>NW_027507758.1:83990779-84440779 GCF_037356315.1 Lithobates pipiens | reverse complement strand
ATCACTAGCACATGTGCTCTGAAGGTCCGTGCCGGAAACGGCAGCTCCCGCACACATGTGTGAGAATGATGTCATCGCGCCCCGGCCACTCATGTAGCCACAGAGCATGAACCCAGAAGGAAGATGCTAGCCCTCTCAGCGGTGAAATTGCGGCATTTTACTTCGTTTTAAGGTACGTTTCTCATAATGCCCTAGTATGCGATGCATACTAGCATATTATGACATTGCCTTGCAGGGAATTTTTTTATTTTCCCTTCTCTAACCTCCTGCAGTTTACTATTGCTTTAATTGAACAAGCTGATGTTAGAAACTGGTTATCATGCACAGCTGCACCAGATTCTCAGTTTTAGTAAGCCCACGTTCACATCAGGCCGGTTTGACATGTCAAATCGCCTCCTATTGCCGGCAATGGCACCGTCCAAATAGGTGCGACGTCGACTTTGTGGCGCTGCACAGATTCCCAAAAGTAGTTCCTGCACTACTTTTGGTGACTTTGGGGTGATTTGAATAGACATCTGTGCATGAACCTGCGAAGTGGGACTGAAATGCCGGTTTGAAATCGTGCGAGTTCAGCTGTACTCTTACCGGCCTTCAGTCTCCCCCAAAGTGTAATAAAAGTTGACCTTGGGGGCGGGGAGGGGGTAGAAAGTTAAAAAAATAAATAAATAAATCTACCCATGTGAAACCAATCCAGTTACCTACTCTAATTGTGTTCATTTAGTTTTGAATGCACATCTGTCGGGGTGTCATTGCTGTCTCCATTGGGTGATTAGGCTATTTCTCTCTCTTTTTTTTTTTTTATTTCTGTCAATTGGAGAGAATTTTCATCACTTACTGTCCCTCTGATCCATGTTACTGCTACAGGAAATGATAAAAAAAATAAAAAAAATCACATCAAATGGGAATCAAAACTGAAAAGGTTTTATTTGGGGTTGGATTTTAGTTGTAGACGATATGTGTTTTTAATGAATGTACAAATAGAATTGATGGTGTTTTTATACATTTTAATGTGATTGCAAACTTATGAGAAAAACCCTGCAAGACAAAGACATAATGAGCTAGTATGCATAGCATACTAACTCATTATGAAATACTTACCTTAGGTCGAAGCCCCCCGCAGCAGTCCCGGCACACTGCTCTAGCCGGCGATATGTCTACTGGAGTTATTTCCGGGGATCGCGGGCTCTGGAGCTGTGATTGACCGGAGCTGTGATGTCACCCTCGCGTGGGAGCCGCCGTTAAAGCGGGAGTCCGCCGGGACTCCGCGTTTTTTTTTTTTTTTTTTTTTTTAAAGCCAGCAGCTACAAATACTGCAGCTGCTGACTTTTAAAATAGTGACACTTACCTGTCCAGCGTGCCCGCGATGTCGGCACCCGAAGCCGATCTCTAGATCGTCTCTCGGGTGCTGCCGCCGCCATCTTGGGTATGGGAATCAGGAAATGGAGCCTTTCGGCTTCATTTCCCGATTCCCTACTGCGCATGCGCGAGTCGCGCTGCGCAATAAGGACGGTCCCTGCTGCCTCTGGGATCTGTGTGTTTCCCAGCAGGCAGCGGGGCACTTGCGGAAAGGGGCGGGCACTTGCGGAAAGGGGTGTAATCTACGCCCCTTTCCGCAGAGAGCTATCCCGGAAGTGGGTGCAGATACCTGTATTGTACAGGTATCTGCACCCCCCTCCCCCCTGAAAGGTGCCAATTGTGGCGCCGGAGGGGGGGAGGGTTCCGATGAGCGGAAGGTCCACTTTAGGGTGGACCTCCGCTTTAATGGCACATCAGCTGAAGAAATGGCACACTAGGTCCATTTCTTCAGTGCATATGTACCGATGACGTCAGCTCATGTAGATACAGGGGATATCTCCTAAACCATGCATTTTTAGGAAATCCACGGTAGCTACAGGGAAGCCATAGTATAGGCTTTCCTGTAGTAAAAAGTGGTCTGTAAATATTTACAATCACTTTAAGGCTAAAATTGCACCTTTTGCGCTGTGGTGCATTGCAGCAAAGCATGTTACAGTGCCATTAATTTTGAATGGCACCCCAACACATTAAGGCAATGCAGCTCCAATGCACATGTGTAGCAGCACATGGTAACTCACTAGCATTGGTTGTGATGTATTGTTCACCCAAAAATGGTGGATGTTTGTTTCTTGGACCCTTTTGGTACTGTGGCAGCCTGTTCATTTGAACAGAAATGGTCATTAACATGCAAAAAAAAGCATGTTAACGCAACACATCAGGGCGACAATGGGCCTAAATGTATTTCTGTGGTTCTGCCAGAAGGATGAAAGAAGCCCATAATGGCTAATGTCAAGGTGAGGGTGGTTGAATGGGGCACTGCTCAGGGGCATATTTTACCAAAGGAGATCCAAATTTCTGTGTTCATATAGAGCAGAATAGTTGATCTTCAGCACAAAAAAAAACTGCACCTTCTTTCAGTACCCTGATCTCACCTGATAAGTAAAAAAAATAGTTTTTTAATTACGTTTTAACATAAACCTACCATGAGAGAAATATGTTGCCTTCCATCAGGGCCGCTGATAAGGTAGTACAGCCAGCCCTCCTGTACTGGGCCCGGGCCCCAACAGTTCAAAGGGGGGGGGGGGCTAAGACATCTGCTGAGTAGGTGGGCTGGCTGTACTGTCTTATTGCAGACATTGATCCTCTTCTGCCTCCCCCTTGCTGCATTGCCAGCTTCTCCTTCTCTTTCTCCCCCTGGCTGCACTGCGAGGGGAGTGGTTCTAGCACATGCACCCCTTCTATCTGCTGCCTGGGCCTCCCTGTGTGCCGATTTACCCCCACAGCGCTTGTGGCTTCCCCTCTCTCCCACGGGCAGCTGCTGCAGGCGCACAGGAGGATGTTTCAGAATGTAGAGCAGGGGAAGGGGTCGGTAAATGTCATTTACTGGCTGCTTCCTTTCCTGAATGAACATAGTGAGCGATCGGTACCAATCACTCCTGTGTCCATTCATCACTGAAGAATATAAGCTGTGGAGACTGCTAAATCTATGTCTGTGTTCATTTTTAGCAGTGGGGGGGGTGGCTGTCAGGCTGTATGGGGCCCCATGATTTCGAAAAGCAGTCCTTCCTTCCATCATTCATGGTCTTCTGCAAATGCTAACTGCCTGGCTGTTTGGATTGGCTTTTTGTGAGCCAAAGATCTGGAAAGAGCCTGATAGAAATAAAGTAAGAATGGCTTCACTATTCTTGTTCTAAGCATTGAAGCCATGGGCATCACAGCCAGTCAATGAGCATTTTCAGAAGTGTACGATGGCTTCTCTCTTGTAGTAGGCCTATAATAGGTCTGCAATTCCTCCTTTTGATGATTAGTGGTCATATAGGCCCCCCTCTAGCTGTCTGGTGGTGGTTTGGATTTTTAGACCTGCTTTGTGTTTGATGCAGATTTGATGACACAGCATATTATTTACACCTCCAGGATTGATCAGAGAAGAAGATGAACTTTACAAAAAATAAAAAAATAGAATAATGGACATAATTATGCACTACACGAAATAGCATGAAGTGATCCACATTATATATCAGTAACCGACTTATATTAGTCTGTAGTCCAGCCCTAAGGTGCTGAAATGCTGATTTCTGATTGGCCTTTAAGCCTCAAGACAGCCGAACTGCCTGATTCACATTTGCTGTTAATGTTGAGTGCTCAGTGAATGATCTGTGTTGTAGATCTTTGTATCAGATGAACAGAAACTTTGTAACAGATTGACTGTAACAGTATGATCAGATATGTCTCTGGCTGGCTTAGAGGCCCACTAGAGTGAAGAATATGGAATATCCTGGTGCCTGCATGGGATTTATACTTGTAACGATAGGCATTTTATTATATATTTCTCCCTATGTGCATGCAATGTACGTTTTTCCAATAAAAGTGACAGTTAACGGTGCAAACCATATAACACTGCCTTACAACCGTCACCTTATATTCATATCAGCCTTGATGAAAAAGCCTGTAGCTTTAGCTGGTTAAAAAGTGTTAGCTGGATGTTTGTTGCTTACTTTCTCTTCCCACTGGCATAAGAGGAACACGCACAGCGCCCTCACCAACAGCTTCCAATCACCATTTACGAAGGTGGGAAACTGGTGGGCAAGGGCTTCCAATCATGTTATTGCTACAACAACACATGATCAGGGACTTTTTTTTTTTTTCACTAACTGTCTTTTCAGAGCTTCTTAAAGGTGCAAAAAGTCAATTTCATGCCTATATTAGACCTGTCTGTCTACAGAATGACAACGCTGCTTTGCAATTTCACTGCAGAATAAACAGTGTTGTCACCTTGTTAAAGGAAGTGGAGAATCAATGGATCTAATGCCAAGATGGAAGATGTATATTATAAGGAGTACTCTGAAAAGCAAAAACTGCTGTGTTAATGCTACTGACAGTCTATGTCATATACTGTGTGTCATTTTGTGCCCCTAGTGATACTTAGGGGCACACTTATAAGACATTGACTGTAACATTCACCAAACAATGGCATGTGTTTTAAATGACAGCAATGATTCGTGACCAGTGAAAGTCACTTGCACAGCTGTATAAATGCTGTATGTTCCTTTAAAGTGACACTAAATGATCATTATTCTCCAAAAATAATCCATACATATGTGCTACTTAAAGTGGTTCTTCACCCTAGGAACAAAAAATAAATAGAAGCAGCCACAAATACTGCTGACTTTTAAAGGGCATTTACCAGTGGCGGCCCATCCATTAGGGCCACACGTGAGCTACCCCCCCATCCATTGCTTCTGGCCCCCTTATCTATATACAGAGCGCCGGCCTATGGATTCCAATGGAGGGGGGCGGGGGTTTGAAGCACATGATTAGAACCAGAGGCCCTAATAGGCTTAAAAAAAGAGTGGGCTCGGGGCACAGAGCACTACCAGTTGTGTGACAATAGAGAATGAAATTCCATATTGCCACACTGATCCTCCTCGCCGCCAATCATGAAGTGGGTCTTGAGACCCGTCAACCGATTGGCTGAAAGGCCTGGCAATCATATTGGACGCCTAGGAGGAGGGAGGAGCCGCACGGCGGAAGCCGCTGTGATGCAGAAAAGGAGAAGAGGACACAGGAGCTGCTGCCCACCACAAGTAGGAGCCCACAACCTGCCCTCCCACAACCTAAATGGGGTAAGTGCCGGGCTTAATGGAGGGGGGGTGGGTGCCAACGCGGGGGGTGTGTGTGCCTCCAAAAACACCAACCGCCACTGGCACTTACCTGTCCAAGGATTCAGCGCTGTCCTCACTCAGCCAGTAATTCACTGGTCCTCGGTCCCCGGCACAGGCATGATCAGCCGGCTGCCCACTGTGCATGCACAAGACTTGCTGCGCTTTAGAAATGGTCCCATAGCCTCCAGGGATGTATGATGTGTCCCAGAAGGCTGCAGGTAAGGAGGGGGGAGGAGAACTACCTGTGGATCTGCAGCAGCGATCTGAGTGGGTATGGGTATCTGAAGTTCTGCTTTAATAGACTTGTAATCTATTTTTTATAATCTTTTTTTTTTTTCATAAAATTGTTTCCTATTGTGTTTTTCTGCCTCCATGTTTGCCTGCCTCCTTGAGCTCCTGAACCTTTTCTCCTCACTTCCCTTTGTATGGAACAAGCTGTGGAGGTTATTTGCGATATTGTGCACTGCTCTATGCACTCTACAAATCCCATAATTCATTTCAGGAGTGAGCTAGAGAGGGTGGCTACATTCCTGCATACAGTGGGATCATTGAGAACGTAGCCACCCTCTAATAGGAAGTCGGATCACAGCAGGAAGGAAAGCAGAAATTACAGGGAGGCTGAGAGCAATAGAAATTACTTTTATGAGTTAAGAATAAATACTTGAATAGATTTAATTTTAAAACCAGAGTATAGTGGCACAATAATGAAATCTTCACATTGTAGAATTATTTTGTTTTAATATTGAGCCCAAGCTGCTCTGTCCCTCCAAGATGACTTTTAGTGCCGGGTCACACTGATGCGAATTTGTTGCGTTACAAAAAGCCTAGATTTTCATGTCCTCCAAAAACACATTGGGGTAGATTTACTAAAACTGGTGCACTTAGAATCTGGTGCAGCTGTGCATGGTAGCCAATCAGCTGCTAACTTCAGCTTGTTCAATTAAGCTTTGACAATAAAAATCTGGAAGCTGATTGGTTTCTTTGCAGAGTTGTACCAGATTTTGCACACTCTGGCTTTAGTAAATAAACCCCATTGTGTTCAATGACATTCATTTACACTTCTATGTGTTGCGATTGCTATGCCAAGGCGGCAACAAAAAAGGTCCTGTGCGCGTTTACTGCTTTGCGATTTTCCTCTCCATAGACATCAACAGAAGCCAACATGAAATCGCATCTTGTCTTCAGATGTGTGCGACTACTGCTTTTTCTTTGTACATTTTTACATGTTTCCTTCCTCGCAGAAATCACACCTACGCCCATCTGAAAATGCATTAAATTTGCATTACAATTGCACTGTCTTCAGCACAAATCTCAGCGCAGAATTGCACTGAACGCCAGCAAAAATCAGCAGGAGAATCGCACTGAATCGCATTGCATAAGTGGGAACCCAGACTCGTTGCCAAACCAAAATGATTTCTTTGATCATGCTGATTTTTGCCATAATTGTTCTGCTTTTCTGTACTATAAAACCAAAGCTATTCAATTTCCAAAATGACCAAAATTTGCTGCGTTTGGTCACTGATTTCTGTGTTCGCTCGCAATAGCCCTCCGCTTGTATCGCCATCACCAACAGTGGCGTCATTGTGCGCGATGATGATGGTGCAATGATGTTGGAAGCTCATAATTGTCGGCAATCATCCATGGTTTGTTGCAGTTTTCTATATGACCTGATGCATTGTCACAGTAAAAGAAAACCTGTTGCAATAATTGTTTTGTATTTTTTTCATTTTGTTTTGAACTTCTGGTTGGTGGAGTGCCTTTGTAGCACTGTGCAAGATTGTACAAACAGTCTTTTTATTGTTATAAATAAGTAGTAGTTTTAGATTTATTTGTTTTGAGCTGTCATGCAGATCAGTGCTGTGTTTTATAAAGAGTGCTTTTGCTATTTTTATGAGCTGTATTTTTGTCACGCTTTTAACCTTTTTAATTTTGCTTTGATGGGGTCGTGTTTCAGGACTGGGTTAGGTTTTGTGTATTGTGTTTATTATAGGCCTCTGCTCCAACATAGAATCAAGCGTGTTCATAAACCTCTGTATTGTACTCGCAAGGTAAGGACACTTCAAATCTTACATTTTTAATGATCTTTTATTAAATTGCAGCTCTTAGTGCCGATTCACACCACATGCATTTCAGTGCATTTTTGATCTGCAAAAAATACATGGACTGTAGTTAACATGGACCTAGTTAGACGCCTTTCCCACCACACCGCCCATAGCGTGGGCGGCAAAACGCCGCTATTTTTAGCGGCGTTTTACCGCCGGATTTGCGGTGCATTTCGGCTGCTATCGGGCGCTTTTACCCCCACTAGCGGCTGAGAAAGGGTTAAAACCGCCGGCAATACGCCGCAATAGTATTACAGTGCTGCCCCATTGATTTCAATGGGGAGCAGCGGTGGAGGAGTGGTAAACACACCGCTCCTTCACCGCTCCAAAGATGATGCTGGCAGGACTTTTCCCTGATGTCCTGCCAGCGCACCGCTGTAGTGTGAAAGCCGTCGGGCTTTCACACTACAAACAATGGTGCAGCTTTTTTAGGGCGGATTGCAGGCGCTATTTCTAATGCTATAGCGCCTGCAAAACTCCCTGGTGTGAAAGGGGTCTTAAAGCGGAGGTCCGCCAAATTTTTTTTTTTTTTTTAAAGTCAGCAGCTACAAATACTGCAGCTGCCGACTTTTAAAATAAGGACACTTACCTGTCCAGGGCGCTTGTGATGTCAGCAGCTGAAGCCGACCCGTCCCGTCGGTCCTCTGATGCTGCCATCGCCATCTCCGGTAAGGGGATCAGGAGGTGAAGCCTTGCAGCTTCACTTTCTGCTTCCCTACTGCGCATGCGCGTGTCACGCTGTGCAATCCGAATGGTCTCTGCTGTCTCTAGGACCCGTGTGTCTCCTAGCAGACAGCGGGGGGAGGGGGGGCGTTAAGTGGTGTAGACCGCCGCCGGGGGGTCTATGCCTGGAAGTGGGTGCAAATACCTGTATTATACAGGTATCTGCACCCCCCCCCCCCTGAAAGGTGCCAAATGTGACACCAGGGGGGGAGGGTTCTGAAAAGCAGAAGTTCCATTTTTGTGTGGACCTCCGCTTTAACTGGTGCAGTGCGTTCCAGTGCAGTCAACAAACGTAGAACATGCTGCATTTTTTTTCTGCATGGAACATGGCAGAATGCATCAAAAATGCACTGGCATGTATTAAAGCAGAACCATAACAACCTGATAAAAAATAATGTTCTTTAGCATGGAACATACATTCCACAATAATAATGATGCTACCAAAATAGTGTGTGCTGTAAATTGCCTCCAGCACTGTTCCTGTTTCTTCTTGCTGGAGGCCGCCATTTTGCTGAAGCCCAAAGCCCCAGCTGTAAATCAAAAAGTGGAACTAAACCCATCGATTTTATCAGTTTAAAAAAAAAGTTTGATGCAATTTGTGTACTCAACCAAACATACCATCAAACGGCTGGTGTCATAACTGATCACATGTGCAGCACCATGACAGATGCATTTCAAACAGAAGCAGCTTCCTTGGATGTAAAGGACAGAAGGGTTTAATTCTAATTTAATTCTAATTTAATTATAAACTCTCTGTCTCAAAAAAAAGCAACAACCTGCAAGACAAAGGCATAATGAGCTACTATGTATCACATACTAGCCCATTATGAAATACTTGCCTTTAGACCAAAGCTGTTGCAGCGGTCCCCGCACACCGCTGTGAACGGTGACATGTCTCCCGGAATTATTTCCAGATTCATGGGCTACGGCGATGATGTCACTCTTGCGCTTGCATGCAGGAGCGGCCGGTCACAACAGAGCTCCTGAAGAAACGGCACGAGCGAACAATTTCTTCAGTGCGCATGAGCTCATGAAGTCGGTACATTCAGATACAGTGAATATCTCCTAAACAGTGCACATTTAGGAGATATTCATGGTACCTACAGGGGTTTAGGTAAGAAAAAGGGGGGCACTGGGGGGCTGCTGCACTACAGAAGGTTTTTCACTTTTAATGCATAGAATTCATTACGCTGAAAAACCTTGAGGGTTTACAACCCCTTTAACCTTAAATAAGGACATGTGTGTTCCAGTGCATTTTTGGCGCATTCCAGTGTGTTTGATGTGTTTTTACGGTGTTCCAGTACAGTCCAGAGCAGGAAAAAATGCATGTTCTACTTTTTTTTTTACTGGAACTGCAAGTACTGGTGTGAACTACAGTATGCTCTTGAAAACCATATAACCTATTTTCCATGCATTTTTGATGTAGAAACTGGACTACATGTGATGTGAACTGGTCAAAAAACAAAACTGAAAACTTTGGCAAAATTGAGAGAAAAAAAAGCAACAGAACACATGTAAAACACACCAGGACATCAAGTGACCAGATGCAGAAACGCATCTGGTTCCTTAAAGTCTAAGCTATTGCTGATTGCTGACCAATGACTTTATATGTGATTGGAATCAATAATGCACCTAGGGAAAAATAATTCCCTGAGAGAGTACAACATTGGGGGTCCAGTGTTACCCAGCACTACAGAAGAAAAAGAATTGGGGGGGGGGGGGGTACATATTTCAGATGATTGCACAATGAGCAAACAGTGTGATCAGGCAGTAGGGAAAGCGAATAGAATTCTAGGATACATCACTAGAGGGATCACCAGCAGGAGGAAGGAGGTCTTGATTCCCCTATATAGATATTTAGTGAGACCTCATTTAGAATACTGTGTCCAGTTCTAGAGACCTCACTTACACAAAGATATTGATAAGATAGAACAAGTCCAGAGATGGATAACAAAAATGGTGAAAAGTCTGGGGAATAAAACATATTGAGAGCGACTTCAGGAACTTAATATGTACAGTCTGGAGGAAAGAAGGGAAAGAAGAGACATGATAGAAACCTTTAAATACATCAAGCGGGTGAATAAGGTTCAGGAGGGCATTTTTTTTTTCAATGTGAAGCCAAAATCAAGAACACAGGGACATGACCTCAAACTACCTTGAGGAAAGTTCAAATCTTAGAAAGTATTCTATTACTGAAAGGGGTAGTTGATGCTTGGAATTAACTTCCAGCAGAGGTAGTGAGACAGTCAACAGTAAATGGCTTGGGACAGACATAGATCTCTACTCGGACATTAACGAAAAACAAAAGTAAAAAAAAAATGGGCAGACTCGAATCGAAGCACCACTCTTTCTTTTTCTGCCGTCATGTTTCTATAGTTTGCTGGACAAGAAGGCAAAAATAAAAATTCATCTTAAAAAGGCACAGACTCAATGGGCCACATGGTCCTTATCTAACATTGTTTGTTTCTCCTGATCACCTGACCAGAACCAACACATTGCTCACTTGGTATGTGCAATAACAAAGGGTCTTTGGTAAGGGACGTTGGCAAATGTTCATGGCAGGGCCACTAACCAGCTCTGCCTGATCACTAACTCCCCAAGGTCTTCTGCTTCAGCAATGGCTACATGACCAATAACTAGGGCACAGGACGTAGGAATGATTGAGGATTTACCCCAATAAATAAAAGGCTTTCAATACCCTTTAAACTGAACCTGTGCCCTCCAGCCCCGTTTCTCACCTGAGCTCTTTGTTGCATGATTCCCAAAGCATGACAGCACTCAAGAATCTCATGTTTCTTAATGGATCTCTTAACACCTAACCATTGCGTCACTTGTTGCCTGTTACGTGAAGCTTGGAAAATGATTACACCTTTCGGACCCCAACGAGAGGGAGTGATTGAAAAACGCTTTAAATTTCATGTTTATGCACATTTTTTTCAAGTGTTCCCATTTAAGAGACTTTGGGGCCAAAAATGCACAATTCCCCTCCTGTACCACAAGTTATGCTAAAAACAGGCCTAGAAATCACCTGGCTACCTTTTACACATAAATGCCAGTGGGGACCCGCAGGCAAAGCAGCAGGTTATCTCTAAGTACTGGGTGGAGGTCTATCTAATGCCGTGTACACAGGGGCCAAACTTTTCGACAGCAAAGGTCCGATGGAACGAATCCGTCGGACAATTCGACTGCATGTGGTCTTAATCGAACCTTTGCTGTCGAAAAATCAGATGGACTTTAGATTTAGAACATGTTTCAAATCTTTCCGACGGACTCGAGTCCGGAGGAAAAATCTGTTCGTCTGTATGCCAGTCTGATGGGCGAAAACCGACGCTAGGGCAGCTATTGGCTACTGGCTATGAATTTCCTTATTCTAGTCCGGTCGTATGTCATCCTGGTCGAATCCGTCGGACTTTGGTGCAATTGTGTGTGGCCAAGTCCGTTCGTTTGGAAAGTCCGTCGGAAGTCCGTTGGACCTAGTCTGCCGGAAAGTCCGGTCGTGTGTACACGGCATTACAGGGAATAGCTCATGAGAGAATAATGGAGAATGCTATTGCTCTCCTTTTTGAGGTTACTAATTCCATTGCTTTTGTGCTGGTGATTTGGCCTCAATGCTGACTGAGTACTGGTCTGAAGCAAGTACAGAGTTAAGGAATTCAGAAATAAATCTTTATAAATCCGCAATTTCATTAGGAATCCCTGGTGAGCCTGCCATGAAAGTCCCTGGACAGGTACATTGAGTTATGAGGTGACAACGGCCTTCGAAATGTGCTTCTGCGTTGTCGCCGTATCACGTGCATCCTAGGTGGAGACTACCAGAAGCCCTGCTTGCACACAGACATGGTCCACCATAGTCATTATCAGGAAACCAGTCCAATGGCATGACCTTATAGACAGGAAATTGCTGAAAGAAGCTGTAGGCGATAGGGAGCACTGAGATGGAAAAAAATAATTTGTCAGTTGATCATACAAAGTGTTTTAATTAAGTAAATATCATTCAGTTATCCTTGTTAAAAAGTAAATATATACACACTATATTTCCAAAAGTATTTGGACACCTGCCTTTACATGAACTTTAATGGCATTCCAATCTTATTCCAAAGGGTTCAATATTGAGTTGGCCCACCCTTTGCAGCTATAACAGCTTCAACTCTTTTGAGAAGGCTGTCCACAAGGTTTAGTTTTAGGAATGTGTCTATGGGAATGTTTCTTCATTCTTCTAGAAGAGCATTTGTAAGCTTAGGAACTGATGTGGACAAGAAGGCCTGGCTTGCAGTCTCCGCTCACATTCATCTCAAAGGTGTTCTATCAGGTTGCGGTCAGGACTATCCGCAGTCCAGTCAAGTTCCTCCACCCCAAACTCACTCATCCATGTCTTTATGAACCTTGCTCTGTGCACTGGTGCGCAGTCATGTTGAACAAGAAGGGGCCATCTCCAAACTGTTCCAAAGTTGGGAGCATGAAATTGTCTTGGTATGCTGATGCTGTAAGTGTTCCCTTCACTGGAACTAAGGGGCCAAGCCCAACACCTGAAAAACAACCTCACACCATAATCCCCCCTCCACGAAATGATTTGGACCAGTGCATAATGCAAGGTCCATAAAGACATGGATGACAGAGTTTTGGGTGGAGGAACTTCATTGGCGTGCACTTCATCGGGTTGAGTCCTGACCTCAACCTGATGGAACACCTTGGGAATGAATTAAAGGGGAGACTGCGAGCCAGGTGTTCTCGTCCAACATCAGTGCCTGACACCACAAATGCACTTCTGGAAGAATGTTCTGACATTCCCATAGACACACTCCAAAACCTTGTGGACAGCTTTCCCAGAAGAGTTGAAGCTGTTAAATCTGCAAAGGGTGGGCCAACCCAATACTGAATCATACGGACTAAGACTGGGATGCCATTAACTTTCATGTGCGTGTAAAGGCAGGCGTCCAATACTTTTGGCAATATAGTGTATACAGTACAGTATATTTCAGTTAAGGTTTGCAAGCGGGCATCAGCATTTGGCAGCCCAACTATGTCTCTAATGGCAGAGTCACTTTAAGGGTATATCCAGGAACAAGTGAAACCAGTTACTAAGCTTCTCTGCTGCATGTTTGTCCTATGCCAGGGACTGTATTGGATGAGCATGGCAGCCTGTCATCTAGTATTTTCAGGAGGATGACTGCATTTCCAGCCTGTCCTTTAGCAGTGCCAGTCAAGATCATCCTGCCAGTGCTGCAAAGCACATTGACTCTAAATAAGCTCTCTCTCTCCCTGTTTCCTGTCTCTACCAGCGTGCTGTGCACTGACTAGATCTCTGTAGCTAAGTGGCATTATCATCCGCGGCAGATGTCCCACTTACGGCGAGTCACAGAAGGACACCGCAGACCAGTAAGCTATGGATTCCCTGGCACACTCTGCCAGCGAGGGGCTTAGTGTCTGGTCATAGGGGGGTTCTTGGACCTCCAGTCCCGTATGTCACTTGACATTGACAAGCCCTTGGCGGTGTTAAGACGTAGTGATTTGGGGACAGCGTACGCCCGTCTCGCCCGCCTGCTCCTGCATTCATTTGTTGACCTTTTCTCAAACCTTCCACATGGCGTGTGCATTTGTAAACATGGATCTGGTGAATGGGCTGCTTATGGGTGTACGCTGCATGAGTCTTTCTTCTAGCTGTCCTCATATGATGAAAGGGTTTATTAGTTGTATAACGCATTGAAGGCTTCAGGATCAAAGTGTCCCTTTGCAGTGAAATCCTCATGGATCTGACTCTGCGGTTTTGTAAAGGGGAGGCTGTCATTTATTTGCATTGTTCTAGTTCTATGTAATTATGATCCGTTCAATGTGTGTCACCTTGCCAGTTATTATTATTATTATTATTATGGTTAATGTTGTAAAAACCTTGTTTTTGTTGTACAGTATGTAATCACATCTGTTCATGGGGACGGCCATATTTGTACATTCTATATGCAGGCTCTGCTACCTTTATAGTAATGATGCATTACAGCTCCTCTCTCTCAGTACAAGCCAAATGTAAAGGGTTAGTTCACCTTTTCAAGACAAAATAGAAGGTGAACTGACACCCTTCACTACCTCCCGATCCCCCCTGTACTTACCTCCATGGGTGATGATCTGTCAGTGCCCATGTAGCCTGTACAGTAGTCTGAGGGTTTGAAATCCCTGCTCTTCTCCCTCTGGGGACTGCTATGTGGAGGCATGGGCACTGACGGCTCGTCACCCATGGAGGTAAGTAGAGTAGGGAAGTATATTGGGGTGTACAGTGTTTGCCATTTTTTTTTTTTAAAGTTACACTTTAAGCTTCATTTGCAGAACCCAATATAATTTACAGTAAAACCTTGGTTTGAGAGCAACTTGGTTTAGGAGCGTTTTGCAAGACAAGCAACATTTTTTCATCAATTCTGACTTGCTATACAAGTAGTGTCACATCACAACTGAGTATAAAAGAGAGGAGAGGCGCCTCTAAGTGTAGCAATATGGTTACATTTAATGAAGGTACAACATTCAGCAACATATTGCTGCACTTAGAGGTGCCTCTCTTCTCTTATATCCTGTAGCTCCTGCTGGATTTTGCTTCTGATCCCCTTTGTCGAGGCTTCCATTTGTGGATGGACATTTTATGGTTACACACATTGCTGTAATCTTTTTATATGGATTATAAACTGAACGACTTATGAATAAATGGTTGTGGAAGGAATCATTTGACCTTCCATTATTTCTTATGGGGAAATTCGCTTTGATATACAAGTGCTTTGGATTACAAACATGTTTCTGAAACGAATTATGCTAGCAATCCAAGGTTTTACTGTATTGCCAAAGCAATAGAGGAATTATTATTGGGTTGAAATGTGGGGTGGTAAGAATCGGACCTAAGTAATTATTAAACCTAGGCCATTATTAATAAACCTGGACTATAATTAGGAGTAAATGATAAAAGAGAGAGAATAGGAGCCGAGTCCAGGAATGTTATCAGTTTGGGGAGTAATTGAAAGGGGGTTAATGGCTTTGTCCATGTAGGGAATATATAAATTCATTATTATTCAGGTTCCTTTAGTCTTGTATTGTATGCTATAACATATTGCGCAGCTTTTTTCACCATCAGCGCCTTTTCCGCCAGTAGAATGTGGAATTCTCTCCTCTTCTACAGTTGTGAAGTCTATGATTCAAGACTCAGTTGGGTTCCAGTAGATATAAGATGTTTTGTTAAATTATATCTTAAAGCTGATCTATTGGGAAAAGAAACATCTTTCCTTGCAATAGGATTCTCTGGCACTGTAAAGGTTAAAGGTTTTTTTTTTTTTTTTTCTTTTTTTTGCCAAGGGTACCTGAAACAAGGGATTTTTACTTGGCTAATCCCACAGTCCGGTAGGCTCCCTCCAAGCTGTAATATCGACCCTTGCAGCCTCTTTTCTAAGGTGTTTCAGTGGTCACTGTGATGTCATCAAATACATAGCAGGATCAATAGCCTTGCATCGTATGTATGGAAGCCCAAGGACCGCCCACATGCCAGAGTGTAAAGCCTGGTACACACCACTAGGTTTTATTTTTTATTTTTGGGTTGAAAGGCCCCAATCGGAACAGCTGTACGTACGATCCAACGTTCGGCCAGCGATCTCCCCTGCTGTTCTTTTGTGTTCTAACAGGGGGATGGTTGGAGCGGCTGCCTTACACACGGGCCAAATGTCAGACAGGTTTTTATTGAACTGGCCGATGACGCCCGTGTGTACCGGGCTTTAGCATAAAGGAGCATTTAACCTTTAGAGTGCATGGGGAGCCCCACTGCAAGAGAGGATGCAAGGAGGAATAGTGGCACTTTCACTTTTGAGCGAAGATTCCAGTTGGTTTAACTTGACTGGTGAAAAGGTGAACCTGACATTTTCCCACCCTATCTGCCATTCTGTCTACCCGCCCCTCCTGAACGTGACATTGGCTGACCAAAGTCAGATTAGGGCGCTGTCATTTCATATTGGTCGTTTTTGCATTTGTGGGCTGCTTAAAAGAGATTATACTGAAGTTGGGAATCTGCAAAAAATAAAATGCTGTGTCAAGTAGGCTAGACAGACACATGGCAACTTTCTTGAAATCTTCAGTCTCAAAAATATGGCTTGAAAATTTCTCAAAAATTTTCAGCTTGCTGCTATCTTCTTCTTCTTCTTCTTCTTCTTCTTCTTTTTTTTTTTTTTTTTTTTTTTACTTGTTGGGCTCTAAACATTCTTTTGACTACAGAATCCTCATCAGTCTGAGCTTACCATGACAGGTACTCGGTATTGGTGCACGGCTTGTGCCATTGATGGCAGTGAATGAGTTTGTAGTCCCTTTATACGGAGATTTGCCCTCTGCAGTGTGCAGACAGTTGTAGAACATCTTCCTGTATGAGATGTTTGTTGCAGGCCTGAAGGTGGCCGGTTGGGGTTGGTGAGTCATAGCACGTCTTTTTGGATGGGGAGGAGGAGGATGGAGAGGAGGAAGGATGCTGCAGGGGTGAGCTGTGTGATGGCGCTCAGGAGGAAGAGCGGCGTCCTGCTCGGCTTTCCATGGCCTCCTGATTCTGCACTGTCAACAGCATGTCTTGCTTGAGGGAAAAGGGGGGGTGGGGGTACTCATTAATGCAGAGAGCTCTGTGTTTAACCTCTCTGCTGCTCAGCAAGGTCTCAAGAGCACCGTGCCAGGCCTGCTACGCCATGTTGCCATTAACCACCGTTAGGGAAATCTACGCTAGCAAGGTGCATGGCTTCTATCAACACACATTAACCCGTTCTGTCCTGAGGATGAGATGATCCTGCCATTAATTACACTATTATCCCTGGTGTCGTAACAATCCAACATTACTAGGAATAATCATATCATGAAAGGCCTAACAGAAGGCATCTAGCAAGCCCATGGAATTGCAAGAAATGCTTATCTTGCTGCTCCCTATGTAAAAAAAAAAATCATGAAAACAATAAAGAAAAATGTAAAAAATACACCCCTTACATTCTGCTTTACGGTGCTCTCGTCTAGGCAAGGGTAACGTCACAAAATCTTTGCGCAGGATCCTAGGAAAGTGAAGGATTACAAATCCTGCAAAAAGAAGCCCCTGAAAGTGCCGGATCAAGATTTTGTATCTTCAGCGTTCCCAGCATCCCACAGTGATGTCACCGGCGCTTACATTTTTATTTTTTTAATTGCTTTCATTTCAGGTCTATTCACATCTCAGTGATGCATTGTGTTAATGAACACTTGTTAATGTATCTCATTTTGAATGTGCTGCGACACGGGCCCCACATGTACTGTGGGATTTAATGCTTCCCACTACTGTACTGTGTGAAAGGTGTCACTATGCATTGCAGTATACAACAATACATAGGTTTTACCACAGACTACCATGACTCATGGATGTGTATGGGCCCTACTTGTTTTACATGGGGTCTTGAGGTGGATAATGAGAAAATCTGGTTGGTTGCACGTCTAAAATCGCTCGATTCTCCATTCACGCAGTCAGTGTTGATGGGGATATTCCTCCCGTGGAGCCAATGTGTTCTCCCGGCAGGGGAGCTGTTCCTACAGGGAGAACACAGTGATTACTGCTAGGGGCTATTATAGCCGTTAGCAATAATCACAAGCAAAGTCAGTAATGGCAGGCTGGTTGTATCCAAGTTGATCGACCGATCAACTTGGGTATGTTCTACTAATTTTATAGATGGGCAACTCCTATCTTCATATTGATTATTAGTTCAAAATTAAATAAATACTTTTAGGAAAGATGCTGAATTTATCTTTTGTGTCTGTTCCCCACTGCAATAGTTATTAAGGCCCCTTTCACACTGGGGCGGTTTTCAGGCGTTACAGCGCTAAAAATAGCGCCTGTGTAGCGCCTGAAAAAAAACGCCCCCTTTCACTTCAGTGTGAAAGCCGGAGGGCTTTCACACTGGAGCAGTGCACTGGCAGGACAGTGAAAAAAGTCCTGCTAGCCGCATCTTTGGAGCGGTGAAGGAGCGGTGTATTCACCGCTCCTAAACCGCTCCTACCCATTGAAATCAATGGGACAGCGCGGCAATACCGCCGGCAAAGCGCCGCTGCAGCAGCGCTTTGCGGGTGGTTTTAACACTTTTTCGGCCGCTAGCGGGGGTTAAAACCACCCCGCTAGCGCCCCCAGACCGCCGCTAATACGACGGTAAAGCGCCGCTAAAAATAGCGGCGCTTTACCGCCGACGCCCGCACCGCCCCAATGTGAAAGGGGCCTTATTTGGAACCACTAATCAATATGAGGATAGCAGTTGCCTATATATAACATAACATTTTCAGAACAGGTGCATTCAGCCTACCCATACATGGTTCAAATTCAAAGATTCAAAAAGTCTAAGGCCAGATTAAGATTATTTTTTTTTAACCATGTCTATGAATTCCTGGAGCCGTGACGTCATCCATGACCCAGCCATTGTCGGTGCTCCCTCCTCTCCCCTGCAGCAGCAACTTACTGACACCAATGCTGGAGCTGCAGGATCATGGGACTGGACTGGATAAAAATAGGTAAATACACAGATCTTTGTATGTAGGGGATGCAGGCTATGCAAAAGATTTGAGAATTGCTTCTAAAAATCCGACTCGCCACGTCCAAAGCTTCCTCATTCCTGCCATTTAATAAAACATTATTGTTCTTCTAGTGCAGTTATTAATAACTTTATTATTAACTTTCTTCACAGCTCATCATAGCGGTAATATTTATTACATGTCTCACAGGCTGGCGCAGGCTCCCTGTGTTGGATGATGTTGGATGTCTGTAAGGCAGCAAATAATAAACTCGCCATTTCATGTCGTTCTAAAGCCCCATACACACGGTCGGACTTGTACAAACTTTTCCGTGGACTTTTGTACAAAGTGTGTTGTCCACAAGTTTGTATTGCATACACACGGTCGGACTTTTTGACAACAAACACGAACGTAATGACGTCACAACGTACTGACGCCGCTTCAAAAGAGGACGTTCAATGACTCCAGCGCCACCTTTGGTCAACTTCTGTATTGTAGTCTGATCGTTTGCAATGGTTCTGAGCATGCGTGTTTGTACCTTGTACAAAAGTCCGATGCTTTTGCGTACACACGGTAGGACTTTGCTCCATCGGACTTCTGTTGTCAAAAAGTTTGTCCGTTCGCAGAGCCAACAAAAGTCCGATGAAAACAGAAAAAGTTTGTCCGATGGAGCGTACACACAGTCGGATGTTGCTCCAAAACAGCTAATTTGCATGTTTGTTGTCAAAAAGTCCGACCGTGTGTACGGGCCTTAAGAAAGCGTGCAAATGCTGCGTGAAGTCTCGGGAAGCGTAAAATAAGGGGAAAATCAGACGACTCCGAAACATCCTGTAAATTACAGGAAAGTCATCTCACTTGACTGTTGTGTTTTTTTTTTTTTTTTTTTTTTTTTATAAATTCTTTCATGATTAAACAGTTTGGTTACATCTGGCTGTTTATTAATAGATAACTCCAAGTTCACGGATAAGCAGGAGACTGAAAATCAGATGAGTTCAAAGTATATAAATAAAGCTAATTTTATTTCAACTCCTTAACTGCAATGGCAGAGCGGGTATCATGCCTTCCAGTGCCTGGCACCCTCAGAAGCTACTGTGTCTTGCAAAAGTATTCACCCCCCTTGGCCTTTTACCTATTTTGTTACATTACAGCCTGTAGTTCAGTGTTTTTTTAATCTGAATTATATGTGATGGATCAGAACACAATAGTCTAAGTTGGTGAAGTAAAATTAGAAAAATATATACATAAAACAATTTTCAGAAATAAAAAACTGATAATTGGCATGTGCGTATGTATTCACCCCCCTTTGTTATGAAGCCCATAAAAAGCTCTGGTGCAACTAATTACCTTCAGAAGTCACATAATTAGTGAAATGATCTCTACCTGTGTGCAATCTAAGTGTCACATGATCTGTCATTACATATACACACCTTTTTGAAAGGCCCCAGAGGCTGCAACACCTAAGAAAGAGGCACAACTAACCAAACACTGCCATGAATACCAAGGAACTCTCCAAACAAGTAAGGGACAATGTTGTTGAGAAGTACAAGTCAGGGTTAGATTATAAAAAATAAATAAAAAAAATCCAAACCTTTGATGATCCCTGATCATAACCAAATGGAAAGATTATGGCACAACAGCAAACCTGCCAAGAGACGGCTGCAGACCAAAACTCATGGACCGGGCAAGGAGGACATTAATCAGAGAGGCAGCACAGAGACCTAAGGTAACCCTGGAGGAGCTGCAGAGTTCCACAGCAGAGACTGGAGTATCTGTACATAGGACGACAATAAGCCGTATGCTCCATAGAGTTGGGCTTTATGGCAGAGTGGCCAGAAGAAAGCCATTACTTTCAGAAAAAAACAAAATGGCATGTTTTGAGTTTGTGAAAAGGCATGTGGGAGACTCCCAAAATGTATGGAGGAAGGTGCTCTGGTCTGATGAGACTAAAATTTTACTTTTTGGCCATCAAAGAAAATGCTATGTCTGGCGCAAACCCAGCACATCACATCACCCAAAGAACACCACCCCCACTGTGAAACATGGTGGTGGCAACATCATGCTGTGGGGATGTTTTCCAGCACTCGGGACTGGGAAACTGGTCAGAGTTGAGGGATGGTGCTAAGTACAGGGATATTCTTCAGCAAAACCTGTAGCACTCTGTGTGTGATTTGAGGCTAGGACAGAGGTTCACCTTCCAGCAGGACAATGACCCCAAACACACTGCTAAAGCAACACTTGAGTGGTTTAAGAGGAAACATGTAAATGTGTTGGAATGGCCTAGTCAAAGCCCAAACCTCAATCCAATAGAAAATATGTGGTAAGACTTAAAGATTGCTGTTCACAAGCGCAAATCATCCAACTTGAAGGAGCTGGAGCAGTTTTGCAAGGAGGAATGGGCAAAAATCCCAGTGGTAAGATCTGGCAAGCTCATAGAGTCTTAAACCAAAGCAACTTGGAGCTGTGATAGCCGCAAAAGGTGGCTTTTTATTTTAAAGGCTATTTATTTTATCTTTATCTTCATGCTGTTATTTTTTCCTATTTGTTTGCTTCACAGTAAAAAAAAAAATCTTCAAAGTGGGCATGTTCTGTAAATTAAATGATGCAAATCCTCAAGCAATCCATGTTAATTCCAGGTTGTAAGGCAAAAATGCCAAGGGCGGGGTAAATACATTTGCAAGGCACTGTATGTGATTGTGCCCCTGCTTTAAATACACCATGCTGACTAGTGATGCACTGAAATGAAAATTTCGGTACCTGAAAATTCAAGATGCCTTTGGCCGAAACTGAAACAGAAATTGACGGTTTTTAAATAATAGAAATATTTTTATAAATAATTTTCAACTTTTTAATTTAATATCATGAATATGAATTGTTTGTTGGCTGTTATCGGCACCTTTTGAAGCGATGTTAAAAAATCATGCTTGCTGCATTTTTGGTGCATATTTGGTTAGTTAAAAAAAATGCATCAGAAATGCACCCGTGTTGATTTTTGTCACAAGACCTATGAAAAAAACACAGTAGGCCCCTTTCACACTAACGTCCCGTTCAGGCCCGCCTGTCAGTTTTTCAGGCGGACCTGAACGGGTGCTCCATAGAGCTCTATGGAGCGTCGGATGTCAGCGGTGACATGTCCGCTGACATCCGACCCGCTCCGATCCGAAAAAGTGTGACGGAGGAAAAAGCTATTTTTCCATCCGTCTGCGGATCGGATCGGATGACGACGGGCACTGCGGTCCGTCGTCATCCGATCTCCCATAGGGGAGAGCGGCGCTGTGACAGGTCCGTCCCTGCACAGTGTGCAGAGACAGACCTGTCATCTCCCTGCTCAGCGGGGATCGGCGGAGTGATCCCCGCTGAGCAAACGGACATCCACGGGGCGGATCAGAACTGATCCGCCCCGTGTGAAAGGACCCTTAGTGCATCGAAGTTACAGGTATTTTCGGCTGCAATTATCTGATTTTTGTTTTTCGCACAGTGCTGAAAATTGTATTTTCGGCCGATAATTTTTGACTGCCGAAATTGTGGGGCATCACTAATGCTGATTAAAGTGGAATTGAACCTTTTTAAATGCTTCTGCCTGTCAGTGTAATATACTGAGCCACTCATGCACAGCTCGGTTTACGTTTACGGCACAGCTCTGTACCATAATGATGTGATTCCCATGAGTGTGGGACTGACGTCAAAGTGGCCAAACTGTCTGAACCGGAAGGAAAACTGGGAGATGATGGAAACGCTTTTGACTAGCGGAAGTGGATCACTTGCCAGGTAAATCTGCCATAAGGTGCCAATATTCTGTGCATTCTAGCACATGGCTAACGGCTCCTATTCTAAATTGCAGTTTAATTTTGCTTTAGGGCTCCATTCACTCCTGTGCAGTTTGTAATTCAAGGTTCCAAAAACGCTCAACATCCAAAATCCCTTGCTTTTTAGTTGTGCCTGTTCAGGCCTGAGTGTAGTGTTGCTTGAAGTTAGTAGCTCCAAAAGTACATGAGCTTCTTTTGGGGTTCAAGCTTTTTTGGCCCCAATAGTCTTTAAAGAGAGCTCTTGAAAAACAGGCAAAAAGTGTAAAAAACATATTTTCCCTAAAAACAAACTGCAAAACAACCAAAAACTCTAAATGCAAGTGTGAATGCAGCCTTATAGCACAGCTAGAGCTGTATTCACTGAAATCAGGCTTCTTTGTTCTTGTTTAGATGGCTCCAAAAACAGCTTAGTAGGGTAATCAGGATCTCACTGCATTGGCCTGAGAATGTTACAGAAATTAGATTGTAAGCTTCTGTTGGTGGCCAGGGTTGATGCTAGTTGTTTTGGGGCAGTATGTTGATGCTTTATAGTTATGGCAAATAAAATCAGGTTGGTGTAAATATGGTCATCTTAGACTGTGATTGATTTAGAAACATTGCTGCATGCAGTAACTATTGAGTGACTATTCTTACAAGTCTGTCTGCAGCACACCTTGGTGTGGTCAGTTTTCTGGGTGTGCTGGGAGAACATCCTGCCTGTCCTCCAATGGCCAAGCCTTATGCTGACACGCCCCCTACACAGCTGATCATTGTGAATATTTGTGTATTGCTATTTTTTAACTCGTGCATACTAGTGCATTAGAGATCAACCTGCAGGGGGCCTATTTATTTATTTTTTGTTGGCAGTCTACTAGCGCTTTAAACTGGATTTATATATATTTATTTTTACAAGGTGAGGGTTTACATATCAATGAAGCTGAGCCGCAGTGAATGGCTCACATTGAGCGATTTGTATACATTCCTGTCTAGAATTCTCAGGTGGAGGCCGGCATTGGTAGTCTCCGTAATTCTATCATGACAGGTGTATTTAGGGCTGGATTTATACTTCTCCCTGTGTTGTTTTCTGCATTTTTACACTGTTTAAAGCTTATCTTGGTGATTTTTAGTTGTGCATTGACTTGCGATTTAATGCAGTCCGTGTTTTTGCTGACCAATGAGAATCAATTTAAAGTGAAGGTTGCTAGTAGGGTGGCTTGTTTTAATGCCCAAAATGCATCTTGCATGCATTTCATGCGCTGCCAATAAAATTAGTGGGGGTCAGAAATGCATGTTGCTGCTGTAAAGCCCAATTCACACTTGTGAATGGGGATGTTGGTAATTAGCTGCAACAAACCCAGCGGGGGTTACCTGCGATTAGCTGCAGGCATGAAGCCTCATGTAAAGTAATGGGTGGCTGAAAGCTCATGCAACTTTTCACAACTGATTGCATGTAATCGCTCATGCGATTGTCTGTGGATGATAAAACGTAGATGCAGTCTATACATCCAGGGCCGGTCATCCGCAGGTAGTTGCTGCATGAGAGATTACATGCTATTGGTTGCAAATAGCTGTGGGAGTTGTCAGCCTCCCTTTGCTTTTAATGGGGCTTCCTGCCCGCAGTTAACTGCAAATGGTTCTATTTGCAAGTGTAAATGGGGCCTAAAAAAATCCCCAAAAAATCTCTATACGATTCGGCCAACTCATAGCACACAGGTGTGAACTAGATAAATTAAAATAAATGGCAAAGCTCTGCATATTTGTGTTGTGAAATGCGCTTTGAGCCCTCGTTCACACTGAACGCGGCTTTGAAATCGTGCGAGTTCTTCCGAACTCACACAATTTCAAAGCCGCATTTCAGCCCGACTTCGGGAACGACTTGAAAGACATCTGTGCGGGTTCATGCACCAGTGCCCCAGGACGATGTAATCTGTGACGAAACGCATAGGGCGGAGCGACATGCTGACATGACCATCTCTCGTGTCCTGACAGATGGGTTTGTTTGGTTGTGTGTTGGCCGACACACCAAACTTAAGGTGCTTATTTTACTCATTGCTGAGTGTTATTTTTTATACTTGATAAACCCACCAAGGATTTTTTCCCCATGTGGAGCTTTGATCTCTATTTTTTTTTCTAATTATTAGCCAACTTACTGAGTGATATTGGTAGTGTGGAGAAGCTCGGAGATGAGGAGAAAGGCTCCAGCTGGGTTGTAAGCCATAGGCGTACATCGAGCCCCTATAATAAGGGGTCTATAGGAGCTGGTAAGCAGTTTCTACAGCTGGTGATGGATTCACTGCGGTTTTTGGTGATGGATGATGGACACTGCTATTTTAGGGATTGATGCATTATCACATTGCTTGTGGATAACGTCACACAGATGAACATAATCCATATGGATTCATTTATGGACTTTACATTAATTATTTAGCGCAATTCTTCATGCAAAGATATCTATTGAAATCGCCCCCCCCCCAAGTTGCCAAAAGTAGTGAACTACTTTTGGAAACCGGTGCCGCGTCGCACAGATTAGGACGCTCCTATAGCCGGCAATGGCCTCCATTTGACATGCGATTTTGACCTGTCATCGCATGCCAAACCAATCTGATGTGAACGGGAGCTAAATCGCAGAGGTGTGAATGTAGCCTCAGGCTTCATTTTAACTTGTTCCGATTTTTGTGGGGTGCTTGCACATTGCAATATGCGAAAATAAATGCACAAATGCATCAATGTGCCAGACATGGCGTACAAGTGTGAATGGGCCCTGTTCTTGTAGGGCAATTGTGTCCGTGGTTCTACGCTTGGGGCTTAGTGGCGGGTTTCGGTCAGCGAAGGGTTAATTGTTTGGGGTAGTTTCATGGCGGAGGCACGGTTACTCACGTTTGTGTTTGCTAATTAAAACGACAGAACCGAAAAAAAAATTTAAGAAAAAAGTCGCTAAAATAACTTTTTGGCCTTTTTGTTAGAATAATAACCCAGAATGTGCAGCCACAAAATCAATGCCATTTTTCTTTTCCTTGAAGGAGAGGAATGGAGGAGAGGGGCGTCTGTACTGCCCGCAGGTGATGACATCCAGGCGTTCCTCACTCGGCACATCCTCTGTGTTCACCTGACACGCCGAGACATTGTTTATTTAAGCGCCGGCACACCCATTATTTAGGAACCTGAGCAGGCTGTTGGCTGCTGGGAACAAGTCTGCTGCTGCCGAAAACCCTTTGCTTTCCAGTTGCTGGGGAACTACCTGTCTCAGCATGCCCATCATGCCAGTCTCAAAGGACCGCTCTTCCTCTACAGGAGATTCTGAATCGCATATATTTAAATCATTTTGGTGCTAACGGCTTTATTTGCAGTGACCGCATTTTTTGTAAGGCTGAACTCCAGGAAAGCAGCTAAATACAGAGAAGAAATTCATATATAGAAGCCAAATGATTTGTATGGCTTTGTTCCAATCCTGAGATTTACACAGCTCTGCCACACAGCACAGCCCTGTCTGACAGGCAGGGGCAGATTGACAATTTATGGGGCCCCCGGGCAATAGGAGATTATGGGGCCCCCAGGCAATCAGAGATTATGGGGTCACACAGTATACACACACGGTATACAATTACATAGTATACATGTACACACAGTATACACAGACATGTTTCTATTGGCTGAGAAGGTACTGGAGGAGTGGGACAGCTATAATCTCAGGATTTTTTAGACCAAAAGGATGTTGGTAAGGGACATTTCAGAGACAGATGTAAAAAGAAAACACAGATTTTTACATACTGTCCCTGATTTTACTGAGACTGGCAACCCTGATGGGGTCCCCTAGTGGCCTGGGGCCCTCGGACAGTGCCCGAGTGGCCGAATGGTCAGTCCGCCCCTGCTGGCAGGACAAAAGAATGGGTTTCTCTCTGGTGCAGTTCAGTAACGCTTGGCATTGGCATGTCTGTCCTTCCCCCAGCCTGTGATCGGACCGTTAAAGGAGAAGCCGCATGCTGACAATCTCTCTGTCAGTCTGCTCTTTCCTTCTATCAGCATGCTCCTTGCACTCCTGATTACCATCTTGTGCTGCTTCTCTTAGCCTGAGCTCTGCTGTACAAGAATGGCAAGAGGCTGATTATTGAATGTGTTTGATTGCTCCTGCCCTTTTGAGGTCCAGTACTTGTATTTCAATATTTTTATTGAGTTTGATTTATCTTTTACAATAAGCACTCATACGAGAATACAGTGATCAGAGTAATGCATTGACCGGGTCCTTAATAGGACTAAATATTGAATTGTCTCCTGGTAAACTAGGTCCATTTAAGATGGAACCCTAATTCACCACTTGCTGCCCACGTAACGTAAGGGTGGGCTTTAACTCCCACACCACACACATATGTCCGGGCAGCAGAGGTTTCTTTGTGCTCCTAGCACAGAGGCCAAGCTGTCAGACAGTAATGATCAGGAGCTGGCGGTATCGGCTCTGGATCATGTGACCACTGTGACAACAAATAACAGTGGTCACATGATCAGGGAGACCTTCCTGCCCCCAGACATAATAGCCCAGTCAACTTTATAGGGCAGCAGCTGTACTTTAATAGAAAAGCTCAAGCTGACCATGTACTAGTAGATTTTTGAATGAATGTTCCTCCCACTGACGCCAATGATGGGGCACCATTCCTCCCACTGACCCCAATGATGGGGCACCATTCCTCCCACTGATGCCAATGATGGGGCACCATTCCTCCCACTGACGCCAATGATGGGGCACCATTCCTCCCACTGACGCCAATGATGGGGCACCATTCCTCCCACTGACGCCAATGATGGGGCACCATTCCTCCCACTGACGCCAATGATGGGGCACCATTCCTCCCACTGACGCCAATGATGGGGCACCATTCCTCCCACTGACGCCAATGATGGGGCACCATTCCTCCCACTGACGCCAATGACGGGGCACCATTCCTCCCACTGACGCCAATGACGGGGCACCATTCCTCCCACTGACGCCAATGACGGGGCACCATTCCTCCCACTGACGCCAATGACGGGGCACCATTCCTTCCATTGATACCAATGACGGGGCACCGTTCCACCCATTGATACCAATGACGGGCACCGTTCCACCCATTGATACCAATGACGGGGCACCGTTCCACCCATTGATACCAATGACGGGGCACCGTTCCACCCATTGATACCAATGACGGGCACCGTTCCACTCATTGATACCAATGATGGGGCACTGTTCCTCCCACTGACACCAATGATGGGGCACTGTTCCTCTCACTGACACCAATGATGGGGCATTTTCTTCTCCCACTGGCCACAGTTCGGCACCCCTCAAAGCTTGAAGGACAGTAAAGTGGTCCTTTGTTTAGAAAGTTTGGAGACCCCTGTGCTAGTGGATGGCCAGCTTAATTTTCCGAAAGTATAAATGAAATCGATCTGTCGGATTAGTCAATGTGATTGTTCTGAGATGGCTATAACCTTTGGTAGAGGAGTACGGAAGGCAGAGTATATGTTCTCGGACGTTTCCTTTTGCATTTTCATGTAGAATAGGAATAGGGAGGGAGCGGAAGGTCCGGCACATGATTGCAGGTGATGTTTTATTTTTGTCTGATGCATTAGGATAGCTGGTATTGTGTATTAATAATTCAGCAGAGGATTTACATTCTATATGGAGGATTTATATTTATATAGAGATAATGGCCCATAAGCCTTCCCTTATTCAAGTGCAAGTTAACCCTTCCCTTTCTCTACCAGCAGACAGAAACTAAAGAGAAACATGAGGCATCAAATCCTTCAACTTCTAGCCAATTCTATTCATCAATAAGTACTCCAGGCACAAATTCTACACAGTCAACCTTTTAGCAACTTTACTTCATTATTAAAGTCTTGACTTGTTACAAATCATAGAAATGTATCACTTTTCCAGAAAATCATAAGTATCATAAGCTCCACACGATCAGAAACTCGCATGAAAAATGCAGATTTCAGAGCGATCGTACCATAATCTGATCGTTAGTACAGAGCTTTCGAGAGTCGATCAGGACAGTTCATCCGATTATTTTTTTTTTTTTTGATCAGACATGCACAATTTTTTTTTTTTCGTACTATGCCAGATCGTACGATTTTCATTTTAATCAGTACAGCTGTCATTCAAAAATGCACTACAACACATGACATCACTTCCACATTTTAATTCTCTCGTACTCAAATTTTCGTGAGTCGTCAGATTTGATCTGGGATTATCATGCAAAAAGAAACAAAAAAAAAAAAAACGGACGATCATTCGTCCGATAATCTCATCATCTGTACCAGGCAGAAGAACCCGTTCACACCAGAACACATTTGCCGCACCGTGTTCAAAACGCACTGTGGTTATGACTTGCAGCGGGCAGTACATTTGCGATCCATGCAGTGAGTTTCCAAAAGCAGCTCATGTACTACTTTTGGTGTGGTGCAATTTCAGCCCATTTGAAATAGACACTGCACAGAACTGCGTTCCTCTGCTATTCCTGATGGGAACCAGCCCTTAAAGCCATCCTTTGGCTCCAGTCCAGTGACTTTGCCCAGGCTGAGACACGTCTTCAGTTTGCTGCAGACTGGAGAAAGCCAGTGATCAAGACTGTACATTGTAACGTAATAGCAGGGGGCTGGGCTGTGTCAGACATTTGTGAACACTGCCAAGAACTGCACAGGCTCCAGGATTTACATGATTGTTGCATCTCAGAGCTGACGTTCTGTCACCCACAAAGTGGACTGTGACACTGAATGATTTCTGAACAAAGATGGCCAAGTTCTTTTGGAGAGAAATGCAGAAAAGGGCATTGTTTGGGGGAGTGCTGTGACCTCTGTGACAAAAAAATACCTGGAAATGTTACACTTATGCATTGCTTGGCATGCTGCAAAATAAGTATCTGATTGGTCCGCTGTAATGTGGTTATGTAGTTCACTGTAGCCAGACTCCTCGAGCCTCCCACTCCTGTGTGTGTAAGCACCTTTGCACTGCTGCCCAGTCTCTATACAGTAAGTAGATGAGGCTGCTGGGTCAGAACTATCACAGGCTCTGGAATAGGTGTTCCCAGAACTCCAGAATACCGGCAGGACATTGATTGGGGCAGTCTGGGGCTGATTGGAGATAGGAGTCTCCCTGGCATACATCGGTGCCCCTGGTATGCATTTTAATTCCACGCTAACTGAAGTGTAGTTCTAAAAAAAAAAAAGATATTGTATGCAAATCTTAACAATGAACTTCTCTTTTCACAGACCAAAAATGTGTAAATAAGAGAAGTATGGCCAAAGCTTTTTATGGCCAAAGCTTTTTATGGCCAAAGCTTTTTATGGCCAAAGCTTTTTATGGCCAAAGCTTTTTATGGCCAAAGCTTTTTATGGCCACACTTCTCTTTACGGATCACAGGATTACGATTACATTTTTTTTTCTTTTGACCCAGAGTTATACAGGGCTACTGCCCACATCAGTCTCAGGAAGGATCCTGACATTATTGTTGGGATTCACACATCTGCCTGATTCCCAGCTGGCCCCACCTTTCATGCCATGGCTGAGAACTGAAGCCGGATGCGACTGCCCCCTCCCCAGCTTGCTGCTCCACTGAGTGCTGGAGGAGCCGAATGGAGAGCGATGACTGTCAGTCACCACTCTCCTTCAAGCAGACAAAGAACCCGAGCATTCAACGGTCATGTGATTACTCAGTTCTCCACTTTAGAGCCTTTGTTATGTTAAGTGACGCTCCGTAGGTATGGGGCGCTAGCAAAGTGCGCATGCGTGTAAAACATACAATCTTGCGGTATGCGTTCCATACCCTTGCTTTGTGACAGTGTTCTGTCGATATTGAGCGCGCTAAATAGCGCATGCGCAGCTACAAGCGCCATTTAAAGAAAAGTGGCTTTTCTTTAAATGCGCTATTAAGAGAGCGAGCGAACACTTGTCACAAAGTGAGTGGGACGCAGAACGAAAGTGGAATGCTTACTGAAAGATTGTATGTCTCATGCGCAGTTTGTGAGCGCCCCATACCTACAAAGCGTCACTTATCGACATAACACTGGCATGGAAGGGCTACATCTCCACACTGATAGATATAATGAATATATCGGGTTTTTTTTGTTTTGTTTTTTATACACTTTTACCACTGAAAGTTTTTTTTATTTTACTTTTTTATGATACTTTAAATGCAAAAAACTATCCATTGATCCTGCCAGGAATCCAGTGAGGATGTGTACGCACCCCCCCCTAATGCCTGCTCCGGGGGCCTCAGCTTGGTCCATTCTGTCTAATATAGTGACAGCTTTGTCATAAAAAAGGAGAAGCCTCTCAGTGAAATGACGGTCATTCATTAATGTTATTATTGTAAGTTTGCTTGTTTCTGTTGCCACTATTATGAGCGAACCTCATGAAAGACGTATAAAGAGAAGAGTGTGACACGTTCAGCATCTGGCTGCAGAGCTGGAGGTGTGCCTCTGTGTGTCTGTGTAAATCCAGGAAGTGACCAGGCAGTAGCTTCAGCTGCCCACAGTTAAAATGGATGCAGCCAGACTTAGTGGAGGGCGATTTCTGCAGCATATTTGGCAAGTACAGAATCACAGTATATATAATATAATATGTAAAGTGGTTGGAGGGAAGCTTCAGAATGGCTTCAGATGTTTTTATTACAAATGATGTGAGCAGACTGCAGTTCCTTTTTAATGTGATTATAAAGTCTTAAAAAATGTTCTACTTGTCTCCTCTGTTTAGTTGGTTTTGCACAGAGCAGCATGGATCCTCCTCTTCTCAGGTCCTTCTTTTCTGCTCCTGGCCCCTCTCTCCTGTGGAGTGCCCCCACAGCAAGCAGCTTCCTATGGGTGCGCAACAGCTCTGTGTTTCCATTCAGGTGTAACAACATATTCGGCGACCCATCGCAGTTTGCTACAGAAGTGATGTTCCGTTGCCGCCATCTTGCTACACCCCACACTCCTCCATAGTAATGATACACTAAGAAGGGAGAAAGCGGACATGTTGTTACACCCACCGGAGTTTTGCATTTTACACGTATTTATAACAGTAAAGTGAGTTTATATAGTGAAATACAGGACTTAGAACTCTGTCTGGCTAGTTAGATGTTGAATTTGAAAAGCAGCGGCATTCCCTGCTCATCTCACAGGGTTACTAATCTGACAGAAGCTCGCTGCTTTTAAAATTCAACATCTAACCAGTCAGACGGAGTTCAAAGTCCTGTATTTCACTATAGAAATGCACTTTACTGTTATAAATACGTGTAAAATGCCTTCTTAGTGTATCCTTACTGTGGACAAATGTGGGGTGTAGCAAGATGGCGGCGACGGAACTTCACTTCCGTAGCAAACTGCGATGGGTCGCCGAATATGTCGTTACACAGACATGGAGCTGCAATTCGGCCTGCCCCCTCTCTCTCCTGATTGGCTAATTGACTTTGACAGACGCAGGAGCCAATGACGCCACTGCAGTGTCTCAGCCAATCAGGAGTTAGAGTCCCAGATGGTTGAAGGATTTGTGGACATCGCTGGACAGAGATGGGGGTCTGAGGGGGGCTGCTACACACAGAAGGCTTTTTATCTTAATGCATTAGAATGAAAAAAAACTTCTGACTTGCTTTTCTTCACAAGAGTAGCACGGTCTTCTAGATCCTCTTCTTTTCCCTGTGGCAGCTCTAAGCTCTGTAGAGAATGGTGCTCAGGTATTGGGCTGTCATTCAACTCCAAAGCAAGTCATTTTACCTGCCAATGGATTTGTATTGCTGTCCATCCAGTCCTGAGATTTACAGAGCTCTGCTGTACAGCACAACCCTGTCTGGCAGGACATAAGGTCTGATCTTTCTGTGCTGCAGTAAGGGCTCATTTACACTTCCAGTAGAGTGGTGGTAAGAACAGGCGGTTGAGCAGTGTTTTTTTTTTTTTTTTTTTTTACTGCTCGCTCCCCAAGAACACCCATACAAGAGTATACACAATCCCCAAAAGCGTTGTGGTGCAATACCCCCCCCCCCGTCTTGTGCCGCTGGCAGTACCCACCCACCAAACATGACCTGTTCAAGGGAATGGGGCTGCACTGTGACCACATGGAGTGCACATAGTAGCAGTACAGGCTTAAAAAAAAATACAGGGAAGAGGTGATGTATTGCCACCACCTTTCAAAGCAATCCACTGCAGATAGCTCTTCAGAGGACTACCACAAGTGTAAACCAGCCCCAACATGTTACAGGTCTTGTCCCTCCCCCAGTTTATGACTGGACAGTGAAGGAGAAGCAGCAGACTCTGCTATCTCCTCCTATCAGCATGTCCTTGTTAGCACATGAGCACTGCAGAACAGCTGACTGGCTCTTTGTACTGCTTCTCCATCTTACAGAAGACAATAAACGATACCAAGTAAAACTTGAATACCACTTGCATTTATAAAATATATTGAATGTTACACAAGATATTAAAGTGGTTGTAAATCTCGGACATGAAATATGAGCAAAGCATATCCTTCTATAGTGTGTGCATGTCTCAATTAAGAGCACTAAGTGTCATTTTTGTCTGCTGCTTCATTCTTCTGCTATCAGTATAAATCACTTCTGACAAGTTTTCCTGACACCAATAAAAAAAATGGTGACGGGAGGGACCTTCAGCTGATTGGCAGCTTCAGCTCTGTTCCTGTGTGCTGTGTGAAGGGGGTGTGTTTTTTTTCCCCCCTCCAATCAGCTCTCAGAGCTCTCCTCACTGAGCTCTGCAGAGTGTAACATCAGCTCCCCGCCCCCTTTTTTTGACAGCTCATACAAGCTTTATAAATTCTGGCTAACTTTACTGTATGTGGGAGGATTTGTTTCTTCATCATGGTTCTCTCTCTTCATATTGCCTGAGGCCAGTCGCTTGACTGGGTATATGGAAGATGTTTACAGCCAGAGCATCATTCACAGGACTTGCATATTTACCTGGAGTTTAGCTTTGGAGACTTGGGCAAACTTTTGAAGGTTTTTTGTTTTTTTGGTCCTGGTTCCGGACATGACGCTGTTTTAGTTTGTATTGCCTGCCCAGTGTAGGTTTGATGCTGGCAGTATTTGCAGTAGGATCAGTGTATAATGAGTCTTATATATTCATATTCTGGCTCATTCTAATCGCCATTCTCACATATTGCAGTCTTTTTTTTTTTTTTTTTGTGCATCTAATCCAAGTTGTGCTTCTTGTGTTCATATTTATAGTTGTTTTCGCGGCGCTTTTTCCTCTCTGCGGGGTGCAGTCACTGCTCATTAAAACTGATGGCGTGGCAACCGGTAAGGAATTCCTGGTGGTCTCGGAGCTCAGGACTGATCCATCCCTATTACACGGGATCTCTGCACCTTAGAGGGTTTCATCGCCGGAGAGGGATTTTATTCATCAATGGAGCTGAGCGGGCCGAGTCACATGATGCCTTCTATTATCTCTTCCAGGCTTGGGTAGGATATCCCACCTCTGTTATTTCTCACCTTGGAGTTTTGGGGGTCCCTACCTACCCTGGAGGTTTTTCCATTATAAATTGGATTGAAAACTCAGCAGAGCAATTGGATTATTTTGTAATGGTGGAGCAGGTGTGCGGAAATCTCAGGGGCCCTAAAACATTTTGGTTCAAGGTCCACACTGTATATTTTACACATATTCCTCCCCTGAGAAAATCTCCATCGGTGTCCCCGCCCATTAGACTCCCCCTTACATAGAAACAGAAAAAGTGACGGCAGAAAAAGAGTAGTCCATCAAGTCTGCCCATTAAGGGTCTCCATCATGGCCTCCCCCATACATCAGGGTCCCCCATCATGGTCTCCCCCATGCATCGAGGTCCCCGCCATGGTCTCCCCATACATCGGGGTCCCCACCATGGTCTCCCCCATACATCAGGGTGCCCCATCATGGTCTCCCCCATACATCGAGGACCCCGCCATGGTCTCCCCCATACATCGGGGTCCCCGCCATGGTCTCCCCCATACATCGGGGTCCCTGCCATGGTCTCCCCCATACATCGGGGTCCCCGCCATGGTCTCCCCCATACATCGGGGTCCCCGCCATGGTCTCCCCCATACATCGGGGTCCCCGCCATGGTCTCCCCCATACATCGGGGTCCCCGCCATGGTCTCCCCCATACATCGGGGTCCCCGCCATGGTCTCCCCCATACATCGGGGTCCCCGCTGTGGTCTCCCCCATACATCGGGGTCCCCGACATGGTCTCCCATACATCGCGGTCCCCATCATGGTCTCCCCCATCCATTGGGGGCCCTGTCATGGTCTCCCCAATATATTGAGGTCCCCGTCAGGGTCTCCCCCATACATTGAGGTCCCCGTCAGGGTCTCCCCCATACATTGAGGTCCCCGTCGTGGTCTGTCCCCGTTGTGGTCTCCCCCATATATCGGGGTCCCCGTCGTGGTCTCCCCCATACATTGGGGTCCCCGTCGTGGTCTCCTCCATACATCGGGGTCACCGTCAGAGTCTCCCCCCCAACAGATATACCCCTTGCATCAGAGTCACCCCCCCTTACAATCAGAGTCCTGTTTTACATCAGATATGAAGTTTAGGCAGTCTCTGCTGATCTTAATCCTCAATGTTTGCACATTGAGGCTATGCAACTGACCCTTACTGCAGGCCAGATGTGGCCCACGAGCCATAGTTTGGTGACCCCTGCATAGAAACTTGATATTATGTAGTTTAGAGTAAAATTTACTCTATCATTAACATATAAAGCTGATCTCCAGCCTTCTCTTCAATATTGCACAGTTGTAGAGGCTCCTTTTCTTGTACTTGGCTTACTCAGATTTTCTGCACACTGTGAGGTTCTTCTATCGGTGTGTATTAGATGCTGCTACACATGAGATGGAACCTGCAGCATCATCTAGGCCTAGGAGTGTCAAACTTGGCAGCCCTCCAGCTGTTGCGGAACTACAAGTCCCATGATGCCACTGCCTGTGGGATTTTTGCTTGTAACTGTCAGGCTCATGGGACTTGTAGTCCCGCAACAGCTGTAGGGCTGCCAGTTTGTGCTTTTCTGGCCCCTTCCTTCCCTGCCTGACAGTCCCTGGCCCTCCCCTTTTTTATTCGATTTCAGTTTTTTCAATCATGAAGGCTCAGCATCACACGTGGGCATTGCCTAGGGTACATAGGAAACCCCCTTCGCCAGACTAACACCCACCCTGTCTAGGCATTTGATATTTGCATAACTCCTCCCAAAAGCCAGCCCATTCTTTGAGGCAGGGAGCAGTGACGTTTTCTGGAAACTATGTACTGTAAAACCTTGGTTTGAGAGTAACTTGGTTTGAGAGCGCTTTGCAAGACAAGCAAAATGTTTGTATGAATTGTGACTTGTATACAAGTGATGTCTTGATATACAAGTAGTGTCATGTCACAACTGAGTATAAAAGAGAAGTGAGGCGCCTCGAAGTGTAGCAATATGATTACATTTAATGAAGGTACAACATTTAGCAACATATTGCTACACTTGGGGGCGCCTCTCTTCTCTTCTTTTATACTCTAGCTCCTGCTTGATTTTGCTTCTAATCTGCTTGTGGAGGCTTCCATTTGTGGATGGACATTTTGTGATTACACAACCTGGTCATGTTGCTAAAATTTTTATATATACTATAAACTATAAGGACCTATGAATAAATGGTTGTGGAGTTTCCATTATTTCTTATGGGGAAATTTGCTTTAATATACAAGTGCTTTGGATTACAAGCATGTTTCTGGAACGAATTATGCTTGCAATCCAAGGTTGTACTGTACAGCACCCTGCTGGCCCCTCCCACCAGCCGTGATCTGCTTGCACTCTACAGAGAAGCACAGAGACCCCGACAACACTGGGTCAAAAATAAGGTATGCAATAAAAATAGAAGGATTTTATTTCAAAATGTAATGATCATGTTAGTAAAAGAGGAAATGGAGAAGGCAAAATATAAGTAAATGAAGCTTCCGCTGTAAAGGCAACTCTTGTATGTCTTGAGTTCCCCTTTAAGATGGCCAACCCCTCCAATCTCTCTATTAAACTCCCTTTCCCGGTTATCACTCCGCAGGTCTCACAAGCTCCTGGGCTGGTGACCGTTGCTTGTATTGACTTTGCATAACTCGTCTCTTAAACATCAGTGGCAGGAACTGCGCAGTTTGTCTTCCTTGAGCGATAAAGTTTTGGCCGTCCTTAGAGCGCTCCTGTCCCATTGTGAGTGTCAGCGAGGTCCCAGCAGCCTGCATGGTGGTGATAAGTCCTGTGTGTTTCACAGGCTCCGGGGCAAACAGAAAAGCTGTGGCATTGTGTAGTTGGCAGGCAGCGTGTTGTATGCCAGGCCTTTGTTCCTCCCTCCTCCTCCTCAATCTCCAAGTCCTCCTCCTCATTCCGCTGCCTAAGCTCAATCATAATATTGTTTTGGTGGAGGAAGTACAGTGGGGGCGTCTTAGGTGCTGATCAGAAAGACGCTGATTCATAGGGGGGCGGCTAAAGCCAACTGGCCAAACCGAACCGCCGGCTCTGCTGTGTTTTGCCGGACAATTTCCCACAGTGACTTGAAATTCTTAAGCTAATCAGCTTAGCCTGCTTATTTGGCTTTCATATAAAGCATAGTAACGGCCTGGAATGGGGATCATTTTCTACAATTACCTGCACCGAGCTGTTCATTTGAAATGGAGTCGTGCCCAACTGCCCATTAAAATGTCCTCATACAGAGAATGCATTGGCTTTTTAGACACACACATTGATCAGCCATAACGTTATGACCCTTGACTGGTAAAGTGAATAACATCGATTATCTCACTACAGTGGTATCTGAAAATGGGTGGGATATATTTAGGTAGCAAGTGAACATGTTGTCCCTGAAGTTGTGTTCAAAGAAAAAATGGGCATTGCAGTATATGGATGAGGCTGCATAGCCACAGAACGGTCAGGGTGCCCATAATGACCCGTGTCCTCAGCCAAAAGCACCTACAATGGGCATGTGACCATCAGAGCTGGACGACCGAGCAATGGAAGAAGGAAGAAGGGGGTCTGGTCTGAAGAATCACCTTTTCTTTTAAACAAAAAGGACGTTCCCCTTGAGGTTTGGACTTTACCGGCACTCAGATTGGGGCTGGGGAAAAAAATCGATTTGAATCGAGTTGAAAGGTCAAATTGATTAAAATTTTCAGATTTTTTTATTTTTTTTTCACCAGGACCGGCGCTGACACCGCGCTGGTCCTGAGAAGCTGCGGGCAGGAGTTTTTAGACTTCGGCCTAGTCCATGAGGCCAGACGCCACAGACTAGGCCGCAGCCACGGCCTCGCCTAAAAGCTCCTGCCCGCAGCTCCTCAGGACCAGCACGGTGTCCATCAAAAAAAAAAATAGAATTGTGAATCTAGTTTTTTTTTTTTTTTTTATCGCCCAGCTCTAACTCAGATATGTATGACAACTTTGTAGAGTAGAAAAAATATATATATGTGGTTATTGCAAATATATAGCGAAAATAGATTCACAGCAGCCAGCAACACTAAGCCTTCCAGCATTCCCCAGCACCCCTTACCATTACATGCATTCAATGTGGAGGTATCGGAACTGCGTTCCTGCTGAAAGAAAATGCCTGATAATGTTTGCTTTTGGGTTTAATACTTCTTTAAGGTTTATGTCGTCTTGTGGATGGTGGGAACTCCACACTTCATGTCCATAAACCCATCTGGTGTATCAGACAAACCAGGTTTTTCCAGATCTAACATAAAAAGCAAGAGTAATAAAAGGGTGACTTTTAGATATTGCGTGTTTTCCTGGAAAACTTGATGTTTCATGCACACCCAGTCCTGCAGGAAGTAATGTGTTCAGTGATAGATGGGACCATAGCGGGACCATTGAACATACAATATTAGTTCATGCTGACCTCCAGTCTTTACCTTCATACCCCTTTCACACTGGAGGCGTTTTTCAGGCGCTGCATCGCAAAAAATAGCACCTGTATAGCATCTGAAAAAAGCATCAGCTGCAAACCCAGTGTGAAAGCCCGAGTGCTTTTACACTGGGGCTCTGCGCTGGCAGGGCGTCACAAAAAGTCTTTGCAGCAGTGTAGGAGCGGTGAATACACCGTTGCTCCAGCGCTCCTGCCCATTGAAATTAATGGGGCAGTGCCGCCATACCGCCGGTGTCCGATCAGATAGTGCAGGGGACAAGGAGAAGCTGAACATCTCCGAAGATAAACAGCGCCTGCGCACTGAGTCCAGGTTCACTCACCCACCGTTCTTCTTCGGAGACTTTCAGAGTCTTCTTGTCCTCCGTACTGTGCAAGTGCTGCGCCTGCGCAGTACGGCCCAGACACTATTCGATAGGCGGACACTTTGTGTTAGAACACAGGTAAAGTGCAGCTGCATTTTGCGGGTGGATTTAACCCCTTTTCAGCCGCTAGCAAGGAGGTTAAACCCGCCCCACTAGCAGCCGTATAGTGGCGCTTTACCGTTGACACCCGGGGCGGTTCAGTGTGAAAAGGCTCTTAGTCTTGCATAGTTGTACAGGCTTCTCTCTCCTGAATTAAAACTGCTTACTTTGATTTTACTGCACACTGTGAGCTTCTCTGTGAGCTACAATCGGAACCTATTGCTGGCAGCGGGACCATCCGAATCAGTATGATGCCGACATTGCGGCACCGCACCCATTTCCAAACGTAGTTCCTACGCTACTTTTTGGTGACCTCGAGGCAATTTCAATAGACATCTGTGCATGAACCCGCACAGATGTCTTTCAAATCGCCCCCCCCCCCCCCCCCCCGAACTCGCAATGAAATGCGGGTTTGAAATCGTGCGAGGGCTCACAGTTTTCTTTAGCAAGCAATTAGATTGTGATTGGAAAAGCGTGTCCCCTGCCAGCATGCTGCAGAGTGGGACACTTGCTCTCCGCAGGGAAGCAGTGATCTGTCTGCATTGATCCCAACACACCATCTGCTGATTGAGACCTATAGCTCTCTTGTCTAGTGAAACTGCTGTCTACAAGACAGGAAGTGGATTGAAATCTCTCTAATGGAGACCTGGATAGCAGTAAAAACCCAGCAAAGACTCTAATTCTTCAGCACTTTATCCAAAACTAGAAAAAGTTTTTCCCGGACATATACTTTAAAGCTGAACTCGGGGCTGGGACAAAAAAATTCCCTTGCAGTGGCATCCACCTAAACTGCAAGGGTTACAGTATATGTAAACGATCTCCTTGTAAAACAACCCATTCAGTTGAAAGGCAAAACATTTGTGTATAGATATATATAAAAAAAAAAAGATAAATACTTTTAATTTCCCTTTTTAATAATTGATCGCATATCCTCTGTTCTCAGCTGCATAAGTAGTGCAGAGAGCTGGGGAAGGAAGAATAGCATGACACTGGTCTTCCTATTGAATGGCTGTGCCCCACTGTAAGGGTAGTTTTTTATCCCAGCTTGGAGTTCAGCTTTAAAATATAACTTGGCTATTTTTTTTTTTCTATTCATAAAAATGTTTGTCATTTTTTGGGACAGCCCGCGATTCATCCTTATTACACACACATGTAGACCATATGGCTGTCCGCTTCTTCTCCATTGCAAGCTGCTACTTGCTGTGGTCACGTAGCCCCTGTGGATTGGATGCCACAGTTTGGCGCTGTCATATGCCTGGCTTGACATTCCTCATCGGTTAATATTTCAGATCTCAGCAGTTTTCCATTAATTGATGACACAGTTTTAGTGATTTGGGATTAAAACTCCCAGAAACGGTCTTCAGAATGCATTCGTGGAAGGATTTTGTACCCAGCTCATTAAAAGGGCCTGCTAGTTCCAAGATTGTAATGATGGGTTTTTGAATTATACTGTAAACTCTAAAAGAGCAACTTCTGCAAATAGCTAATCCCTCAAAAATCCATCAGAACTTGAATATGTGGTCATGTCATCTCTGGGGCGCCTCTTGTTGGGGCAACCAGCATTCAGAAGCTGTTGTTCTGCTGACCGGTCTCATATCCGCCCTTCACTTGCCGCTCCTGCTGAATGCTGCAGGACCCTGTAATAGGCCCTTTCAACAGCCAATGGGCAGCTCCGACCAGGAAGCGATGTGGGCGCTACAGACCAGACCCTTCCACTCTATGAAACCACAGAAATAACACTGTTTCATGACTGAAGTTGGGGTTTAGCTGGAGCCTTTCATGTATTTTTTACATTAAAAATATTGTTTGGGCAGAGTGGGTGTTCACGTTGTCTGCAGGACGTTTTCCAATGACTGGTTAGTGGAGGGGTTCTCTCGTGACCCAGAAGACCTACCTCAGATGGAGCGCAGTGATGGGGGCAGGCTGGTGAGGGCGAGCGTTCGGCACTGAGCTAGTAGTCCCCACAGGCAGAAACTGTGCTAGCATGGAACATAGATGGGGGGGGGGGGGGTTCAGGTGAGTACAACTCAGGTAAGGATTCACTCAAGAAATAACACTATAGAGTAATTGCATCACTCTGCAAAACTCTGGATGGGCCACATCTTGAATATGCTGTCCAGTTTTGGTCATCAGTTCTTAGAATGTGCTGGAACCAATGAGAGTCAAGAGAAGGGCAGCAAAGCTAATAAGGGGGCTGGAGGACCTCAGTAATTAGAAATGACTACAAGAATTAAACATATGCTCCCTGGAAAAGAGACGCTTAAGAGGAGATATGATGTTGATATACAAATATTGCAATGGTGATTATAGCATGGGGAGAAAACGATTTAGTTTTGGGGAGTTTAAGAAGACACATGGCCACTCAATGAAGTTGGGAGAGAAGCAGGGTAACCTTAAACTATGTAGGGGGTTCTTTACTGTTAGAGCAGTAAGGATGTGGAACTCCCTTCCACAGTCGGTGGTGTCATCGTAGAGTGTGTATAATTAATAAATAAATAAACACCTTAGATGTGCATCTTTAATGAACGTGTAATATACAGGGATATGGGAAATGGTTTTGACATGAACGCACCCACACAGTCTGAAATGGATAGACTGGTGTCTTTATTCAACCATACTGATTCTGTAGCTATCTATATATGATGCGTTTGGTGGAGATGGAGCTGGATGGTAAAAAAAAATAGGTTTTGCCCAGACTTTGGATAGAATAGGGGCAGTGTTAGAACCTAATGTTAGGTTTGTGTTGCTCTCTCTGCTCCCGTTGTGGTCACTGAGACAAGAAGTTGGAGGAAATGTGTCCAGCGTGGATGCCGACAACATTAAGTCTTAACTAAATTCTGAAATACTTACCTCTTCCTCAATGGTCCGACACCTGAGAGGTCCCACGTCAGTGCCGACATCTTTTCTCTGGCTTCTTCCGGAGGTGCAGCTCACTGTACATTCTACAGAACACTCTGAGCAGGCAGGTAGGATTATTCCAAGTACTGAAGCCATTGGGTTAGCAGAACTGCCAGAAAACCAGCATTTTCAGAAGCAGAGGTTGAAACCTGGATCCTCTGCCCGCCGTCTTATTCGTCTGGTTTGGAGTTGTCGCAGGAAGCTGACCTCTGTATAAAGACCAACACATTTGCTGTCCATTGTCTTTGTAAAGGGTTTTAGGAGAATTTCTTTATTATGTTTTATAAAATATTCCCTCTCGAAAACCTTTTTCTCTGGCCACCTTCCTTATTTGTTCCATTGTGGTCGGTGAACGTCACTCAGAATTCAATGCTTTTATTTCCTGTTATTAATAATTCTTGCACGGCTCTATCAGAGGAAGTTTGCTCTGGAATCAGGAGTCGTGTCCCTACCCACGAGATCAGAATTACAAAAGATTAGCACAGGCAATTGAGCCGCTTCATTGGCCGGCTTCCTGTTCTTCACATGCCCGGCTCCCTGGGAAAGTCTGAGGCTGCGTCACCCTTCTTCACATCAAACAACAAAACACTCCTTTATTGGCCCCTTTTTTCTTTTTCCTTATCCAATACGGATTTTAAAGCTGAACGCCGGCAGATATAAAAGAAGCTTCAGTTTAATGCTGTTAAAGAGGACCTCTCAGTATCTTTACAAGGCTGCATGAATAAGTTCTGACGTTTCACAATATACAGCAACAGTATAAAAATAACGAAAAACTTTTATCTTAAAAAAAAAAGCCATCTTTGAGCTCAAGTCCAATGACTAGGCTGAGATGATCTCATCAGTCAGCTGCAGGCAGGAGCAGGCATTTCCTCTTCTCTCCCCCAGTGATCAGACTGCAACATTGTAACTTTGTAGCAATTCACAAGACACTGCAGCAGGGGCTGATCTGTGTCATTTGTGAACTGCACAAGCACCAATATTTACATGGGTGCTCAACCTGTGGCCCGCAGAACTACTAGTCCCATGAGGCATTGCAAAGCCGACAGTTACAAATATAACGCTGAAAGGCAGAGGCATGATGGGATATGTAGTTCCGCAACAGCTGGAGGGCCAAGGTGGAGCACCCATGCTCTAATCCAGGGATATACAATTAGCGGACCTCCAGCTGTTACAGAACTACAAGTCCCATGAGGCACAGCAAGACACTGACAGCCACAAGCATGACACGAGAGGCAGAGGCATGATGGGACTTGTAGTTTTGCAACAGCAGGAGGTCTGCTAATTGCATATCCCTGCTCTGAGCCATCCTCTCAGTCTTAGCCCTTGTACACACTGTCGGAAAATTAGTCGGAATGTGTCCTATCGGACCGTGTTGTCGGATATTGCGACTGTATGTGGTATGCATCGGACTGATTCCGTCGGAATATCCGTCGGACCCAATTTTCCAACTTGTTGGAAATATTTTCCAACAAACTGGTCCGATCGGACATACTCCGATCATGTGTAGAGAATTCCAATCGGACAAAAATGCTCAGATCAAATTCCTAGACCAAAGCTATTGGCTACTAGCCTGAACGTAGTCCCGTCGTAACTAAATAACGTCATCACGTTCTGAACGATCGGATTTTCCGACAACTTGGTCCGACCGTGTGTATGCAACAGTTTCGGACACAATCCATCGGACAAAATCCAACGGATTTGGTTGGCAGAATGTACGACCGTGTGTGCAGGGGCTAAGTAGATTTTGACCCTGGGTGATGCCTGATCAACGATGGTGCCATCCTTCTGCAGAAAAAAAACAAACAGATGAAAGCATTGTCATGAGAACTGTGATCTCTTTAAAGGAGAAGTACCGCCAAAGCTCGTTTGGCTGTACTTCTTCTGTGGATCACAGGAGTGCAATTCGTTCTGCACTCCTGAGACCCGTTTTTAGCAGACAGCAGGGTGAAGCCCGCTGTCGGCTGACGTCACATAGCCAGTCCAGGCTAATGAATCCCTGAACCGGCACCTGACTCAGTCTCTCAGCAAGCTGCTCAGAGAGCCTGAGAACCAGAGTGATCAGCGGTGTTTGATTGCTCGGTTCTCAGTGTTAGAGCCGGCAGGGGACAGATGCAGCATTGTACTTGGATTGTATGTCACCCCCCAAGAGCTTTCTTTTGGTAGTATTTGATCACCACTGCATTTTTCTTTTTTGCGCTATAAAGAGAAATAGACTGACAATTAAAAAAAAAAAAAAAAAAATATATAGTATAAAAAAAATTTTTGTTCTTTCTGCTATAAAATTTATCCAATAAAATTTTTTTTTTCATAAATTTAGGCCAATATGCATTCTGCTACATGTTTTTGTTAAAAAAAAAAAAAAAAAATCACAATAAGCGTATGTTGATTGGTTTAAGCAAACGTTCTAATGTCTACAAACCATGGTATTTTTTTTTTTGTTTAATAACATTAATGGCAACGATCAGCGACCTATAGTGGGACTGCAATATTGTGGGGGACAATCGGGCACTAACTGACACTTTGTGGGAACCAGTGACACTAATACAGTGATTGGTGCTAAAAATATGCACGGTCACTGTACTAATGACATTGGCAGGGAAGGGGTTAACCTATCAAGTGATCAAAGGGTTAACTGCATGTTTAGCCAGTGTTTTGTGTACTGTGTGAGGTGCAGAATTGGAATTGTGTGTATGTGTAAAAAAAAATAAAAAAAAAATTGTGTGTATATATATATACACACACACACACACACACACACACACACACACACACACACACACACACCTACCCTGTTTCTCCAAAAATAAGACCTAATGTGATTGTCGGTGATGGCTGCAATATAAGCACTACCCCCCCCCCCCAAATAATCCCTAGTTAAAGTCCTTGTAGGTCTTATTTTCAGGGTAGGGCTTATTTTCGGGGAAATAAATAAATTATTTCGGGGAAATAATAAATTATAATGTATGTGTGTGTGTGTGTGTGTGATTCTGTAAAGGAGAGTTGCCCTGTAGCAGTAAAACTGCTATGGGGCGGATGGGAAGTGGATAATGCATACTTAAAGCGGAGGTCCACCCTAAAGTGGACCTTCCGCTCATCGGAACCCTCCCCCCCCTCCGGCGCCACAATTGGCACCTTTCAGGGGGGAGGGGGGTGCAGATACCTGTACAGTACAGGTATCTGCACCCACTTCCGGGATAGCTCTCTGCGGAAAGGGGCGTAGATTACGCCCCTTTCCGCAAGTGCCCGCCCCTTTCCGCAAGTGCCCCGCTGCCTGCTGGGAAACACACAGATCCCAGAGGCAGCGGGGACCGTCCTTATTGCACAGCGCGACTCGCGCATGCGCAGTAGGGAACCGGGAAATGAAGCCGAAAGGCTCCATTTCCTGATTCCCATACCCAAAATGGCGGCGGCAGGACCCGAGAGACGATCTAGAGATCGGCTTCGGGTGCCGACATCGCGGGCGCGCTGGACAGGTAAGTGTCACTATTTTAAAAGTCAGCAGCTGCAGTATTTGTAGCTGCTGGCTTTAAAAAAAAAAAAAAAAACGCGGAGTCCCGGCGGACTCCCGCTTTATATCGTGCCAAGCTGGACCAATGTAAGTATGCAATACAAATTATTCCTGCCGTTCAAAACTAAAATAATACTTGAGACTAAAAGTGGATGTGCTGGCATACTCCACCCTTGTCACTATTGGGGAGCTGGTCCAGTACAAATGACTGATATGCAGCCAACACTGTAGCGAGTGTATATAGACAGGGAGTGTGTGAAAGAGGATGGAAGAGGTCAGCAAAACCAGGATGCAAAAAAAAATAAAAAGTTAAAAACATGGTCATTGTTTGTTTGTGATGCACTGTGAGCAGAGTAAATGAAATAGTAAAGAATGGTGTTACCAGTTCTAGGGTAAGCTGCTACATCCACATCCTGATTTGTAAAATGTGTATGTTTGGAAAAACCCATAAAACAGGACTTTAGAAGATGTGAGGCTGACACTGAGGTGAGCACACAGTATTAGATAAAATGTATTTATTATTTAGGAATCACATGCAAAAATAATTCTCATAACATATGAATTCTATAGCATATCAATAAATGAATGTTTTTATGGATGTATTGTATTAGCATAGCGTGACAATAATGGTATATTTCTCAATTCAATGATAATTAGACAGAATGTGAAATTCCCTGAAGAAGCGAGGATATTACTTTGCGAAACGTGTTGGTTGATTCTACATATTTCAACTGTCTTCGAACATTACGTATCATAGTTTGTATACCATGTTATGCTGTTAATCATGTTATGAGAAAATATTGTTTTTGTATGTGATTTTACAATTTCTAAATAATACATTTTATCTAATACTGTGTGCTTACCTCAGTGTCAGCCCTACATCCTTTAAAGTCCTATTTTATGGGTTTTCCCAAACATACACAGAGTAAATTAAATGTCACCCAGTTAGAAGATATATTTACTTTAAAACTGAGCGCAGGTTCTCTTCAATGCCCAGCGTGTCAGAAGGATACAAGGAGATGTGAATTCTGGCAGATACACGGGAAAGTTTTGCCTTCCCAAGTCAATAAGCCGATATTCTGTGATGTGACTAAATTATAAAACGCCAACAGATCCTTAAAGTGGAGGGCCACTAAAAAAAAAAAAAAAAAAAAAATAGCCTAAAAATGTTCCTAAAAAATTGGGGGAAAAAAAATAAAACTTTTTTTACTTGCCAGAAATGCCTGTTACTAGGCAGATCGTCCTAATCTGCCTCTTCCTATTCCGCGGTGATCTTCAGTCTTCTCTTCCTCGCGTTGTCTTCTAGTGAATGGGGCGCGGTGTGTGTTCTGGGAACTGTGTGTGTCCCAGCGCCCCATTTACAAAGCGCTGTGCGACTCACGCATGCGCAGTAGGAAGTGAGCAGTAAAGCCGCAAGGCTCCACTGCCTGTTTCCCTTAGTTGGAATGGCGGCGCCGGGACCCAAGAGCCGAGGGATGGTTGGCCTCGGGCGGCCAACATCGCGGGCACCCAGGACAGGTAAGTATGCTTATTAAAAGTCAGTAGCTACAGTGTTTGTAGCTGCTGAATTTACTTTTTTTTTTCCCCGGCTGGCTCTCCCCTTTAAGTCGTAGCAGATTCTGTATATAGACTTCCATTTTGTCAACACCAGGGGCTGCTTTCCGTTCAGCGCCAAATCTGGGCTTCTCCTTCGAACGCAAGGCTGGAGGCCACATGCATTGGATGTGTGGAAGCTTCCGAGCTATTTATAGTATTGAGGCGACAACTGTAAAAACACAGAGCTGTGAGGGGCACAGCTGGGACACAGGTCCACCATAAACTCTCCCAGGGTGCCAACATTTTACAGATTGTTTGTACAGATCGCTTGTCCCCTCCCTCCATGTATAAAGATCACCCAGGGTAGCCTCTGTCTGTGGCCTGGCTAGATTCTTCTCTGGAAAGTAGCAGGTCCGGGCCTTGTTCTAAAAACAAAAACAAAAAGAAAAGTCTATAAAGAAGGTCCACCTATCCTGTAGACCTCCATATCTCATGTTAAAAATGAAAGTTACAAAAATATTTTTAACAAAAAAATTGTAACATATAGTTGCCGTATACATGGCTTCTGGGCTTCTGGCCTACTTACCTGGGTGAGGTTAACTTCACTGGGCCGAAAATTGCAGGAAGAAACTTCTGCATGGTGCTAAAGTGATTTTATGTGAAATTTAAAGCGACTCTAAACTCTGGTTTAGAATTTTTTTTTTAATCAAGAATGTGTTTTCTTACAGTTTTACTAAACTCAGGACCCTGCGTTCACTATTTCTGATCTCCCACAGTACACAGAGCATGAAAATGCAATTATTAGCAGGGCCCTCTGATTCCTCCTGTATTGAATTGTAAATCGCGGTGCAAACTGTTGGCGCTATATAAATCCCATATTATAATAATTATTATTATTTTAGTAAATCTAAACTGCTAAATACCTTTTCTCATCAGCAGAATATAGTAGTCTTTATACTTCTATTAGTGTCTGGTTAAAGCTTGTAGGAGGTGTTTTCATTCTCCTCTGACTGTCCTATGAGGCTGCATGGCCCCTGAGCCTTTGTCTGGACAGTGCTGATTGGCCCTGTGTCGATCACATGCACCCTCCCAAGAAATAAATTACTCTCTAGCAATACACACGAAACTGAGCATGTGCAGAGTGACTCAAAAGGCTCTGTTCTATCAGGAGCTGGATTGGGGACAGTGGAAGATCAGAGAAGACAGGATCAAACAGCCTTTTTACACAATGCAGAGGATTAACCCCTTAGGTTGCACAGTGAGTATAACATGCGTGATTTACTACATTGTCCCCTCTATTTCTGTATGTGGATGATGACACTGTAATGATTATAATAAAAAAAAAATCTAAGTACCCTTTTCCTAACCTAATCAATATACAACTGTCACGTGACCCACCTCTTTCCCAGCCTGTCTGCAGGGAAACAAAAGTAGGAGGAGCTTCTAGTCCTCCGCTGCTGGTCACAAAAAAACAAAACAAAAAACAGCCTTTGGAATACAGAGTAAAAATAAATACCAACAAAACTGTTTTAAATCATCAGACAAATATATATATTTTAAATCAAATCGTTATTATTTTTTGCCAATAACATGGTGTGGGCAGGTTTCTGCCAATCACAGGCTGTGTCATGCCCCTCCAGCCTGTGTCCTAGAATAAGAGGGAGTTGAAGGCTCAAAATAAGGTTCAGGGACTTTTTTCTCCCGCACTAAAATCAGATTGCATGGGTGTTCTCACCTATGTGATTCAATTCCTGTGTGAGTTCACACTGCGATCTGTGAACCGATCTGGGGGTGTTGTTAATGTATTGAAACCTGCAGCGGTTCACAGAGGGCAATCACGCTGGTTCCCACATCGCACAAGTGTGAACCTAGGCTCAATCTACATGTAATATCTCGCCCCCATTTAACTGGTTGGTGGGCATGGAGGTGGAGGAAGGCAGTGGGCTTACCACTCTGTATACACCCACATAAGTGACTCTATAGTCACATGGGCTGCTCTGATATGATAGGAAGGAAATTCTCAGAACAGAAACTCACTGAAAACTGAGCATGTGCAGAGTTGCCACCACAAGAAGGTGGAGATAGAGAGCAGCAGGATCAACCAGGTTTTTTGCAGAATATAGAAAACAAATCTCATACTCAGTATAAACAGCATGTAATACACCATTTATTGATAGTTTTTTTAATGATGTGGGCTTAGTGACACTTGTAACTCCAAAAGTTCCTTCTATTGCTCTCAGCCTCTCCCAATTTTTTTCTTTCTTTTTATATTCTAACTTCCTGTTGATGGGTGACTACGTTCATCCTGCTTGGTCCCTACTATATAGGAACATAGCCACCCTCTACTATTGCATGGACTATGGACTGATCAGTCCAAGTGACTACTACCAACATGCACTGCAAGAAATGAAAATGAGGAGTAAGACATTTAGAAGCTCACAGAGGCCATTACAAAGATGAAAGAAAAATAATTTCTTGATTGTAGTACCATTAAGTAGTGTATGTGTATGGATTATTTTTGGGGAATAAGGATGTTTACTAGTGTCACTTTAAGCTCCTTAGCATTTCTATTATCCTACACATAGGCAGAGTGAGGTCACCCTTCCCTACAGGATTGGTGTCATTAGGAGGAATAATGCCCCATTATTGGTGTCAGTGGGAGGAATAGTGCCCCATTCCTCCCACTGACACCAATAATGTCCATTTTTATCAGATCTCATCCGATCCGATCTGCCAGGATGGATGGCGAACGTATCATCATACGTTTGATTTTAGCGAATCGGATGTCGGTGGACATGTCACCGCTGACATCCGTTGCTCCATAGACCTGCATGGAGCGTCCATTCAGGTCCGTCTAAAAAAACTGGCAGGCGGACCTGAACGTCCCACAAGTGTGAAAGGGGCCTAATACTCGGCCCTGGCTGTTCAACTTTCCGGAAGTTTGTTTGGCCGACTGACACCGACATATAGAAACATTGAAGGTTTTTGTCTTAGTAAAATGAAATACATTTGTGACTCATTAATCTTGTCACTGTGTTTGGCTTCCTGCCACCTCTGTCTTGGCAGAGACTGCGGCACACTCTTAAATTATATTAATTTGTTAACTACTTTTAGCTACTCCCTTCCCCCCAGGTGTGTGATTTACAAATGGCGTACAACTTTACCCTGCCATTGTGAAGAATGGCACCACTGTGATGAGGCTCCAATGGAAGCAGACTTTCTCTAACTCCTGTGATTCTTAAAAGCTGTAGTGCATTAGGGCCTTAAACGTTCTAAACAAAGGGTAAGTTCCTTCAGTCATTAGGAGGGCCAGACTAGGACCAGTGGAAGTGGAAAATGCCATGGTGTCACTGATAGTAAACAATGACCCAAGTTTGGTGGCCAGTGCAGGAATAAAAATGACCTGGCATTTGTGGTCAGTGTAAAGAGAAATTGTCTCATCATAGGTGTCAATGGAAGGAATAGTGACCCATCATTGGTTTCTCAGTAGAAAGAATGGTGCCCCATCAATGGTTTCAGCGGAAGGAAAAGTGCCCCACCATTGTGTCAGTGGGAGGAATGACGATGCCCCTTCATTGGTGTTAGTCAGAGGCATCATGCCCCATCAGTGGTGTCCATGGGAGGAATGACGCCCCATCGTTGGTGTTGGAGACATAGTTCCCCACCATTTGTGTTAGTGGGAGGAATGATGTCCCATCATTGGTATTAGTCAGAAGCATAGTTCACCACCATTTGTGTCAGTGGGAGTAATGACTCCCCATCATTGTTGGTCAGAGGCATAGTACCCCATCAGTGGTGTCAGTGGGAGAAATTACACCTTATCATTGGTGCTAGTCAGAGGCATAGTGCCCCATCAGTGGTGTCAGTGGGAGGAATAGTGCCCCAACATTGGTACCCATGGGAGGAATTGTGCCCAACGATTGGTGTCGGTAAGAGGAATGAAGCCCCATCATTGGTGTTAGTCAAAGACATAGTGCCCCATCAGTGGTGTCAGTGGGAGGAATGTTGCTCTATCTTTGGTGTCAGTGGGAGGAATGGTACCATAGAAATGGTGTTAGGGGATTAGAGCTCCAAACATAAGTAGAAAAGTACCAATCATACAAACAGAAATACATAAAATGGATAAATACGAGTCCAATTATTTCATCAATACAATATAAGACAAAAATGCCTGCTATTTAGTCAAAGTATCAAATTTTAATCTATCAAGTAAATTGAACAGAAATGGAAGGTTCAAGTAACCTTGTAGCTTTCACTTGGATAGCTCCAAATATACATGAAAACCACCTTATTCATGCAGTGTCACAGCTTGTGAATTTAACCAAGGGAACCAAAACTTTTCACATTTCATAAGGCGCTCTTGAGCCTCATGCATTACAATATTCATAGGGATTGTTTGATTAATAAACCTAAACCATTGGATTAAAGTGGGAGGGGTCTGTGAATTCCATTGAATAAATTGAGTTTGTGTAAAGAAAACAGTAAACTGAGAAGAAGGATAACCTTATCAGTCTGCTCTTGATCCTTCACTGTCCAATCACAGGCAGGGGATGGGAAAGTGTCCCTGCTGTGTCGTTTAACTGCTGCAAGAAAAGTCAGGTCTGTCTACCGTATAAGAGGTTTGTGTAACAATCACCAATGAAGGGAAAGAAATAAAAACCCTTTGACATACAAAACAGCTCACATAGATATATTTTAAGTGTGTATTTAGCGTTCAGCTGTAATGTATGTATGCAATGTATTATGCAGCCTAGACAGGCAGTGCAGTTGCTGATGAAAGGCTGCGTTTAGTAGTTGGTATCTCGTGGCACCAGTCCGGATCTCTGTGTCTGGTACATTAGGGAAGCCGTGTTCTGCCTGGTTCACACAGCCATGGATGATTTCACTGCCTGCCTTCCTCTATCTTTTCCTCAGGAAAATTCTCATGTGCCAGATGGTCACCGGTTGTATCTTATTTAATATTAGGAGACGGCCTGCGGCTTTTATCCTCTGTTGCTGTAGACATCAGCTAGCTAGAATTCCCATCATGCTTTGCTCCACTAACTAGCTGCAGTACCAAGACGTGAGTTTGACCTGTTTTTTGCTGTATCAGGCCCGCAATGGGATGAAAGGCAGGATCACGTGATGAGTCTTTCTTACGTTGGAATACACTTTTTCCAGGACAACTTGATCCCAATTTTCAATTACAATTGCTGCTTTGCCAAGCTTGCCTTGTGTTTTTTTAATTTTATTTTTGCTTCTGGGCTGTTTTTTCTTTTGCATCGTCTGAGGATGTAACATTTTCCACCTCAATGTGAACTGTACAGAAGGTTGTATTGCAGGCCATACACAAGACCATTGTACAATTTCAACTAGAGTTTGGAAAAGTTCAAAGTACTGTACTCAAACGTTTTATGATTTGTCATTTAAATATATGGTGTCTATGGCGGGGGGTTGTCTTGATCCAATTGAATGTCTGAAAAGTGAATGTAAATAGTTTTATTTTTTTATTTACTTAATATGACAAAGGGTTAGTACATTGTCTAGTTATGAGTCTTCAGGTTTAGTAAGGGGGTCACCTGAAGCCAGATAGTTACCGCCCTAATTAATTGTCCAAAATCTCAAGGGTTCAAGAGTTCAAGGGTATCCTGTAAAGAGTACTGTTAATGATACAACCTATAAAGACATTTTAGACCATGTGTCTTCAAACTATGGCCCTCCAGTTGTTCAGGAACTACAATTCCCATCATGCCTAGTCATGTCTGTGAATGTCAGAGTTTTACAATGCCTCATGGGATGTGTAGTTTCGTAACAGCTGGAGGGCCATAGTTTGAGGATCCCTGTTTTAGACAAATGTGCACTTCCAACCTTGTGACAATAGTTTGGGGAAGACCTTTTATCTGTTCCAAGATATCTGTGTCCAAAGCCAGCTCCTTAAAGACATGGGGGCTGATTTACTAAAGGCAAATCCACTGTGCACTACAAGTGCACTTGGAGGTGCAGTTGCTCTAGATCTTGGGGGGATCTGAAATGAGGGGAAGCTCTGCTGATTTTTTTTCTTTTCCTTGCATGTCCCCCCTCAGGTCAACAGCGACTGCACTTCCAAGTGCACTTGCAGTGCACAGTGGATTTGCCTTTAGTAAATCACTTCCATGGTTTGATGGGTTTGGTGTGGAGAATCCCGAGTGGCCTGCTTAGAGCCCTGACCCCAACCCTACTATAAACACCTTTGGAATGAATTGGATCACAGATTGCTATTCAGGCCTTCTCATCATCTAACATCAGTACCTGGCCTCACAAACACTCTTTTGACCAAATTCCCAAAGGCACACTAAAAAATCTTGTGTAAAGTCTTCTCAGAAGAGAGGAAGCTGCTATACAGGCTGTTCCCGGGTTACAAACATCCAACTTACAAACGACTCATACTTACAAATGGAGGGAGACCACAGAAAGTGAGAGGATATCTACCCCTAGTTAGGGGAATTCACTCCTATAAGAATTATGTGGGAAAAAGTGTTTATCACCTTTTCATCACCAGGGACAGAAAGTGAGGTGAAATCTTCTGAACAGGGACATAGATAGCAAAACAAATGTTACAGGGGTGTTAACCCTTCCCCCCTATGCTATCCAAAAAACTTAAAATTATTTTTTTTGGCAGGAGTTACACTTAAAAAATTGACCTGTTCCAACTTACATACACGCAAGAACAAACCTACAGACCCTATCTTGTTTGTAACCCGGACTGCCTGTAGCTGCAAAGTGGAGGCCAACTCTAAATTAATAGCCATCATTTTATAATGGGATGTCCAACAAGCTCATGGGTGTGGTGGTCATGTCCAAAATCGTACTTAAGCTTCTTAGGCCTCTCTGTTCACCTATGAAAGCAAAGTGACCTCAGGCTGGTGCTTGGCCACTCTGGCATCCTACGGCAAGTTATGACTAGTAGCTGATTCGGGGCTTCTCCTCAATGCTGCAGGGGGAGTCTAGGGCCGGGGATTATGCATCTGTAAGGAGAACAGCCCGCATGTATATACAAAGCTTATGTTCACAGTTAAACGTCCAAATTGAACAATATGACAGAGGCTGCATGACTATATTGGGAATAATATGAAGGAGTTTTGCAAATTGCCTTTTCTAGTCCCTTCCATTTCATCCTTTGTGGTGAATCTGTAATAGAAATGTGATTGTCTATAGCAATCAGTTTCCTGATGTAGGTTAGAAATTAAAGAAGGTTGGTTGCCTTTGGGCAATAAAACTTTTTTTTTTTCCTTTTAACATTTTATTTTTTTAGAAAGGCCTTTGTTGCATTCTCTTCAGTACCAGCATGCCAGTTAGTAGCATTCAGTGGGCTGTACCTTCATCGCCTCCTCTGCCAGCTGGCTCCACTGTTGCCATCATAACAGAAGGTGACATGCTCCTGTCGAGACAGTTTGCTGTGCCTTCATCTACCCAACATATGACGATGTGTTAATAACTTAATAAATGGATTCGGAGAAGCTGGCAGGTGTTTCATAGCCCGTTTTTCATTTGTAAATATGACATTGGCGTAATCCTGGCCATGTCCTGAGGATGCAGTCATCATGCACTTTAGCTAATCATTTCCTCTCTGATCCGAAGGGTAGATGGCGTTAGCAAACTCCCAATTACTGCTCACGCATTTTCCCGTAACAAAGCATTTTAATTACAGCAAGTGGCATCACACAAAAGACCGGATTACTAAGGAATCTGCACGATATCATTATTGTTTCCAGATATGTTTAACAGACATGAGTCTCACTCTAGTGAGACAGGAAAATCAGGTCTGCACCATCTTTATAGGTAGCAAGGTACCATTGATGCTGGAGGGCATGCAGATGCTAACACCTTCAACAGCACCACTGCAACCCTCTGACTTTCTGAATGCTGATATTTGTAAAAGACTTGTTGCCTCCCATGTAATAGGATCTGCCTACAGATCAAAAATTCAGGGACTGGGCACTATATTTTGTGAGGCAGTTGTGAAAAATGCCCCAGTACCAGTCTTACAGGGAGATGGGCAGTACTGTTAAGGTAAAGCTTCACTGCTGCTTTGTTGCCTACAAAGATAATACTAGTTTCCTTTAACCACTTCAATACAGGGCACTTAAAGCGGTAGTAAACCCGCATTTTTTTTTTTTTTTTTTTTAAACCTGCAAAGCAAAAGGCATAATGAGCTAGTATGCACCGCATACTAGCTCATTATGAAATACTTACCTTAGAACGAGGCCCCGACATCTCGCCCGATCCACGCCGAGGAAGCCGACATGCTCCCTCGGCGTCTCTTCCGGGTATCGCGGCTCCCGCGCTGTGAGTGGCCGGAGCCGCGATATCGTCACTCCCGCGCATGCGCGCGGGAGATTTAAATCCGGCCGGACGAGCGCTGCGGGATTTTCGCGGAGAGAGCCCCCTTGTGCGCATGCGCCGCTGCAGTCAGCGGCGCATACCGAGGGGAATATCTCCTAAACCGTACAGGTTTAGGAGATATTTTTTTTACCTACAGGTAAGCCTTATTATAGGCTTTCCTGTAGGTAAAAGTTAAAAAAGTGGGTTTACTTCCACTTTAAACACCTTCCTGCCCAGACCAATTTTGAGCTTTCAGCGCTGTCGCACTTTGAATGACAATTGCGCGGTCATGCTACACTATACCCAAATGAAATTTTTATCATTTTTTTCCCACAAATAGAGCTTTCTTTTGGTGGTATTTGATCACCTCTGCAGTTTTTATTTTTTGTGCTACAAATAAAAAAATACCGAAAATTTAAAAAAAAAAAAGTTTTTTTTTTGTTTCAGTTTCAAAACTTTGTAAATAAGTACGTTTTCTCCTTCACGGATGGGCACTGATGGGGCTACACTGATGGGCACTGATGGGGCTACACTGATGGGCACTGATAAGGCGGCACTGATGGGCACCAATGAAGTGGCACTGATGAGGTGGCATTGATGGACACTGATAGGCGGCACTGATAGGCGGCACTGATAGGCGGCACTGATAGGCGACACTGATAGGCGACACTGATAGGCGACACGGATGGGCGACACGGATGGACACTGATAGGTGGCACAAATTGGCACTGATAGCTGGCACGGATTGACATGGATGGGCGGCACAGATGGGCATGGGTAGGCGGCACAGATGGGCATGGGTGGGCACTGATAGGCGGCACAGGTGGGCACTGATAGGCGGCACAGGTGGGCACTCATTAGCGGCACAGGTGGGCACTCATTAGCAGCACAGGTGGGCACTCATTAGCAACACAGGTGTTATACTGTACTAATGGATGCCAATCAGTGCCAAACAATAATGCATGCCAATCAGTGATGCCCATTGTGGGCACTGATTGCCATCCATTATGGGCACTGATTGCCATCCATTATGGGCACTGATTGCCATCCATTGTGCCTGACTGGCATCCCTGGAGGATTACCTCTGCTGGGCATCCCTGGTGGTCTGGTGGCGTCCCTGGTGGTCCAGTGTGGGCATCCTCGGGGGGGCTGTGCTGATAATCGATCAGCACAGACCCCCCCTGTCAGAGGAGCAGCCGATCGGCTCTCCTCTACTCGCGTCTGACAGACGCGAGTGAGGAAAAGCCGATCACCGGCTCTTCCCATTTACACTGTGATCAGCCGTGATTGGACACGGCTGATCACGTGGTAAAGAGTCTCCGTCGGAGACTCTTTACCGAGATCGTAGTTGCCGGGGGTCAGACTGACACCCCGCAACAACGATCGCCGCGATGCGCGCCCCCGGGGGCGCGCAGCGGCTCATAATCCTGATCACGTCATATGACGTCCGGTTAGGATTATGAAACCACTTTGCCGCCGTCTATTTGTAATAGGGCGGGCGGCAAGTGGTTAAAGAGTAACTCCACTTTTGTTGAGGGGGGAAAAAAAATCCCTCTGGTTGATCTATGCAGGGATGTTGCAAATACCTTTTTTTTGTTCTGGAAAAATAGCTGTGTGGTTGTCTGTGTCCGTGGGCACAGTGGATCTGTATGGGAGTGGTTTTATCATCATCAATAAGCTGCTGCACCTGCAGGATTCTAATGAGGAAAGTGGCATGATCTGGATCCCTTTTAGATGTGATTTCCCTTTAGGAGTATCTCACCAAAAAGATTTTTTATTTTTTTTGTAAAATGTACATTGTCGCCGATGTGCGGGCATGCACAATTTTAAAGCGTTACATGTTTGGTATCTAATTACTCAGCATGACATCATCTTTAATATTTTAAAATAAAATTGGTTTAAGTATTGTGTATTTTGTATTAAATTTTAAAAAGTGCCTTTTTTTCTGTCCGCCAAAAAACTGCATTTGAAAAAACGCTGCGCAAATACTGTGACATAAAAAATTGCAAAATGTACCAATTTTATTCTCTAGGTCCTCTGCTTTAAAAAAAATATATATAATGTTTGGGGTTCTAACAAATTTTCTAGCCAAACTTTTTCATATTTAAACAAAAAGTGCTAGAAAATGGCTGGTTCTCAACTGGCTAGACTAAGATGATACCAAGCATGAGCAAACATTTCCTCTTTCTCCGCCCTTCGTGATCAGACTGCAACATTGTAAAGCCTGGTACACATGGGCCAGGGTTCTGCAGGAACTGGACATCTTTCACTTCATGTGTACAGCTGTCTGTTCTACAGACGCCAGTCTAGCATTTGATCAGTACTTGCAGCCAATGACTGCGAATGCTGATCAGTACATTGCGGCAGGGGAGGGGGATTGGAGTTGTCCCCCTGTCAAAATACAATGTCTCAGCGGTTAGAAATTGATGCATCAACATTGCTTGTCTTGATGCAGCAATCTGTCTGGTTGAATGAGAAAAATGCAGTCAGTGTTGATGGGGGAATCCCTCCTACATCGCTATTACATTCTGACAGCTGGGGGTTTACAGCCATCAGAATACAATGATTGGGCAAAAAAAGCTAGGCAGGCTGCTTGTACTGAAGTTGATCAATAGATCGACTTCTGTAGTACAACCAGCCTGCCTGTAGACAAATCCAAATTCTACCGGTTACTGCTGATCCATCTATGGCTGGCTTAAGTGGAGTCACCTCATCCTGGCTGCTGGAATCAAGTCTTTCCTATAGCCAGGTTCAGACAATAAATCTTTTCTGAAAGATGAAATCTGTGTGATCTTTGGTTTACAGCTAAGCCTGCTGTAATTCTAATGTTAGCCATATATGTAACAATATGATCTTTCAAAATAAAAAGTCAGAACTTCTGATCTGAAACCTTGTTTTTGAAGGCACCGTGGATCAGCATGACAGCCAGGCAAGTTAGATTTTCGAAAGGAGAGGTCAGCAGTGGTGGCTTCTATATGCTTCTAAAGTGGACCTTCTGCTCATCGGAACCCTCCCCCCCTCCGGCGCCACAATTGGCACCTTTCAGGGGGGAGGGGGGTGCAGGTACCTGTACAGTACAGGTATCTGCACCCACTTCCGGGATAGCTCTCTGCGGAAAGGGGCGTAGATTACGCCCCTTTCCAAAAGTCCCCCGCTGCCTGCTGGGAAACACACAGATCCCAGAGGCAGTGGGGACCGTCCTTATTGCGCAGCGCGACTCGCGCATGCGCAGTAGGGAACCGGGAAATGAAGCCGAAAGGCTCCACTTCCTGATTCCCATACCCAAGATGGCGGCGGCAGCACCCGAGAGACGATCGAGAAATCGGCTTCGGGTGCCGACATCGCGGGCGCGCTGGACAGGTAAGTGTCACTATTTTAAAAGTCAGCAGCTGCAGTATTTGTAGCTGCTGGCTTTTAAAGGAAAAAAAAAACGCAGAGTCCCGGCGGACTCCCGCTTTAAGGATCATTGGTAGCTGTTGGGCGCCTTGCTGTGTCTGTACCTGCCTACAAAATTACATTATCATGAATTGACACTTGAAGGATCCTGAGAAGAATTTGAAGAAAAAAGCCTTGGACTTTTTAGGCATGGCCAGACATTTTCCCCAAATGCAGTTTACATTCTATAAATGCTGCGGACATTTTGTCCCTGTTTTTTCCATATACTCAGTGACTTTACTAGTTATGTTGTGTACGCCCCCATAGTCTGGTTTGCTTGTCCTGTCTATTTGAATGCACTGTAGATTGGCCATCTCTGGGATCTGTGAAGCGGAGTGCCTTATTATGACTTGTATTGGGTTTAAAATATATATCTATACTGTAATATATTATATTGTATTTTATTTGTTTCTCTTTTCCACATTGTGTTAGTCATTTTGAATCTCCTGAAGAAGCGCAAGGTGTGTAAGGCCGCGTACACACGAGAGGATTGTCCGTCCAACTTAGTCCGCTGAAACGTGTTTCAGTGGACAGTCCGCTCGTGTGTGGGCTTCAGCGGACTTTTTCAGCGGACAGTCTGGCGGACTAAGTCTTTCGGAATTTCCGTAATACAGTCCGTCCAACTTTGGTTTCAGCGGACAGTCCGCTTGTGAGTAGGCTAGTTGGACGGACTAAGTATGGCGCATGCTCAGAAAGGGTTTACACGGCCGAAGGTTGCATTGCAGTGTATTGGACGTTGTATTTCTAGTCCCCTCGTACGTGCTGTACACGTCATCGCGCAAGTTTTCAGCGGACTGTCTGTTCATCGTGTGTGGTCAAGTCCGTTCATTCAAAAGTAGGACTGTCTGTCGGATTGTCTGACGGACTTAGTTGGCCAGACAATCCTCTCGTGTGTACACGGCTTAATATTTAGAGGCAAGTCAAATACCGCGTACAGACGATGAGACATTCCGACAACAAAACCATGGATTTTTTTTCCGACGGATGTTAGTTTAAACTTGTTTTGCATGCACACTGGTCACACAAATGTTGTCTGAAATTACGAACATAAAGAACGTGGTGACATACAAGATGTACGACGAGCCGAGAAAAATTAAGTTCAATAGCCAGTGAAGCTCTTCTGCTTCATTCCGAGCATGCATGGAATTTTGTGCATCAGTATTGTGTAGTCACCCTTGGAATTGCCAACAACGAGTTTTGTTGTTGGAAAATTTGAGAACCAGCTCTCAAACCTTTGTTGTCGGAAATTCCGTCAGCAAATGTCCGATGGAGCATACACATGGTCGGATTTTCCGACAACAAGCTCACATCGAACATTTGTTGTCACAAAATTCCGACCATGTGTACACGGCATAAGTCTACCGCCCCGTACACACAGTTGGAAATTACGACGGAAAAAGTCTGATCGAATTATGTCGGAAAATCTGATCGTTTTCCGACCGAAAAGTTTGAGAGCTGGATCTAAAATTTTCGGACAAAATCCGGTCAGACATTTTACGATCGTGTGTAGAGAATTCCGACACATAAAGTGCAAGGCATACTCAGAAAAAATTTGGAGACAAAAGCTATTGGCTATTGGCTTCTACGTAGTCCCGTCGTACGTTTTGTACGTCACCTCGTTCCGAGCGATCAGATTTTCCGACAACTTTGTGTGACCGTGTGTATGCCACACTCCGTCAGAAAAAAGCCGACGGATTTTGTGGTCGAAATGTCCGGCCGTGTGTATGGGGCATACATCTCTGTACTGCAATGTAACCATAGTCTTGGATCCACTGCCACGATGGAATGATATTTTCATCTTTCAGACTCCATGTAGTTGTTAATCAGTTATATACAGTTGCATTATTTTAATTAGTATTTGATGCATTAATATGGATTTGAATATATAATTTTTCTATGCGTATATTAAAAATATATTTTTCTACAATTACTGTCTGGCCGTGCCTAAATAGTCCAAGCCTTTTTTTTGTCTTCAAATTCTTCTTAAGTTTACCTATTTCGTATCCACAGTTCCACTCTGTGCTGATACAGTTACTCTTTATTTACATGAAGGATCCTGTTGATTCATAGGATAAATTTTTTTTGTCACTAATCAACAACTGCCATGACACGCTGAAGACTACAAGGGGATTATGTACAGTTCCTGTCTTTCTATTATGAATTTTGCCATGTGTTCCTGACTACTAAACCCCATAAACATCTCTTTTAGTGCCGATTTGTTGAGGGTAGTACAGCTTCTGTGTGGATTTGGTTAACGCATCCGCCTGGCCAGACCCGAGGGCAGCTGAATGACGGCTCTGTCTCATTCCATGTAATGGTCTGTGAAATTGGATTGAAGCACTAATAAGTGATTATAGAGAAAAGAGACAAGTCACTGGTTCAACCACTGTCTCCAGACCTGAACTGTACATCATGATAGCAGTTGTCAGTATGCATCCAAGGGCAGCCATATTGTAAATGGATTCCTCACCAAGAACTTTAAATGGACCACCTCTTGGATTTGCTTGGCTGGGCTGATAGAACCGTGCGGTGCAGGCAGGATAACCCTTTCTTTGGAGGAATAGAAGGATCGCTTAGTAATCGGAGACTTTTTTTCATATCTTTGCAAATGAAAGATTATCCAATGCTAGCATCTAAAGGACCACTCTGATTGTATAATTACTTTTTAGGTTGGTGTGATTTGAAGAAGCCATATGCCTGGCTGATATCTGCCAGGCTCCAGAGGTGAGATGGTTACCACATGTTGGTAGCCATTGCAAGGCAAATATATAAATATATAATATGCAATATATATCACACAATCTCATGTTGGATTCTTCATAATATGGGAAAAACATTTGTAGGGGAGTCAAGCTGAGACCCAGTGTCTTCGTCAATTAAAGAAATTCCATACTGACATATATGTGAGCTATCGTTGCTGACAACTGATCCATAAAAAGTATACGGCAAATAAAGTTGAAATTTCTAGTCTGCATAGTTGTTTTGAGTCAGGAACTCGAAGTACTGAAGGTAGAGGGTTTCTTTAATCTCATGACTAGGGTCAATGACCCAAGCGAAGCTGAGAAATATTGCAGTAAATGTTTTGGAGATAACAGTCCAACACATGATTAATCCCACGGTTAGACTGAAATGTCAGTTTTGGGGGTAGAAATACACATTGGGTGCAGAAGATCTTCCAAATACTGTGTAAATATTCTTATATTGATCTTAGGATCCGGTACTGTAAATGAAGCTGAGCAGTGCTTGTGCACCCTGTTATTTGGTCCGTCACCATTTTCGAACATTGTGTGCCAATGGGTGCTTAGCGGGCACCAGGAATGTACACCACATGTCTTCTTGTGAGGTGTCTTTATACAAGGTCTCTGGGGGTTCCAACACCTTTTATGTTTTAGCACAGAGGTTTCTTTTGAGCTCTGCTAGCAATAATCTTTGAGTGTGGAGGTGCTCTGTTCTTCATGGTTCAAGGGGAGATGTCCTAAAAACACCAAAGTATTCTTCCTTGGAATCCCTAAGAACACATGCTGCACATCATTGTCCTAGTCCTCTCCAGATAGGTAGAGGATCTCTGGGTACCCATGAGATACCAGTCACCTAATTCAGCCAGGTTAGGTCACCTGCTTGTGTTACCAGTATCTTGTGACCCTTGCGACTTGTGCCTTGTTACCAGTGACATGTTAGTATCTGAATTCTATAACATCGGTGTCTCTTCATATTGGCATGTTTTTATGATAATATTTTTTAAGTGTCTAATAGCACCTCTGCAGTGCCTGGAATCACCTTGGCAGTGCCTGGTGCTGCATTAACAGTATCTCTCTGATGCTGTGCTACTAGTGTCTGTAAAATGCAGTTGTCTTGTTTAGTAGTATAGTGGGGTACCGCAAAAGTGGGATCTAATCCTCAAATCTTATGTGCAAAACATCTAATGAGCACAGCCTGTACACAGCACCATGCCAGCTGCACAGGAAAGGCCCTGTAGCCATTTGCATGGGAAGATGAGCATTCTCTACGAGATGATGTGTTAGCTTTTTTATCAGGTTGTGTCATGGAAAGTTGGAGTTTATTGCCCATGGAGCTGAGCTCACTGAAATAACTTCAGAAAATTCTGCGGTTTGAGGAAATGCTTGAGCGATACTCTTGTATGATGATTACATTCATATTTTATCCTGGATACTATGCAGCCCCCTCTGCGATCTTTGCTTACTTCTGTATTTATCCAGTTTATTCTGTTTATTGTAAATGTATAACCAAGAAGCTATAGTCATAAAGGAAAAAGTAATTTTTTTTTTAAAAAGTTCCTAATGCTAACGACACCGTTGGGGCCTGGTGATAAAGATGATCAATATAAATACTTTGTTTTGCTACATTTACTTTATCGCTATATGTCAACCAACTTTGCTCCAGTTCATAAAAAATTTGATGTGGGAAGTTGCAGTTTCTAAGTGTAAAAAGTTGGTGTAAAGCAATCAGACTGGTGTGTTGTAAAATGCAAAATCAACATCTTCTGAATTTGCATGTTTATTGAGTGTTGTTTTTGGTGCCCTGAGGATCCTAAGGGGCTAAATATTAAAATGGCGATTAAAAAAATAGGAACAGAAAACTGAGCTGTTGCCCAGAGGGGCCAATCGAGTTTTAGCATGCATAGCCAATGTAAGGTTTTACTTTTACGAAAAGTTAAATTGTACATTATATTGGACTTTTAGGTAATAAGCCGGAAGGTCCCTCTCTTTGAGTCTAGAGGATGTGGTGCCCATGGTTGCCAAATTTTAAATTTGTATTCGTCTGACCACAGAACAGTTTTCCAGGTTGCAACAGACCAATTTAAATGAGCTTTGGCCCAGAGAAGACAGAGTCCTTTCTGGATCATGTTCCGATATGGCGGCTTCTTTGCACAATGGAGCTTTACCTTGCATTTCAGATGGCACAGCAAACTGTGTTCACAGACAGTGATTTTTGGAAGTATTCCTGAGCCCATGCAGTCATGTCCATCACAGAATCATGCCTGATTTTAATGCAATGCCATATGAGGGCCCGAAGATCACAGGCACCCAATATTGCGTTTAAGCCTTGTCCCTTGTCCCCTGTCTTAGTCTTTGCAAGTTTATGTTGAAGACTATTATTCTAAAAATTGTTTGCCAATTTTTTGATGCATCTTTTCACAGATCGGTGAACTTTTGCCAATCTTTACTTCTGAGACACTCTGACTCTCTAAGATGCTCTTTTTATACGCAATAATGTTACTGATCTGTTGAAAATTAAGCAAATTAGTTACAAAATGCTCTTCATTGCAAGGCCCCTTTCACATGAGCGGACTGAAAGGGGCCACCTGTCAGTTTTTTATGCGGACCTGATCAGAGCATCCATTGCCCTCTATGGAACGGTGGATGTAAATGTACATGTGGCTTCTTACACCCGCCAACATCCGACATCTTCCCCATCCATCTGGTGGATCGGATGACAGTCGGATGTAAAGGGACAGGCTACCAATTGCTACCAATTTCAAAATTTACCTTTATTTCTTTCTTAAAATGGTAAATTTTCTCGGTTTAAACTTTTCATGTTTTCTATTGTGACTAAATTATTGATTTATGAGATCTGCAAATCATTGCACACTATTTTTATGTAGATTTTACCCAATGTCCCAAGTTTTTTTTGGAACTGGCGTAAATGCTTTCTGTAGCTCCAGTACCTGTTTTAGACCAAATGCCTCATTCTAGGTGAAGATGGAATGTTCAGAATTCCCAGCCTAAACCTGCCTATTGTTATGTAAATTTACAGACAGGGATTATGGCATTCATAGAAGATAATATCTATAGTCAAAACCTTTTTAATTAGTTATTTTTGCTGTTGGTCCTGCTTGAGAGATTTCCCTTTTATTTCTGGTCCCAAGGACACAACAGGAAGTGAGACAAGCTGTTAAGACGGCTATCACTGGAACATTGGGGTTGATTTACTAAAGGCAAAAAGACTGTGCACTTTGCAAAGTGCTGTCATGCCGTGTACACACGGTCAGACTTTCCAGCAGAAAGTCAGACGGAATCATTTCATCGGATATTCTGATCGTGTGTGGGCTTCAGCGGACTTTGTTTTCGTAAATTCTGAGGGACCTAGAGATAGAACATGTTTTACATCTTTCCAACGGAATCAATTCCTATCGGGAAATCCGATGGACCAAAAACAACGCAAGGGCAGCTATTGGCTACTGGCTATTGAACTTCCTTTTTCTAGTCCTGAAGTAGTTGTTTTACATCACCACGTTTAAACAATCAGACTTTGGTGTGATTGTGTGTAGGCAAGTCCGTTTCAGCAGAACGCCGTCGGAAAAACAATCAGTTTATTCTGACGGAAAAACCAGTCGTTTGTACGTGGCATCACATTCTGCAAGTGCGGTTGCTCCAGAGCTTAGTAAATGAAGTAAGCCTTCATTTTTGCAATGAATAACCAATCATATGCAAGGAAAATAACAAAAAAAATCATTTTTTCTTGCACACGATTGGATAATGGAGGTCAGCAGAGTTTCTGCTCGTTTTTCTAAGCTCTGGATTGATTGCGTTAGCACTTTGCAAAGTGCACAGCCTATTTGCATTTAATAAATCAACCTCATTGTGTCCCCATTGGAAGATTTTACCTGTGTTCCTGTTTTCATGATAAACAAAACATTTTGGATTTCCCATCACTTGATGACAATGGTCAGGATACATAAAGAGGGTAAATTATTATTATTTATGGTACTTATATAGCACCATCAATTTACGCAGCGCTTTACATATACATTGTACATTCACATTGATCCCTAACCTCAAGGTGCTTACAAGCTAAGGTCCCTAACTCGCATTCATATACTAGGGCCAATTTAGACAGAAGAAAATGAACCCACTAGCATGTCTTTGGAGTGTGGGAGGAAACCAGAGTACCCAGGGGAAACCCATGCAGGTGTAGTGTCATATTTTGCTGCCCATCATAGAATGCTACGGAAGTGACGTTGCGGGCAGAAATTTAGCACTGCGCATGCGCAATGCGTTCCAAACACTTGCGCCATGCGTTCCAAATGATTTGCGACAATGCAGACCAGTGAAACCGTCAGATAATGTCAGAGAAGTGAGGGGAGGTAATCCCCTCCCTGAGCCACAGTTACCTGCTCTCTCTCCGCTGCTCTCTGCTCTGTCTAAAGTTAATGTCACGATTACCTCCCCTCACTCCCGTGACATTAACTGACGGTTTCACTGATCTACATTGTCGGAAATCCTCTGGAACGCATGGTGCAAGCATTTGGAACGCATCGCGCATGCGCAGTGCAAAATTTCTGGCCGCAACATCACTTCCGTAGCATTCTATGATGGGGAGCAAAATATGACACTACACCGGCACAGGGAGAACATGCAAACTCCATGCAGGTAGTGTCGTGGTTGAGATTTGAACCAGCGACCCTTTTTACTGCATGGTGAGAGTGCTACCCACTACACCACTGTGCCACCCAAATCTTCTCAACGGGGACACAGACACTTTTTAGAAACCCTTTTAACCCTTCCATACTGTACAAAACGAAGGAAAGTTTTGGCTAGAGATGCACTTTAACCTTTAAGCATGACATCCAGCTCCTTTCACTGTGAAGGGTTTCTGGAACCTTGTCCATGTGCTGCTCCATGTGACAGATTCCATTATGCAAAGCGCCTTTCAGAAAGTCAGTGGAGGTCTTGCAGGGTGCGGGGAAAGGAGCTGCATCTGGGGACTGTACAGTGTACAGAAGAGCCAAGTGGGAGCACATTTTTGACTATAAATGGGAGGATGATTTTTCTCTTGGGCTTTGTAAGACGTGCCAGCTAGTATGAAAACACCCCATCGGCTCTCAATCAAATCCGCAGCATAGCACAAGTCAGTGCAGACTCTCAGCCCACCACAGAAGGGGGGGGGGGGGGGGGGGTGAAGGCTTCCTATTTATTGTCTCCAGACAACAAAATGAAACTATGGGCAAAAAAACAACTCTATGGTGCAGTCTGTTGCTAGCATTAACACAGCAGTCTTTGTATTTCCCAGAGTACCCTCTGTAATCATTTTTTTAAAGTAAAAGTATACCTTTTTTCACCCCTATTCAGGGTGGAACATGTACCATGTTCCAGTAGCTGCAAAATGATGGGCTGAAATCGCACCACAACAAAGTCGCATGTGGTTTTCACAGGAATGCAGTGTGATTCTTGTGCGAATCACATGCAATGTGGGGGATCGCACCATTGTGAACTTTTACAGAACCTATACAGCGAAAGGGGAGCTTCTCCTGGCGCCTGCTGTCACTATTTAAAAATACAATTGCTGTGATTGGCTTGAACTACAAGGACTGTCAGCCTTTGCGGCTAACAGCTTGTAGTTCTGAATGGACTGTGAGGGCGCTGATGAGCGACCTCATAGTTCATTTACAAACCCTACATCTTGTAAACAGCCAGACCATATGCAGGTATGGGCTGAAAGCTGCAGGGCTTGTTTGCAAGGGTCTGGCATTGCACTGATCATGGGTGCAGTGCTTTCCAGGCTCCTTATCCTTAAATAGATGCACATATTTCTGAAGGAAAAAAAAAGTGCATTTATTATTTTTTTCCCAAAAGGTGAATTTATCCTTTAACCTGTTAATCCTGACAGTAAATTGTGTAATGTGTCAAGGTGTGCCAGTTGTAAGGGTCTATACCAGGGATCTCCAAAGTTTCTAAACAAAGGTTTAGTTTACTGTTCTTAAGACTTGAAGGGGTCTGAGTGTGGCCAGTGAGAGTAGAAAATGCCCTGGCTTTAGTCGGAGTAAACAATACCCCTTCTTTGGTAATAGTGGCAGGAATAGTGTCCCCTTGTTGGCATCAGGGGAAGAAATAGTGCCCCATCCTTGGTGTCAGTGGGAAGAATAGTGCCCTACCATTGGTGTCAGTGGGAGGAGTAGTTCTTGCACATATGTGCCAGCACACAGAGGATCATCAAATATTGTCCGACGCATTTATTGCAAAAAGAACACAAAGGACCAAGTGCAGCATTACCAAGCTGTGCATGACCCCTTCTTCAGGCATATGAGATCAGGTTGGTATCAGGGGAAAGAACAGTGCCACATAATTGGTGTCAGTGGGAAGAATAGTGCACTGCTATAGATGTCAGTTGGAAGAATTGTGCCCCGCTTTAGGAGTCTGTGGGAAGAATGGTGCCCTGCTATAGGTGTCAGTGGGAAGAATGGTGCCCTGCTATAGGTGTCAGTGGGAAGAATGGTGCCCTGCTATAGGTGTCAGTGGGAAGAATGGTGCCTTGCGATAGGTGCCAGTGGGAAAAATAGTGCCCTGCTATAGGTGCCAGTGGGAAAAATAGTGCCCTGCTATAGGTGTCAGTGGGAAGAATAGTGCCCTGCTATAGGTGTTAGTGGGAAGAATTGTGCCCTGCTATAAGAGTCAGTGGGAAGAATAGTTTCCTTATTGTTGGTGCCAGTGAGAGGAATTATACCCCGTTATCAGTGGGAAAAATAGTGCCTTAAGGGCCCATAAAAGCAAGCAAGCAAAGGGCTACATCATGCCATAGTTTGGTCTAGACAAACCATATAACATGGACGGGGTGCTTACAATGGTCAGTAAATCATGCAACGGGCCAAGGTGTGTCAGTTACAGGGGTCTAGACAAACCATATAACATGGATGGCTTACAATAGTCAACTCTTTATTCATGTGGCTTCAACTTAAAAAAAAACACATCTAGGGCTGCAACTTTCTTATGTATTCACTTTAATTTACTTGTGCTTCCCAGGCAGCTGTGCATGCCTTTTTAACTGGGTCTTTACGCCCGAGGTTCGGAAGGACTGCCCAATCACATCACCTATGTGATTGGCTGTCACGAAAGCCACATAATCGGGAGCCACTCCCGCTGGCTCCTGACCATTACTAGAGACCAGAAGCTGTCTATGACAGCTGCTGGGAAAACGCAGTGAGCATGCGTTCAGCAGAGAAACCTCAGCCATCAATGGATGTATATGTGCAACGTGTGAGCATTAATACCCACACTGTTTCCTGTCGCACATATGTCTTATGTGGGATGGAAGAGGTTAAAGTTTTTCTACAAGTACTTGTCTATGTAAGATTGTAAGACTAAAATTTGCAATATCTGTAAGCCTATTCTGCAAGTGTGGGATCACACACCGAGCAATGCGGCGCTGTTCACAGAGGTGCAGCAGGGTCAGGCTGTTCCTTTTCTATTATATTGTACAAGTTGGATAGTTGTATAGATAGATGTATTCACACAATTTATTAGTGACAAGATACATTGTTCATGGTGGGATACACACTGTGGGGGATATAAACAGGCTCACAAACACAGAGCAAGCAATGGGCCCTCAATGGGGCAGTACTCGATATTTCTCTGCTGCCTGCCCAGTCTTGTATCGCGTCTTCCTCTCTTATGCCATCTGGGAGCCAACTTTCACTTTCTATGGCAATATTCCCTACGCACACGTTCATGAAAATGGCTGTAATAATGCTGGGTGCTGTAATGGCAGCCTGGAAACCACCGACAATCTGAATGGAGAAATGTTATCAGCACACCAAGGATTCCTCAGAAGGCTCCAAAGCAGTGGCGGATGGTGCTCAAATTTTTTTTGGGGGGGGGGGGGCAAAAAAAATTAGAAAAAAAAAATCATCAATTGCACCACTGTGCCCATAAAACGCTGCCAGTGTGCCCATCAAATGCCAGTGTGCCTGAGACACCCCACTCCCACAACCCAAATCCCCCACACCCCACGAATGGATTGCGGGACACCGCGCTCCCACAACCCCCCCACGTGGATCGTGGACACCCCACCCCGCTCAATCATCCCCCCCCCCCCCCCCCGTGCCGGGGTGTGAACAGGGGCTTAAGGTTTTACATATATTAAAAAAACTGACAAATTGTGAGCACCCCTGTCAGTGGTAAATGGCTGGGCTCATTCCTGTAACTGATACTAATTTTGAGCGCTCTTTTTAAAAACTGGCCGAACCACCAGGTGAAAATAAAAGGAAGAAAGCCTACAAAACAAAACAAATGCAGTCATCACATCTAAATTGGTAGGTTGTAATATAATACATGTTTGCTTTTGGGTTTATTATTACTTTAATTGGAACATAAAGGTTGTATAAATGTAATATATATAATATATATATATATATGGGATTTCTTTGTTGTACGTAAGGCGTTACCATCTTCTCCCTAGTACGGTAGAGTCGTACATACAAGGGGGGTAGATGACTGCTGCCGGGGGGTTGTGCCATGTATGAGTCAGTTTGGGAAGTAGTCGGCACAGGTGGTGCAGAGACATTAGTTTACTCTAAGGATTACATCCGTACGGGTAAACTATCCATAAAAGGAGAGGGCAAAACGCAGTGAACTGTCAGCACAGTAAATATGGAATGCAGAGTGAACGGACTGATGATATCTAACCCTTCCTGGATCAGAATGGATTGTCCAGCTTGAATACAAAGAAAGGGATGTTCATATAAAACAAGCCTTATGTCATTATTCACTATGAAACCTTTTGTTTAAAAACATATTTAAATTTTGACTGAATGGCATTTCATTTACAAAGCACTGTGTATCAAGCACCTTTTTAAAATTAAAATACTGTTTTGTCTATTTGTTTTTTCAGTTTGTTTTTTATCCTTAGTAGGACCTCAATGCTGCTGGTCTCCTGCAGCCTCTTTGAAGCCACTTGCGGTCCACATGCACCCTGGTGATGGTTGCATGGCATTTCAAAGGGCAAGTTTCTGGATGCGATAAAGTGGACCATGTCTGTGTAATGTGTGTTGAAGCAAACATTTGTAGATCCCATGGAAAGTTGATGTGATGATGTAATTGGGAGGCGCTTGGACAAAGACCTTTGTGGCAGGATCATTGGATATTTTTATTTTATTTTAACGAGTTTGGCTCCAGAGATTTTATTTTTTATTTTTCACATTCCAAATTTTTGTCAATAAAATGAAACCCCCAGAATAATTTATATGTTTTCTGAAAGCAGAGGCTCTGTAGAATAAAAAGGTAATAGTTGCAAATTTTCGTTTCACATGATCTCTGCACAACGGTTTATTAAACACAAATTTTCTGGAAAAAAATATAATAAAATGAATTTTAATGCAACATCACACCATAGAATACCAATTTTTGGTTAAAATATAAAAGATGAGGTTGCATCGAGTAAATAGATGCCAAACATTCCTCGGCGAGCGGCCCCGTTGCCTTCTGGGACGTGTGTGTCCCAGAACACAACGGAGCCATTCGCAAAGCGATGCACTCCACTGCCTGTTTCCCTTCGTTAAGATGGATGGAACGACCTCTGGGGGGCCGACATCACGGGCTCGCTGGACAGGTAAGTGTCCTTATTAAAAGTCAGCAGCTACAGTGTTTGTAGATGATGACTTTTTAATGAAAAAAACACATCGCGGCTGGAACACCCCTTTAAAGAGGAAGTAAACTCTGTGGGAGAAAAAAAGCTTTCCCCTTCCCTGCAAAATAAAGGCATAATGTGTTAGTATGCATCACATACTAGCACATTATGTGACACCTGCAAACAAAGCCCACTCTGTCTCCACTGCAGGCCGCATCCATGTTTGCCCCTTTTCCTTCCGAGGCCGCAGACTCTGGCTATGTGACTGCCCGGAGCCGTGTGACGTCACTCCCATGTACACGCTGCCAGTCACAGCACTCGCCTCTGAAGAAACAGTACGGGCGACCATTCCTTCAGAGTGCATGTGTTGATCACATCATCAGCGCAGTATGCAGTATATATCTCCTAAACATCGCAAGTTTAGGAGATATTATTCTTATTATTCCTTATTCTAGGCTTACCTATAGGTACAATTACTGCAGGGAGGTTTACAACCTCTTTAAGGGTTCACTCTTTTGGACATACATAGTACATCCAAAGAGCTCAATTGGTTAATGAAAGCTGCAGATTTTAAAATGACTTTTTCCCAAAAATAGCTGTTGATCCTGCCAGTGAAGTCCACCTAATGCAGCTTCCTGTGATGGTGTGGCAACTATGCTGCAGTGCTCCTGAATTCAGAGCAGAGTTGACGCACTCATGTAGGCTGTGCTTGCTTGCACTTAACAGACCAAGAGGCAGGAAATAAGAGAAATTTATTGTTTGGGTTAACATACACTTTAATACCGCCCTACCCGCCATACGGATAGCAGTTACTGTTGGTCTGATGTACGTGTGTGTGTGTGTGTGTGTGTGTGTGTGTGTGTGTACATAGGGGTCTGATGCATGGATCAGAATGCAGTCTGTGTCCTGATCATTGCATGAAGGTCCATGCAGCCGGCCACCTGTCATTCATTTACACAGGCTGCCTGCATGTGCCTGTATAGAACACCTGTGCATCCCGATGTCGAAAAATAGCCCTTCTCGCAGGTGTATGGATTGCTATGTCTGTGTAAACAAGCCCTAAAGGTCCCTTTTAAAATTGAGTATATTGAAAAGCTGGAGCCCCTGTCAGATGTTATTGTGATTTTCATCCCAGTTGGGTATACCCTCACATCTATACTGATGACAGGGTGTCACAGATACAGGAAGTGACTGTATATCTTTCTGATGGGGGCAATAGCATATAGAAAAGAACAATTATTTATACCAGTAGGGAGGGATTAGACTGGTAGTATGGGTGGCCTCAAATGTGGCCCCTGGTATCGTCCAAAGGGCTGCATTTAATAAATGTTACAAAAGATTGTCATAGAGAAGACCTACTAGATGAAATGGTTCATAGGAGTGGCTGGAGACTGAGGTCATGCGTTGGCAGACCATCAGAGACTAGGGACATGTTACATAAAACTGCAAGAGCTCATTGTCATTAAAGGCTCCCTGTAAATCAATACTTCCACTTCTGACTGCTGGGGCCCCGAGGGCTGCACTTTATTTGGTCCTCGGGTAGGTTGTGCAGGTAGGGCCTTATGCCTTGTAAACACCGTCGGAAATTCAGATGGAAAAGGTCAGATCGGATTATATTGTGGGAAACTCCGATCGTGTGTGGGCTCTATCGGACTTTGAAAAAATTTGAGAGCAGGATCTCAAATCTTCAGACTTTTTCCGATCGTTTGCAGAGAATTCCGATCGTACAAAGTGCCACGCATGCTCAGATAAAATTACGAGACCAAAGCTATTGGCTACTAGCCTCAACGTAGTCCCGTCGTAAAGAACGAACGTCACCACTTTCCGAACGTTCGGATTTTCCGACAACTTTGTCCGACCGTGTGTATGCAACACCAGTTTAGGACAAAATCCGTCTGAAAAAATCAGACGGATTTTTGGGTCGGAATGTCCGACCGTGTGTACAAGGCATTAGACTATTGGGAAATCTGTCTTCCTACCTTGGCAACACCTGCACCCTTTCTGTTCTTGTCTTGGAGTCACTGTGACAGGAAATCGGGGTAAATTTCCTCAAAGAGGGATACAGAGAGTAATAAACATTTACAGAGGTTCCATCTCTTACCCTCTCTATCAGAAAAAGTATTGGCTATAGATGAGATATAATTGTTTTCAGTTTTAGATATGGAAAGTATTAATATAAATGAAATGAAGGTGTCATCGCTAAATATTCAAAATATAGTATTAGATATAATCTCTTGCTTTATAAACTTTTCATGAGTCTATTTTTAGCATTATTTGGTTTTTGAGATACTGTGGCCGTGCTGTAATGTGTCCTTGGATGGAATTGTAAAATTTTAGCAAGCATTGGGGATTTTTCTATTTTCCTGGGTCTCGTGTTTATTTATTTTTTAATGGCATATTAATTTTTTACGACTCTGCTCCGGTTTCTGTCACGCCATTGATGCCTTCATTGTGTGTGTGTGTTTTTTTTTTTTCTTTTCAGTGTCAGGATGTCCTGGGCACTCTTGTTTGGAGAGGCTCAGGCTGCGGCCTAGACCCTGGGCGGAACGGCGCAGATCGGACACGGGGAGAGTAAATGGCATTATTTTAGTCATTTCTGACAGCAGCTGTTTCCTCTTCCTGTGTCCCGACAATGGGCCACTTGTGGAATATTATCTCTGTCAGGTCACATGGTGAAGTTAGAGTATCGCCGGGCTGGCAAGCTGTGTGCGCTTCACACCAGACATCACACGGCCCTGTAACATTTTTAGGACTGTTCTCTGTTTACACAACATTGTGAACCTTGTGCCTGGCCAAGGAGCTCAATAAAGCTTCACATTCAAACTACATTGATGACTGGGAACAGTTTTATTTATCTCAAGCTCTAATCTTGGTAATAGTGGAAGTGTATTTTGTCATTGTTTTTATAGTGCACTCTTACCTATCAGAATTTTATCTTGTTAGTGAAAGTTAAAGGCCGGGTTCACATACGTCCGGCTGCGGTTTTCCCGTCCCGGGCCCAGTGCGTTTTTGTTAACCGATATCAGGTGCGATTCCGGTGCAAATTTTTGTCTGAATTCGCACCTGAACCGGACCCAAAAACACACAGGGCCCTTTCTGAAACCGCACCGTGGCCGCCCCGGACGCGTGTGAGCTGTCTCCATTGAGAGCCGGACACATTCACATGTCATGCATATGTGTGAACCAGTCTGAGGCCTCCTGCACACTGGGTGTTAAATACGCCACTTATTTTATTTTTATTTTTCTGCCTCTAAGTGCCCCTCAATGCACACATAGGCTTTAACAGATATTTAGAGGCAGGATCATTTAAAGGCATTAAAAAAACTTTAACCAGCACATTCAGGAGCAGCAGTGTTTTGGCAGATAAAAAATGCTTGACGTGCCTAAACATGTCTAAATTTAGTCTAAACGCATGTTAACACTAGTTACATTTAGCGCTTAAGTGCACTTTTTTTTTCCTAACCTGCAAGGCAAAGGCATAATGTGCTTGTATGCATCGAATACTAGCACATTATGTAAAACTTGCCTCAAAATTAAGCCTTCCAACGATGTATTTCCTTCTTCACCCATCTTGCTTCCGGGTTCACAGACTCTGGCCCTGTGACTGGCTGGAGCTGTGATGACGTCAGTCCCCGCGCTTGAGCACGGGAGCCGTCGGTCACGTCACAGGGCTCTGAAGTAAAGGCACGGGCAGCCGTTCCTTCAGAATGCATGCACCAGTGATTTCACTGGCTGCATATACAGTAAATATCTCCTAAAATATTATGGGCTTAGCTATAGGTAAAATTTAAAGATGAAAGTAATTTCAATGGCCAGGATAAATGATTATTTTGAATTATGAATTAATGCCTATCTACCAGCACCTGAATGCAATTGCAAATACTCAGCTTAGGCTTTTTTTTTTTATGCTTCTGTTCTCCTGCCAGGAAAAAAGTGAACAGGGGAGCTTGGTAAATGCCTAGTGTGCACGAGGTGGACAAGGTAACCGGTCACAATTGGGTTTATGTAAGAATCAGAACGCTCATACTAGAATGCAGTGTGGGAAACTCACATGCAGTGCAAGTTTCTTACACACTGTCTCCCAGCTCTTGAGAAAGCATAACTGTTTCAAATAACACAATCTATAGTTGTTCCTATATGTTTTTTCAAAGCCTTTTGTCACTGTTATCCGCTTAGAGACTGAAAATCTGTATTGTTGCTGAAGTGATTGTCTGGAATAAACAAACCTTATCTAAATGCAATAATCATGTATATTCTTAGTGGAATATTGCTGTGCTTTGTGTAAATTCTTCCAGATCTGTGCAGTCGTCCAGTGTAACACTTTACACTTGATGTAATAAAGACCGGTCACTGCTGCACTCTCTCCTTGTGCAGGGTGACTGGTCTTGTCTCCGCCCCTCCTGTAGTTTTCTGCAGCCAGCCTGTAGTGGGTGTGGCCTGCTGGTCCCTCCCACAGCTCTGCTTTCTGCACAGGCTATGTACAGCACAGTGATGATGTCACTTCCCCCTTTCAAAGGCATTTGGGGCCCACAAAGTGGGTTTATCCTTTATATTTTTATAAAGTTTATGACCCGTATCTTTAAGCTGGTCATACATACAGTACCTGGCTATTTCTGACATGTTTTTTTCAAAGCATTCTTCTCTCCCAAATGTATTTATTTTTTTGTGCCTATTGGTACCTTTTTTATACAAAGAGACAATTACATCTATCACTCCTCTGTGGAGCTTACAATTTAATTTCTCTATCACACAAATACACATCGAATGGTTCATTTAGAAAACAGTACATTTAACAGTAAGTTGGGATGAACGGGGAAGATTCTGATGCCAGGAAAGATCCAAGGCAAAAGGGGAAGTGGCCGACAGGCTGAATTAGATTGAAGGAATAACTGACACCATGACCTGCAGGAGCTTAGGAAGGACCAATCCGTTTAAAGGGAAATGTTTACAGACTACTGCTGAGTAGTGCTGCTTGGTGGTCATGCACATAGGCGGTAGATGAGACACACAGGCACAACCTGAACGCCTTCACACTTGCCATACACTTGATCGTTTTCAGTGGTTTTCAACCACTTTCTATCTATTGGGAGTTAAACAGACAATCTCAAGTGATCTCCAAAATCTAAGCAGTCCACCGTCCACTAATATCAATCGGCCAATTGTCAAAGGTCAGACCTGGGCAACAAATTGACAGCTTTAATATGGCTTATTGAAAGATTTTGAAACTGGGGAAAAAAATAAATAAAAATTTTTTACAGGTTCGGAGCAATTTAGATCCTATCTTCTTGTGGTTGAAATCATTTTCTGCTTTGATTCTAAGGCCGCGTACACACGCGGGGACTGTTCGCTCAACTTTGTCCGCTGAACAGTGTTTCGGCGGACAGTCCGCTCGTGTGTGGGCTTTCAGCGGAAAGTTTCAGCGGACAGTCTGCTGAACAAAGTTTTTCGGAAATTCCGAAAAACTGTCCGCTGAAACTTTGTTTCAGCGAACAGTCCCCTCGTGTGTAGGCTTGTTCGTCAAACTAAGTTCCGCGCATGCTCAGAAAGGATTTACACGCCGAAGTTTGCATTGCAGTGTATAGGACGTCGTTTTCTAGTCCCGTCGTACGTGCCGTTCACGTCATCGCGCACGGTTTCAGCGGACTGTTCGTTCGTCGTGTGTGGCCAAGTCCGTCCATGCTAATTTTGAGCGGACTGTCCGCTGAAACTGTTTGATGGACAAAGTTGAGCGAACAGTCCCCGCGTGTGTACGCGGCCTAAAGGTTCGATTGTCTAACCAAATTGCCAAGTGTATGGCCAGTTTCAGGCCATCTTCTAGTGACGTCCTATATGTGAACAGTTGCCTTCAGCAGCCATATTTTAATTTTTTAGTTCATGGCATGCACCCGATAACAATGAAATTGACATTCCAGGTCAATGCAAGGAAGGCAGGTTTTAAAATTTTCTGCGGACAAATGTCTGTTGTTAGATTTTCCGAGTGTGTGTACACAAGTCCGTCGGACAAAAGTCCAAAGTACAAACACGCATGCTCGGAAGCAAGGGGGAGCCAGAAGCGGTCGGTCTTGTAAACTAGCGTTCGTAATGGAGGATTAACATTCGTGATGTGGCAAAATGTGAAATCTCGAAATGCAGCGCACAGTCCCTTCTTATTTAATGGGATGATAATGAAGGTGCTTTGCTGGTGATACTGATGGAGTTATTGCAAACAAATTTTCAAAGGCTTTTTGTTTCTAGTGATATCAAGAATAATATTCTTATGCTTTTTTTTTTTTTTTTTTTGGGCAAGTTACCACAACTACCATTATCGTAGTTTAAGGTCAAATATGTTGGTGTCCCTTTGTTAATTTTACACTTTTTTTTTTTTTTCAATGTAACTTCCTACTCCCAAACTGTCATTTGAAGTAAAACACATAGCCAAGTATTATTCTCCACAATTTTTTTATTGTGCATTAAAAAAAGAAAATAAATAAAATTAGACATGCTATCTGCCCATAGAACTTAACCAAAAAGTGCATTCTATGCATCCAAAAATATAACTAATCAAACCATTATTATCCAACCAAAAAATAAAATAAAAGCCTTGTGCATGTGTCCTGTTTCTTAATACAGGGGGTCACCAATGGCAAGAGTTGGTGAAAGCAGTGGTCCGTCGTCCAGAGATAATTTCAAAAATCATCTGGATTATTCTCCTGGAGCTCCAGCAGCAAAGGCATATGACATAATTGGTCACGATTATTAAAGCAACCAATTTTTGGTCCAAGAAATCCTCATCTTCCTGTTCCTGGACTGGACTTGGGTCAAAGCAAAAACGCCAAGGCCAATAAGAAATTACACGTTATCTCCTCCGATTCCACAACATGGCTGGTTGACGAATGGCCGTTCAGAAACTAAATTAAAAGCATCAACTGAAAAGCGCAAAATGAAAAGTGCGAATCAACACTCACCAAACTTCTACTAATGCGAAATTAGCAGAAGGAGCCCAAAGGGTGGCGCTAAAGAGCTGAAAAAACATGTTGGCCAACAATTCCTTGCCGTTTGTATGCAAGACAAAATCCAGGCTCCTTCCTTCGGACAAAAGTCTGAGGTTTTTGTCTGCGGAAAATCCGATCGTGTGTACGCTCCATCAGACAATTATTGTCCAACTTTCTGCCAACAAATTTTGGATGGCAGGCTAGTAAATTTTCAGTGGACAACGGTCTGTTGTCAAATTTTCGTATTGTGTGTACACAAGTCCATCACACAAAAGTCCAAAGTACAAACACGCATGCGCGGAATCAATGCTCACCAAACACGACATTAGCAGAAGGTGCTCAAAGGGTGGCGCTCAAGAGCTGAAATTCTACATAGTTTGTCACTACGTTCGTGTTTGTTGGCCGACAATTGTATGCCATTTGTATGCAAGACAGCTTCCTGGCACATGCCCTACAGACAAAAGTCTGACGCTTTGTTGACCAACAATCCGATCCTGTCTGAGGCTTTAGGCCCCTTTCACACAGGCAGATAGAATTCAGCTTTTAGTTGCGGATAGATGAAGTTGTCTACCACATCTAAGCTCACACAATGCTTCCCTATGGCCCCATTCACACACTGCATTTAGCGACGGTTTTGTTACATGGAGTTTTGTGCGGTAAAAAATAATTATTTGACTGCATCCAGGATCGGTTTAGCGCAGCTATCTGCACATAACTTCAAGTAATCACAGTGTATTAATTCACCTACAGATAGCAGTGGCAACAAGGAAAGAAAAACAGGAAGCACATCAAAAATGGCAAGAATGTTCCACCGCAGCAAAACGCAGCCGCATGTAAATGCACATAATTGCTGCTAATCGCAATGTACAACTAAAAGTGATCGCTGTGCCCGCAGTCATGGAATTTCAAAATAACACAACAGTGGCAGAACAGCCGCTTGTGTGAAAGGGGCCTTATGGGAGCACTTGTTACCATATTTTTAGCCTATGGGGAGAGGTGGGTGAGGCACACAGAATATACTGCCAGCACCAGCTAATTATGGGGTAAACAATGCATACCTCTGTTTCAGTGACAACAGTAACATTTTCGATTTTTCTTCACTTTTGCTGAGAGTGACAACATTTTAGAGGGCGAGTCTCCCCACTAAAGACAAAGTAATAAAAACTGGGTCTTCCATACTCCATCCACAACTAAAAAAAGCAAGTTTGGGCTTTAGGTTCTCTTTAGGGGTCCTAATGAAAAGCTATCAATATGTAATGTTCATGTAATGCAATAGTGGAAACGTGTTTTTTCTTCTTTTTTTTTAAAGCAGAACACCTGCCAAAAATAACAAGATCGACACAAATAGCCTATTAAAAAAAAAAAAAAAAGAAGCTATTGCTGCAATAGTCATCTTCAAACTAGAGATTACCTCTGCAGTTCTTAAAGCAGTTGAATACCGCTGGATGTTTTTTTCCCCCCCTGCAAGGTAAAGTCATAATGTGCTAGTATGCCATCGCATACTAACACATTATGTGAAACTTCCCTTAAAACAAAGCTGTTCCAGCACCGCAATGTCAGCCCTGCAGGGGCTCCCATTTTCACCCATCTTGCTTCCAGGTTTGCGGTCTCTGGCTCTGTGACTGGCTGGAGCTGCAATGACATCACTACTGCGTGTGCCGCCGTTCACAACACAGGACTCTGAAGGAATGGCACGGGTGGCCGTTTCTTCAGAACGCATGCACCAGTGATATCACTGACTGTAATGTAAATATCTCCTAAATGGTGCACGTTTTAGGAGATATCTACACTACCTATTGGTAGGCCTTATTCTAGGCTTACCGATGGGTAAAAGTCAGTAAAGGAAGTTTACTTCCTCTTTAAGTCTGATGGGCAGCTTCATTTGACCCATTTCCTCTGGACCTGCTTGAGCCTGAACTAATCCCTGTCCACTCTGCTCTCCTCCCCTATCAGCATGCCTCATGTCTGAGCATAAACTGATTGGCTCTTAGTACTGATGCTTCCTACCGAACTCCAGCTCTGCTGTACAGACACTGCAAGACTCAGATACAGGTCAGATTCAGGTACTTGCATCACTTGCATTTTTAAAAATACATTTAGTGATGTATTAATGATTACAGAGCCGCATTAATATGTATATCTTTTATATCTGCCTGGAGTACAGCTTTAAGCTAAACCTTAAATCAACTTAAAATGTTTGTACGTTGAATATCAAAGGAATATCAAAGGAATGGAATTGCATTGTATGTGATGGCTAGTTTCAGAAAGGAGCAGGATGCTGTTGAGAAAGCAGGCGTTATATCCTGCTATGGACCCAGAGAGCCTTCTATTATCTTCCCAACAGTGCATCCAAAATCAAAAAAAAACAGACACAGGAAAATCTCTTTTCACATTACATATTTATTACTGAATGTTGTACTTGGCCTGCGGTTCTCATTTACAACACAACTCCAGGGAGTTACAGAATAAAGCCCTTCGGCTCGTCTAAATATACCCTTAAATATTCAGAAATGTGTTTTGGGTTCACAGTCATAGCCTGAAATCCGTCCGTATGATGTGAGCGGCATCCATACATCAAAGTGAAGGCTGAAATCAGACTTACAGTGGGAGGGGCCACTTTATTTTTATTCTCATTTTCAATGTGCTAGTTTCCTGGCTGTCCTGTTCATGTTTACCTCCCTACTTCAGTACCTTGTGTACCTGGAACAAGCATGCATAAAGGTTAACTTACCTCTGACTTTACTACAGATATGCATGGCTGTTGTGGGTCAGTGACTCAAACCTTACTGAATCTAATCAATCTGTCTACAAACCAGACAGCTGGCACCTTCATAGGGGGATTTGCAGTGAAAGCCATTTTTAATTCTCTTTTTAAGAAGAGTGTGTCAGTTTTATACATTGATGGTATGCGCAGTGGTGCACTTTTGCATGTGTTGCATTGTAGTTGATCCGCTTGCCGGCCGCTGCATGACGATGTACGTTGGCAGAATGATGCGGCTGCACAAATGGGCGTAGCCGTATGTCCCTCTGTGATCGCAGGCTAGTGGACAAACGCATGCCACCGTGGGTGCGTGCCCGCTGGCTCGATGTCCGCCAGTGGCCTGCGATCGTGGCACGGAGAGGCAAAACGGGGAGATGCCTATGTAAACAAGGCATTTCCCTGTTCTGCGTAGTGACATGACCGGAATCTACTGCTCGCAGTGATCAGGAGCAGTGATCGCTTTCATGTTCTAGTGAGCCCATCCCCCCTACAGTCAGAACACACTGAGGGAACACAGTTAACACCTTGATCACCCCCTAGTGTTAAGCCCTTCCCTACCAGTGACATCTATACCGTAATTGGTGGCTATTTTTAGCTCTGATCACTGTATAAATGTCACTGGTCCCAAAATAGTGTCAAAAGTGTCCGATCTGTCCACTGCAATGTCGCAGTCATGATAAAAATTGCAGATCGCCGCCATTACTAATATATATAAAAAAAAATGTATAACAAAAATGCCATAAATCTATCCCCTATTTTGTAAACACTATAACTTTTGCGCAAACCAATGAATATGTGCTTATTGCAATTTTTTTTTACCAAATATATGTAGAAGAATACATATTGACCTAAACTGAGTAATATATATATATATATATATATATATATATATATATATATATATATATATATATATATATAATTTTTTTTTTTTTTTTTAATTGTCAGTCTCTTTTTTGTTTATAGAGCAAAAAATAAATAAACCCGAGGAGGTGATCAAATACCACCAAAAGAAAGCTCTATTTGTGGGAAAAGGACGTCAATTTTGTTTGGGTGCAACGTCACACAACTGCGCAATTGTCAGTTAAAGTGGCGCAATGCCGTATTGCAAAAAATACTCTGGTCATTAAGGGGGTAAATCCTTCCGGGGCTGAAGTGGTTATATACACACTATATTACCAAAAGTATTGGGACGCTTGCCTTTACACACACATGAAGTTTAATGACATCCCAGTCTTAGTCCGTAGGGTTTAATATTGAGTTGGTCCACCCTATGCAGCTATAACAGCTTCAGCTCTTCTGGGAAGGCTGTCCACAAGGTGTATCTATGGCCGAGGTCGGCAGGAAGCCAACAGGTAGATTTCGATCAGGGCTGTGTTGATGCTTCCACCTGTCTCCGCCGGTGTTGCTCTCCCGTCACTAGCAGAGAGGAGCGAGAGGCAAAGCCATGGAGGGTGGGACCTGCTTTTGTTACCTTTGCAAGTTAACTAGCAGATGAATGGTTGCTAGGCGGTCCTAGCAACTAATCATCAGCTTGTTAACATATAAAGTTAACCAGCGGGGGGCAGGGGGCACTACTGCGTGGGGGGGGAGGAGCAGAGGACACTGCTATAGGGGGGCAGAGGGCATTACAATGGGGGAAAAGGGGGCCAGAGGACACTACTGTGTGGGGGAGGGGTGCACAGGACACTGCTAAGGGGGGACAGAGGGCACTACAGTGGGGGGGAATGGCAGAGGACACTGCTATGGGGGGGAAGAGGGCACTACAATGGGGTGAGGGGGACAGGGGACACTGCTGTGTGTGGGGGGGGAGGTGCAGAGGACACTGCTATAGGGGGGGCAGAGGACACTACAATTGGGGGGAGGAGGGCAGAGGACACTACTGTGTGCGTGGGGGGGGGGGGTGTACAGGACACTGCTATAGGGGGGCAGAGGACACTGTTATGGGGGGCAGAGGGCATTACAATGGGGGGAGGGAGGCAGAGGACACTGCTTGGGGGGGCACAGGGCAATACTGTTGGGGGTGTAGAAGAAACTACCTTGTGGGTGTGGGGGGAATAGCATATTAATGGGGGGGTGTTACGACGTCGGTGTGGAGAAGGGGATAGCAGAGGAATGCGATGCAAAGTCAGCTGTATAATCTGTATGGCTGATTTCGCATCGCACAGACATTGCATGTGATTTGCACAGCAATGTGGTGCGAATTGCATGCGATGTCTGATATTGGAGCAGTGGGAACTGAGCCTTGGACCACTTTCACACAGTGTCGCTTTACAGGCGCTATATCGCTAAGAATAGCGCCTGCAAAGCACCTCTCCTGTCACTCCAATGTGAAAGCCTGAGGGCTTTCACACTGGAGCAGTGCACTTGCGGAACATTAAAAAAATTCCTGCAAGCAGCATTCTTTGAAATCAATGGGCAGTGCAGCCAAAGTAGCGTTGCTTTGCGGGCGCTTTTAACCCTTTTTCGTCCGCTAGCGGGGGGGAAAAAAACCTCCACGCTAGCTGCCGAAAATGGCAGTGCTTTACTGCCAAAGCCCCCAATGCCCCAGTGTGAACGTGCACTTAGTGTTTTTATTGAATGATTTTTTTTTTTTTAAAGGATGACCCCAACCCCCTCCCCCCTCCCGCCAGGGATCTTTGATTTCCTACATGTTGCCCAGGTAGATCTCAACCTCTGAAAAGTTGCTTACCCCTGGTCTATGGGAATGTTTGACCATTTTTCCATAAGTGCAGTTGTGGTATCAGGCACTGATGTTCGATGAGAAGGCCTGGCTCAAGTCTCTGCTCTAATTCATCCCAAAGGTGTTCTATCGGGTTACGGTCAGGGCTCTGTGCAGGCCAGTCAGCTTCCTCTACCCCAAACTCGCTCATCCATGTCTTTATGGACCTTGCTTTGTGCAGTGGTCCAAATCATTTGGTGGAGGAGGGATTATGTGTGAGGTTGTTTTTCAGGGATTGGATTTGGCCCCTTAGTTCCAGTGAAGGGAACTTTTAAAGTGATTTGTAAAATCTTTATTTTTTATTTTTTTTATAAAAATAACAAACATGTTATACTTACCTGCTCTGTTGCAGTGTCTCAGCCAGGAGTGAGAGTCCCGGATGGCTGAGACTCTGGTGGGCATTGCTGGACAGAGATGGGGCTCAGGTAAGTATAGAATGCATCCACAACCGATATCTGTTGGAGGTGCAATGAGAAAACTGGAAATCTTATACACACTCTCTGGAGTTGCAAAACCCTGAAAAGCTTTTGGAACTCAGTTTCATCATTTATAGCAGATATCACAGGAAACCTTTCCATGCTTACTCCAGCCTCAGCCCTATTAGGTATTGACCTTGAGAAATATCCCATTATACATAGAACTATAGTGGTCCACATCTTAATAGCATCAAGACTCATAGAAGCTAACCTCTGGAAATCTACTGAAACACCCAATCTATCCACTGTCATATCCAGATTGAATACCCAAGCACAATTTGAATTAATGCTTGCTTACAAAAAACGCTCTACTACCTCTTTTAGTAGAAAATGGAAGACTTGGTTATCCCACCCTAGAGCCTCCAATTATTTAAAAGAATGCAAAATCTAAATTTACTCCATAGCCAGAAATATTTTGCTCACTAAAATAAGCAATATGCGGTTGTAGAATGTTATTTCTGTAATTCTCTATCCTCTGATTTCCCTTATTTGTTAACTTCCCCCTTCCCAATTTTATTCCCCTACTTAAAGTTGTATAGGCTGACTCGTGGCTTATTGTGGTGACCTCCCAGACCTACAGCGTGAACCCATTAGGGGTAGGCTGGTATAGGACATCAAGATTTGTACGAAGTCTACTATATATGCTTTCTCAGTTTTGGTATTACATTGTTATGTACCACTTGCAGCAACTTTAATTGTTATGTTCTCATTTGATAAAATACAAAAAATGTATGATAAAAAAAAAAAAAGAATGCATTAAGGAAAAAAGCCTTCTGACTTTGCAACCTCTTTAAGGCATCAGTATGCCAAGACATTTTGGACAATTTCATACTCCTAACTGGAAACAGTTTGGGTATGGCCCCTTCCTGTTCCAACATGACTGCGCACCAGTGCACAAAGCAAGGTCCATAAAGACATAGATGAGCAAGTTTGGGGTGGAAGAATTTGATTGTCCTGCACATAGCCCTGATCTCAACCCAATAGAATAACTTTGGGATGAATTAGAGCAGAGACTGTGAGCCAGGCCTTCTCATCCACATTAGTGCCTGACCTTACGAATGCGCTTCTGGAAGAATGGTCCAACATTCCCAGAGACACACTCCTAAACCTTGTGAACAGCCTTCCCAGAAGAGTTGAAGCTGTTAGCCCTTGTACACACGGTCGGAGAATCCGTCGGAATGTGTCCTATCGAACCGTGTTGTCGGATAATCCGACTGTGTGTGGTATGCATCGGACTGATTCCGTCGGAATATCCGTCGGACCCAATTTTCCAACATGTTGGAAATATTTCCCGACCAACTGGTTCGATCGGACATACTCCGATCATGTGTAGAGAATTTTGATCGGACCAAGTGCCACGCATGCTCAGGTCAAATTCCTACATCAAAGCTATTGGCTACTAGCCTGAACGTAGTCCCATCGTAACGAAATTACGTCATCACGTTCTGAATGATCGGACTTAGTCCGACCGTGTGTATGCAACAGTTTCGGACAAGATCCGACGGACAAAATCCGACGGATTTGGTTGTCGAAATCTCCGACCGTGTGTACAGGGGCTTAGAGCTGCAAAGGGTGGGCCAGCTCAATATTGAACCCTATGGACTAAAGCCCCATACACACTATCAGTTTTTCTGTGATTTTTTTCCTTTTTTCCTTTTTACCAAAACCATATAATATGAGGTCAAACCTTAGTCGTTTCAGTTTGTATACAATCAGGCAAGCCCTTGCACTACATGGTTTTGGTAAATCTGAAGACAAAAATCAGCATAAAATCTGATAGTGTGTATGGGGCTTAAAGAGGAAGTAAACCCTGATGAGTTTACTTCCTCTTTCATTTCCCTGCAAAGGTAAAGCATAATGGACTACTATGCATCACAAAGTAGTCAATTATGTGTCACTTACCTGACACAGGAGCCAGCGATGTCACCACTGTCCCCTGTAGTCCGGCGCATCCATCTTCTCGGTCGGTCTCGCTGCTCCGCGCTGTCATTCGACGAAGCCTCGATGACGTCACTCCCGCGCATGTGCACGGGAGCCGCCACGCGCGGCATATCCGCCGTTGACGGTGCCGCGCTCAGTGCGCCTGTCTTTCGGCAAATATCTCCTAAACTGTGTAGGTTTAGGAGATATTTCTTGGACCTACAGGTAAGCCTTACTCTAAGCTTACATGTAGGTCAAAGTGTGTTGTAAAGGTTTACAACCACTTTAAGGCTGGGATGCCATTAAACTGTTTGAAGGCAGGTGTCCCAATACTTTTGGTACTATAGAGTGTGTGTGTGTGTCTATATGTATATATATGTGTGTGTACGTATGTGTGTGTATAATATATATATATATATATATATATATATATATATATATATATAATATAACATTTTGGGACATTTTCCTTTGGGTTACACACTATGAGAAAATTGGGAGAAAAATTCTGTACAATGATGTCTATACCAACTTTTGACATCCAAACAAAGATTACTGAAGGAACAAACTCCAGAGGTTTTCCCTTACACTAACAGAAATAAAGATTTTAGTTGTAATGTGTACTGTTTTTGTACAGTTTTCATATGAGAAAAACTAGATACGAAAGACTGCGCATGATCAGAAATGATAAAAAAACAAAAAAAAAAGCAGTTGTCGCTCGAATTTCCGTACAATTCATCCCATTCTCAGTTTTGACCTGCTGTGAAACATCAAGGAAAACTGGCCGATCGCGGAAAACCAGTGTGTACTGGGCTAGAGGCGTTGTGATGCGATAAAATGCGGCCTATCTCAATTTGTTAAGCTGCACACCAAGCCAATGCATTCACAGTCACAATACAAAACAAGGATTCTTGCCTTGTCCATGCGTTGGGGCTGTGTTGACCCGTGGTATGAGGTCCATTAGTAGCCCCAGGAGGAGGAAAGCGGGGCATTGGCACAATCTGCAGAATAATACATTTTTTCATTCTCTCTATTCTGCGTAGCACAGAAGAGGCAGAAGAATCGTTCTAAATCTTTTGGCGGCTAAAGAGGCTCCTCTGTATGGCTGATCTGTGTATGGAGTAGCTTGGCCAGAGCTGCAGTCTTGGACATATCAAGCTGTCTCAGCTGAACATTTGTTGGATGTCATTGACCTTGTGTTGGAGGGAGGGGGCCGCTTCTCAGGCATACTTCTCATACTCCGCACAGCCATTTTCCCAAGCCTGCGATATCATCAGAGTTCTCATCTAATACCAGTGTCTTCTCTTCTTTTCTCTCTCTCTCTTTTGTCCCTAAATGGTCTGTCATTTCCTCTGTGCTCCATCTCCTGCTCATTAGAGGCACCCAGGGGCGTCAGCCTGTCAGCTTGGCCTTAGATGCAGCTGTCAGTCTGTGTCCCCTATAGCCAATGTCCTGTGCTTGGCAGTGGGGGGCCCAGCAGCTGCATCACTTTAACCCTTCCTCGGACACATGGCAAAAGAACAAAACGAGAGATGACAAAAGCTTTGCACAGCTGTGGTGTACTGAGCAGAAAATTCTGAAAATGAACTTTACAAATCTGCATGATACATAGCAATAGCATAGCTCCCAACTGTCCCTGATTTTCGAGGGACTGTCCCCGATTTGGAGCAATATCCCTCTGTCCCTCTCACCCCCTCATTTGTCCCTTATTTTGATCTAATCTATATAGCTGTATATAAAATGCACTTTTTAATTTTCAAAAAGTGTTTCCCATTTCTAAACCTTTCATCCAAATTCTAAATTGCTGCATTTGTACATTTTAAAAGCCAATATAAAGTAACAGTAGTGGTAAAAAAAAAAAGCCCTTGTGGATTCAATTGATCTTTTTTTGGGGGGTTAATTCTCCATTAAGGGGGTGTGGCAGGAGGTATGTCCTATGCCCACATATGTTTGCTAGTAGGTGTCCCTCATTCCCATCTCAAAATGTTGGGCGGTATGCAATAGTGTGTGTGTGTGTGTGTGTGTATATGTGTATGTATATATATATATATGACACAAAATAGCTTGAGCTCTCCTCTTGTTAGGCCTCATGGCACACTAAGCTCTTCTGAACGCTGTTCTCCTGACAATAGAAAAGCAGTGTTAAAAACACACCTGAAGCTGCATTTGTTAAACGCGTGTTAAACAGATGTGTCAAGCGTTTGCGTGTTTATTCATTTCATTGGCCAGAATATTAATGTATTTTGGTGATTGAAATGTATAAAGTTTCAACGCATTCAGGCATGTAGTGAGTTATTTTTCTGCCCAAACATTCCTCTCCTGAAAGCGATTTTGGTGTGTTTAAATTTCTGCCCCTAAACGCCCCTGTCTCCCCTCTAAAAGCCTACGCATTCATATCGCGCACAGGAACGAAGATGTGTGAATGGGTCAGAGAGATCTGCAAGCAGATGAAATGTGTCCACCTCGTGTTACTGCGCTTTTTTCACTATCAAAAAATGCGATTTATTCCAAGGAATAATCATGTGAATATTTACCAAGGCCATCCTGACAACAGGAGGACGTTAGATAGATTTTCAGCGCTGAGCCTTTTATTTCTAGCTGGAGTGGGGATGTTTCTGACCCCTGGAGTCATTGCTCTGCTAATATCTTACACCCTTGTATTTTGTACATATACAAATTGTATTTCTCTTTTGGCCTTTGCAGAGGGACCTTTTGTGTCTTGTGCCTGGTAAAGTCACAGATAGTCGTACATTCAGAAATGGCAGTGACTCCCCTGTGACATGGCTTTGTGATTGCCCCCCCCCCCCCTGTTACCCTGTCAAGGATTGATGGGAGGGTCACGTGACCCAAGCCATCAGGCAGGAGGCCAGATAATGAAGTCCCTCTGCCTGTATGGTGTCCATATCTTCCCTGGATCTGAGTCTTGGCCAGTTTTTCTCCAGGCCCAAACCCATCTCACCTGCTGTTTCCCTTCATACATAAGCAGGCAGCAGACAATAGGCAGCCGGCGCCTCTTTCAGCTTGTGTAACTCACATGTGTGCGCAGACACTCTGCTCCAGGTGTCCCAAGCCACACACTGGTTTAGTTTAATAAAAGGCTTTGTTGGTTGAGGAGAGATGGGAAAAGAAAGAGATGACAGATAAGGCCTTCCTCTCCTCCACCATGGAGTCTGTCAGGATACTTTAATGTGGACCATAAGCTCAGCACAAACATTACAATCTTAGGCTTGGCCATACATGGTCGAATTATCTTTTGAAAATCTGAAGTTTTGTGTGTTTTGTGATCGATGATGCCACCATTGATTTCGAAATTCGACCAACCAAGCCTTCAATTTCACCTCATGTTGCTACAGAAAATAATTTCCGTGGCTGGGAATCTTCTTTTCTTTCCCGGAATTTTTCTTTTCTTGCACTCATGCGCATTTCTTTTTCGATTACATTTTTCTCACAATTCTCCCATCATCGATTAGAAAATCGTTAATTAAAAAAAATTTTTTCCAACATACCTGATTACCCAAATCCGATGCCCGCACGAAAATCGGCTGTTGCTGCAGCCCACTAATGGTTTAAAGATTAAAGATTTGAAGAAAATTCTTTCAACATTCGACCCATGTATGGCCTGTCTTACTCTGATTTCCTTTAGATCTACTATGTAGTGCACGGGCTCGCCTGGCTACAAATTGATTGGATTGCTTAAAGCACAACTAAACCCATTGAATTAGGCCTCTTTCCCAGGTGGACTGACCGCCTTTTTTTAGGCGAACCCGATCAGATCATCCATTGACTTTTATGTAGAGGTGGATGTTATGTGTCTGTTGACGCCCGCCTACATCTTTTCCGATCCTATCCACCTAAAAACAGGTGGATGGGGGGATCGGCTGACAGGCGGTCCGTTTCCATCTGACCACCCACAGAGGAAAACTGGCTGTATCCGCTGTGCATCAGTGGAGCGGACATGGACCTGTCAGTCATCCAGCTGCTCAACGAGGATCATCGAACAGATTCCCCGAAGAGCAGGTGGATCTGCTGGCGGAAACCAAAAAAGGGGCCTTAGCTGTTATAGTTGCTTGGGCTCTTGACCAAACGGGGAAACCATCAAAAGGCTGGTGTCCTAGCTGATCAGATGTGCAACAACATGGCAACTGCAGATTAAACAGGGGCTGAAATGGCAGCTGCCTTAGCTGTAAAGTATAGGAGAGTTTAGATCCACTTTAAGGGCAGAGGGTGCTCAGGGACGAATGCCCAGAACGTCTGCATTCCTCACATTCATCCCTTGGGGCATACTGCCCTAAATGTAAGTACCAATTGGTGCACCATCCAGCCCCATCCAGCAACATCAGATGTCAGCCTCTCGCAAAGTTTGACAGCAGGGCTGGACAATGTGCCTGTATATTCCACACACACTTAAACACAGGAATCTCCTGCACCATGGCTAAAAGCCCAGTGTGCATGTGGCCTAATAAGTGTGTCCAGCCATAACGTGTTTTTTTTTTTTTTTGCTTTGAATAGATTGTGGAAGAGTTACAACCACTGTCATGTATTTATTGCTGAGACTGCATTGGAGAGATGTCCCCTCATTTCCTGTCCTGCTGACAACAGTTCCATCAGACAGGAAGTGAGAGAAAAGTTCCAAGGGCACCACAGATAAAAAATTGGACTGTTCCAAGTTTTAGATTTTTTTTCCCCCCCTATAGCCCCAGTGACAATGGCCTCTTGGACAAATCAAGAGTGGAAAGACAGAATTAATGTCTTTGCTAGGGATACACTTTTGTTATTCTTGTTGACTTCCTGTGCTAAGCATTCATTAACTGAAGAATTAGGAAGCAATGTTTATCTGCATAGTAAGACGAAAAGAAAGGCGCTTCTTCCACAGATCTCTATAAATAGTCCCACAGAAAAATCTGTTGATGTGAACAGAGGGAATTTAACGGACTTTAGCATGGATCCTATAAAGGGTCAGGCAGAATCAGACTGAGTAGGCCGAGGGGGGTGGAGGTGGATCATAAAGATTGCATGGCCGTGGTCTGTGAACTGTATAAAATTGTTGTCATTCCATGACTGGTTGAGGGGAAATCTGCAGAACATATGGAACGATTTGAGGACGCACTGCGCTTTTAAATATGGGATTTCTATTTGTTTCTGGGAATCTTACTTCTACGGTATGCAGGAAATGATGGGAACTACCAGGACAAGATGTTGATTAAAGCGGAATGCCAGACAAATATTTAAAGTGCATCCATAGTCCAAACTTTTTATGTTTTGGGTAGAGTAGAGGATGTTGGGCCTGGTGTCAGGTCATTAACACCACTATCATATTCCATAATTGCACACATAATTTTCTGATTATGAAGTGTGCGAGGAAAAAGTGTGTTGTGCTTGCAGTCTGGTGGTTTGGTCAGCCTCAAATGCAGTAAAAATTGTTTTGTTTTTTTTTCCTTTATTTTTGTGTAAAACAAAAAAAAAAAAAAGCGATTAAAAACATGCAAAGCTTGGTGCTCAAAATAAAAAAAGGGACATGCCCAGAAAAGTCCATATACTCAATACCTGGCATTGAGCATTATAGTGGCAATGGGTCCTGATCACAATTAGACTTCAGGCACTGGAAGCTGGAGGAGTTCTTCAACTTAGAGCAGTGATGGCAAACCTTGGCACCCCAGATGTTTTGGAACTACATTTCCCATGATCCTCATGCACTCTGCAGTGTAGATGAGCATCATGGGAAATGTAGTTCCAAAACATCTGGGGTGCCAAGGTTTGCCATCACTGGCTTAGAGAAAGAAGGCAGGGTTAACAACTTAAGGACCAAGCCTCTTTCTGAGACTTGTTGTTTACATTGTTTACAATGTTGTTTTTTTTGCTAGAAAATTACTTAGAACCCAAAACATTATACTTTTTTTTTCTAACACCTTAGAGAAAAAAATGGCGCACCGTATTTGCGCAGCGGTCTTACAAGTGCACTTTTTTTTGGAAAAAATACACTTTTTTGAATTAAAATATAAGACAACAGTGAAGTTAGCCTAATTTTTTTTTTATATTGTGAAAGATAATGTTACGCCAAGTTGCAGTAACTTCAAAGCAGTTCATGCACTACTTTGCTCTGACTTTCAGGCAACTTGAGGGCTGTAGACTTCAATGTTAACCCTCAAAAGTTGCATGAAAGCTGTACCTGAATGTTATACAATGCAATAGTTGTGCAACTGTTGTCCATTATCACTGCTCAAAGACAAAGTCTTATCCAAGTTGGTCCCATCCAAAGTTGCACCAAAGTTGGCGCAACTTTGGAGTCGTACAAGTGTAAATGGAGCCTTAGCCTATATTCAATTGTCAAATAGAACTATTGTACCGTTATTGCAGTGCTGATGTTGTGAAATAAGTGTATGCTGTGACCATAGAATTCATATAAGCTGCTGATACACTAGCACAATTTCTTTTGAATATTACATTTTTTCTAATGGTTAGTGGGGATCAAATCAACGTTCGTCTTTGACCATTGTGATAAAACATTTGAAGGAGGAAGATGGAAGAATTTTCAGGAAAAATCACATACTGTATATCCGCGGGGGGATCCCAATTTTTAGGGTGCCTCATATACTGCCATCTGTGACATTGCCAGGGTCTTCATCGGTAAGGCCAGACTCGCCTCTATTAAATTTACTCCAAGTACATATGCATTCATTGTATAAGGAGGTATATGCTCTTTTTTTCCCGTCCCCCTCTTAAATTTTATATCTGGTGCCAAAATCAAGATATATAAGGCCAGTTCCTCCTGAGGAAGTGTTGTATAAGGCCAATTCCTCCTGAGGAAGCAAATCTATTTGTGAAACATGTAGATGAACCTAAATTGGACCTACATTTTCAGAAGTTACACTACATCATGGGGTTCTAATTTTGTAAAGTTTGCATTTCTTTGCTCCTGTATGCAATTATGTTCTTAAACTATTATTTGCATCCTTGTGTAAGAAGTGTTTTTGTATAATAAAACTTCGATTTTTTTATATTCAACTGTCTTATCCCTGGGTACCGAGATAGTCCATTCCAACTATTTTTGTCATGGGGCATTTATTGGAGTAGCTCCTGACAACCTTCTTTTATAACATACTGTATATCGTAATGAAGCCAGGTTAATACATTGGGGTTCTATACATTCCATACATTCAAACAAAAATCTACCTGTGTATGGCCAGTTTAAATATTCATTATACATACATTCATATATATTCTACATTATTAACTACATTATTATATATTTCACATTAATAATTATTCTACCAAAATTAGTATGTACTGTAAATGGCCTCCAGCATTGCTGTTGTTTCTTCTCCCTGGAGGCCGCCATTTTGTTGAAGGCCAGAGCAGTCATTTCCTCATTGGATACTCCGCCTCCAAACCCACCCCCACCACCAACCCCCTCTCCTTGGTCTCAAAAACTTTCGGTAATTAAAATGTGTGCATTTCCAGCCCAGAGTGCATGTCTTGGCTTAACTAGAGAGGAAGATTGACAGAAGCTTTACAGATTTGATGTTTGTTTGTTTTTGACCGCAGTGATTAGAAAATTCAGAGGAGCAGGATGAAAACTATTTTTGACCCAGCAAATTTCTAACAATGAATGTGGTTGTTTTCATTTGGTAAAATCCATTCATTCCATATTCAAATATGAAAAGCAAATGAAATCTTTAGAACAACAATCCAATGTTCTGAGAATGTTAGTACAAATTTTCCTAAGAATTATTGTTCAAAATCCTATCTCTCTATGGCCAGCTTTACTCCACAGCCTTTTCCTAAACAATACAAAGCAGGGAGAGCATGGAAGGATTTTTAAGCAACTAGCACTTAAGGAGGTTGTAAACCCTTGTGCTTTTTCACCTTTTGCATTCTATGCATTATGCAAGCCCCCCCCCATTTTACTGAGCTGAGCACTGGAATTTCCCACGCCAGAGATGCGCTCTTCCTCTGCCAGGGTTTCTCAGCTCTTGATTGGATAGATAATAGCAGTGCAGCCATTGGCTCCCGAGCTGCTGTCAATCAAATCCAATGACCCGGGGGCGGGGCCGAGTCCAGCATTCAGAGTCTATGGATGCCGAATGCTGGACTCGGGAGCATGCCCACAAGGTAACCCCCTGGGAGAACGCTTCTCCTAGGGGCTTATCTGGTACGGGGAGGAACTGCAAGAGCTGCCGAGGGACCCCAGAAGAGGATAATCGGGGCCATTCTGTGCAAAACAAATTGAACAGTGGAGGTAAGTATGACATGTTTATTTGTTTCATTTTTATTTTTTTAATCAAAGCTTTAAAATGGATCTTCAGTCATTTTTTCATCTTTCGATCTATTCAATTTTCTGCTCTTGTATACCTTTGGATAGTAAAATAATTTCTACCAGTAATTACCTTATTGAGTCCACTTCCTGTTTCTTGTCTGGTAAAAAGCCTAGGCTTATGACATCATGCACAGCTTTCTTTCTAAGGCCCCATACACAATATTAGATTTTCTGCAGATTTTTGTCTTCAGATTTATCAAAACCATGTAGTGCAAGGGCCTGCCTGATTGCAATTAAAACTCTTAAAGAGGAAGTAAACCATGATGGGTTTACTTCCTCTTTGATTCCCTGCAAAGGTAAAGCATAATGAATAGTCCATTATGTGTCACTTACCTGACACATTACAAATTATGTGAGCAGACTGCAGTTCCAATTTAAAAATTTGCTGATTATCTTTTTAAAGATTTATATGTTAATGGGATAATGTAACAAATATAAAGTAGGTGTTATGCCAGTTTAGCTGCAAAAGTAGAAACACGCTTTAAGAAGGACCTCTGCAGCATGAGGACTCCCTTGAGCACATGCAATCATGTAGGAAGTCATGTACTCTATGCAGGGTTCGCTCTGCTTTCTATTGAAGGGGGTTTGGTTTTTGACAGATTTATTCTCGGTAGATTTGCTGGCTGTGCTGTCAAGTTGTTACATTTTGGTTACAGATTGAGTTGTCGCCAACTGTATTGCAACAATGTAGCATTCATGTAGTTGTCTGCCCAAGTGTTTAATTTTGTCTTTCCCAGAAAGTTACATTGGAAACATGTTTACCTTGTATGTTCATTTATTTTCAAAGGTACTTCCCTCCAGTTTTATCAAATCCATTATCCATAAAAATACTATATTTAGAGAAATATCTAATACAAATACAAATTGAAACTCTTGGCTTGACCTCATATTATATGGTTTTGGTAAATCTGAAGACACAAATCTGCATAAAATTTAATAGAGTGTATGGGGTCTAACTCTCATGAGTTTGCCAGGAAGGGAGGAGGAATGAGTCATAAGAGGGCCAATGAGAGCTGCGGAGCTGGAGGTGTACCCACCAGGTGTACTTGGCAGTAGGTTCCGCTTTAATCGCTAAAATCTCATATAGGCTTTAGCATGTTTAATGTAATTTTTAAAGGGGTTGTAAAGGTAAATGTTTTTTCACCTTAACCACTTGACAACCGGCCCATAGCCGAATGACGGCTACAGGGCGGTTGCTTAACTCTGGGAGGCCGTAATATGACGTCCTCCCAGAATTCCGCTCTTGCGCGCCCCCTGGGGCGCGCACTCGAGAGCAACCGTGACCGACGGGTCCACAGGACCCAGCGCATCACGGATCACGGTAAACGGCCGCTCATCGCGGCCATTTAACACGTGATCGCTCCATCAAATGACGGAGTGATCACTTTTAAACAAACCGGCGTCCTCCCCCTCTCTGTACCGATCAGTACAGCGGAGGGGGAAGAGATCGGTGTCAGCAGCGCTGTGGGCTGCATCTGCAGTGCCCACATCGCTGCTCACCGAAAATTAACCCCTCAATTCCCTGCCATTACTCTGCAATACCCTGCAACACTCTGCAATGCTCTGCAACACCCGCCAATACCCTGCAACACTCTGCAATGCTCTGCAACACCCGTCAATACCCTGCAACACTCTGCAATGCTCTGCAACACCCGCCAATACCCTGCAACACTCTGCAATGCTCTGCAACACCCGCCAATACCTTGCAACACTCTGCAATGCTTTGCAACACCCGCCAATACCCTGCAACACTCTGCAATACCCTGCAACACTCTGCAATGCTCTGCAACACCCGCCAATACCCTGCAACACTCTGCAATGCTCTGCAACACCCGCCAATACCCTTCAACACTACAATGCTCTGCAACACCCGCCAATACCCTGCAACACTCTGCAATACCCTACAACACTCTGCAATGCTCTGCAATACCCTGCAACACTCTGCAATATCCTGCAACACTCTGCAATGCTCTGCAACACCCGTCAATACCCTGCAACACTCTGCAATGCTCTGCAACACCCGCCAATACCCTGCAACACTCTGCAATACCCTGCAACACCCGCCAATACCCTGCAACACTCTGCAATGCTCTGCAACACCCGCCAATACCCTGCAACACTCTGCAATGCTCTGAAACACTCTGCAATGCTCTGCAACACCCGCCAATACCCTGCAATGCTCTGCAACGCAATACTCTGCAACGCCATACTCAGAGATACCCAGCCATACTCGGAGATACCCAGCCATAGTCGGTGATACCCTGCAATACCCAGCCATAGACATCCCCCCCCCCCTCCCGCCGCCCTCCGGTGCTTCTACCAACTCGCCAATACGATCAAAGCCAGAATCTTTTTTTTTTTTTTTCAGGCTTCCCAGCCTAGAGGTGAGATGTGGGATCTTATTGACCCCATATCTCACTGTAAAGAGGACCTGTCATGCCATATTCCTATTACAATTACAATTAATAGGAATAAAAGTGATCAAAAAATGTATTTTTGGGGAAAAAATGTCAAACTAAAATAAAGTAAAATGAACAATAAAAAAAAAAACATTTTTTTAAAGCGCCCCTGTCCCCATGTGCTCGCATGCAAAAGCGAACGCATACGTAAGCCCCCCCTCATATGAAAACGGTGTTCAAACCACACATGTGAGGTATCGCTGCAAACGTTAGAGCGAGAGCAATAATTCTAGCCCTAGACCTCCTCTGTAACTCAAAACATATAACCAGTAAAAAAAAAATTAAAGTGTCGCCTATGGGGATTTTTAAAGAGGGATTCCACCTAAAAAAAAAAAAATATTAAAAGCCAGCAGCTATAAATACTACAGCTGCTGACTTTTAATAAATGGACACTCACCTGTCTCGGGTTCCAGCGATGCTGGCAGCCGAGGCCGATCGATCTCTCGGCTGCTGCCGTCACCATTCTAGGTGAGGGAATCAGGAAGTGAAGCGAATCGGCTTCACTTCCCGGTTCCCTACTGCGCATGCGCGAGTCGCGCAGCGCAATAGGAATTCTCCGCGCTGTGTCTGGGACCCGTGTGTGTCCCAGCAGACAGCGCGGCAGGACAGGAAATGGCGTAGAGTCCCACGGGAGTCTATGCCTGGAAGTGGGTGTAAATACCTGTCTTTGACAGGTATCTCCACCCCCTCCCCCCTGAAAGGTGCCAATTGTGACACCGGAGGGGGGGAGGGTTCCGATCAGCGGAGGTTCCACTTTAGGGTGGAACCCCGCTTTAAGTAGTGACGTTTGGCGCCATTCCACGAGCGTGTGCAATTTTGAAGAGTGACATGTTAGGTATCTATTTACTCAGCGTTACTTCATCTTTCACATTATGGAAAAATTGGGCTAACTTTACTGTTTTTTTTTTTTAAGTACAAAACTGTTGTTTTTCCAAAAAAAAAGCATTTGAAAAATTGCTGCGCAAATACCGTGCGAGATAAAACGTTGCAACGACCACCATTGTATTCTCCAGGGTGTTTGCTAAAAAAACATATATAATGTTGTGGGATTCTATGTAATTTTCTAGCAAATAAATGATGATTTTTACATGTAGGAGAGAAATGTCAGAATTGTCCTGGGTGCTCCAGAACGTCTGATGGCGCTCCCTGCATGTTGGGCCTCTGTATGTGGCCACACTGTGTAAAAGTCTCACACATGTGGTATCGCCATACTCGGGAGTAATAGCAGAATGTGTTTTGGGGTGTAATTTGTGGTATGCATATGCTGTGTGTGAGAAATAAACTGATAATATGACAATTTTGTGAAAAAAAAAAAAAAAAGTAAAAAAAAATCTTGATTTTGCAAAGAATTGTGGGAAAAAATGACAACTTCAAAAAACTCATCATGCCTCTTACTAAATAGCTTGGAATGTCTTCTTTCCAAAAAGGGATCATTTGGGGGGTATTTGTACTTTTCTGGCATGTTAGGGTCTCAAGAATTGAAATAGGCCGTCAGTACTTCAGGTGTGATCAATTTTCAGATATTGGCACCATAGCTTGTGGACTCTATAACTTTCACAAAGACCAAATAATATCCACCAATTTGTACTTATTTTTACCAAAGATATGTAGTAGTATAAATTTTGGCCAAAATTTTTGAAGAAAAAATTACTAATCTGCTAAATTTTATAACAGAAACAAGGAAAAATTCATTTTTTTACAGAATTTTCTGTATTTTTTCTTTTATAGCACAAAAAATAAAAAAACGAGCGGTGATTAAATACCACCAAAAGAAAGCTCCTTTTGTGTGAAAAAAAGGACAAAAATTTCATATAGGTCCAGTGTTGCATGACTGAGTAATTGTCATTCAAAATGTGAGAGCACCGAAAGCTGAAAATTGGTCTGGTTATTAACCACTTTCAGACCGGACCATTTTGCTGGTAAATGACCAGAGGTCTTTTTACACTTTGGCACTGCGCTGCTTTAACTGGTAATTGCGCGGTCATGCAATGTTGTACCCAAACAAAATTTGCGTCCTTTTCTTCCCACAAATAGAGCTTTCTTTTGATGGTATTTGATTGCCTCTGCGATTTTTATTTTTTGCGATATAAACGTAAAAAGACCGCAAATTTTGAAAAAAAATGATATTTTCTACTTTTTGTTATTAGAAAAATCCAATAAACTCAATTTTAGTCATACATTTAGGCCAAAATGTATTCAGCCACATGTCTTTGGTAAAAAAAAAGTCAATAATTGTATATTTATTGGTTTGCGCAAAAGTTGTCACATCTACAAACTAAGGTACGTTTTCTGGAATTTACGCAGCTTTTAGTTTACGACTGCCTATCTCATTTCTTGAGGTGCTAAAATGACAGGGCAGTACAAAACCCCCCCAAATGACCCCATTTTGGAAAGTAGACCCCCTAAGGAAATTGATAAGAGGCATGTTGAGCCCATTGAATATTTTATTTTTTTGCCTCAAGCGATTGAATAATGACAAAAAAAAAATTTTTTTTTTTTTTTTACACAAAGTTGTCACTAAATGATATATTGCTCACACATGCTATGGGCGTATGTGAAATGACACCCCAAAATAAATTCTGCTGCTTCTCCTGAGTACGGGGATACCACATATGTGGGACTTTTTGGGAGCCTAGCCGCGTACAGGGCCCCGAAAACCAAGCACCGCCTTCAGGCTTTCTAAGGGCGTAAATTTTTGATTTCACGCCTCACTACCTATTACAGTTTTGAAGGCCATAAAATGCCAAGATGGCACAAAACCCCCACAAATGACCCCATTTTAGAAAGTAGACACCCCAAGCTATTTGCTGAGAGGCATGTTGAGTCCATGGAATATTTTATATTTTGCCACAAGTTGCGGGAAAATTACAAACTTTTTTTTTTTTTTTTTTTTTTTCACAAAGTTGTCACTAAATGATATATTGCTCATGCATGCCATGGGCATATGTGAAATGACACCCCAAAATAAATTCTGCTGCTTCTCCTGAGTACGGGGATACCACATATGTGGGACTTTTTGGGAGCCTAGCCGCGTACGGGGCCCCGAAAACCAAGCACCGCCTTCAGGCTTTCTAAGGGCGTAATTTTTTGAGTTCACTTCTCACTACCTATTACAGTTTTGAAGGCCATAAAATGCCAAGATGGCACAAAACCCCCACAAATGACCCCATTTTAGAAAGTAGACACCCCAAGCTATTTGCTGAGAGGCATGTTGAGTCCATGGAATATTTTATATTTTGCCACAAGTTGCGGGAAAATTACAAACTTTTTTTTTTTTTCACAAAGTTGTCACTAAATGATATATTGCTCACACATGCCATGGGCATATGTGAAATGACACCCCAAAATAAATTCTGCTGCTTCTCCTGAGTACGGGGATACCACATATGTGGGACTTTTTGGGAGCCTAGCCGCGTACGGGGCCCCAAAAACCAAGCACCGCCTTCAGGCTTTCTAAGGGCGTTACAGTTTTGAAGGCCATAAAATGCCAAGATGGCACAAACCCCCCCCCCCAAATGACCCCATTTTAGAAAGTAGACACCCCTAAATTTAGGGGTACACTAGTGAGACTAGGTAATAAATGGCGGGTGCCCTGAAACTATAAAAAAATAACTAACCAACCAGCGTCACCTGTAACAGTTATATGGTGATCACTGGTGAAAGGGTTAACTAGGGGGCAATCAGGGGGCTTTATGCGGTAGTATATGGGGGTCCCTGGCGCTATAAAAAGCTGCGGCGAACCTAAATACCTACCTGCCTAACTAGCGTCACCTGTGACACTAATACAGCGATCAGAAAAACGATCGCTTATTAGGCTGGGTTCACACTGGAGCGATGCGGGAACGCCACGAATGCGCGGCGGGTTCCCGCATCGCATGCCTCCCGGCGGCAGTTCACACTGCCCTATGCGAACTGCTGGGAGTGTCAGTGAAATGTTAATGACACCCCCAGATCAGTTCGCATATCGCAGTGCGATCTGCAAACTTGGATCGCATGGTGTGAACACCCATGCGATCCGATTCTGCTGCGGACCAAAAAAAGGGTCCCGTGCGAGTTTGCGGCGGGTGCGGCGGGTGCCACACGAATTCAGCCATACTATCTGTATAGCTGAACTCGAATCGCACAGAGATCGGATGTGATTTGCACTGCAGTGCGGTGCGAATCACATCCGTTCTCATAAACCGCTGCAATGTGAACCCAGCCTTAGTGACACTGGCGACGGGGGGTGATCACGGGGTTAAACCTTTATTGGGGGGGTTAGGGGGGTACCTTAGAACTAAAGGGGGCTAACCCTAACTGCCCTAACAGTTATTAGTCACAAATGACACCTGCCGGGTGATCAGGGGGTTAAACCTTTATTAGGTAATAAATGGCGGGTGCCCTGAAACTATAAAAAAATAACTAACCAACCAGCGTCACCTGTAACAGTTATATGGTGATCACTGGTGAAAGGGTTAACTAGGGGGCAATCAGGGGGCTTTATGCGGTAGTATATGGGGGTCCCTAGCGCTATAAAAAGCTGCGGCGAACCTAAATACCTACCTGCCTAACTAGCGTCACCTGTGACACTAATACGGCGATCAGAAAAATGATCGCTTATTAGGCTGGGTTCACACTGGAGCGATGCGGAAACGCCGCGAATCCGCGGCGGGTTCCCGCATCGCATGCCTCCCGGCGGCAGTTCACACTGCCCTATGCGAACTGCTGGGAGTGTCAGTGAAATGTTACTGACACCCCCAGATCAGTTCGCATATCGCAGTGCGATCTGCAAACTCGGATCGCATGGTGTGAACACCCATGCGATCCGATTCTGCTGCGGGCCAAAAAAAGGGTCCCGTGCGAATTTGCGGCGGGTGCGGCGGGTGTGGCGGGTGCGGCGGGTGCGGCGAATGGCTGAACTCGAATCGCACAGAGATCGGATGTGATTTGCACTGCAGTGCGGTGCGAATCACATTCGTTCTCATAAACCGCTGCAATGTGAACCCAGCCTTAGTGACACTGGCGACGGGGGGTGATCACGGGGTTAAACCTTTATTGGGGGGGTTAGGGGGGTACATTAGAACTAAAGGGGGCTAACCCTAACTGCCCTAACAGTTATTACAGTCACAAATGACACCAATGCAAAAAAAAAAAAAAATAAAAAAAAAATGACATTGGTGTCACTGTGACTGGGGGGCAGGGGTAATTGGGGGGGTGATCGGGGGGTAAAGGGGGGGTGTGAGTGTGCCTGGCATGTTCTACTGTGTGTGTGAGTGTTGGTGCAACTCACTGATCCGCTCTCCTCCGTGTCGGAACGAAAAATACCGACACGGAGGAGAGAATACATCACTTCCTCTCCTGTGTTTACATTACAGGAGAGGAAGTGATGTCACCGGGGATTTCCATTCGTCGGGAGCGATCGCGAGGGGGTGGCCATGAATGAATGGCCGTCCCCTCGTCCGGGATCGCTCCCGAACGAAAACCGACCGCCGCAGGCACCGGGCGGGGGCCCGATCGGGCCCCCGACCCGCGGGAGGCAAATCACGTACATGTATATGCTTATGCCTGCCCGTGCCATTCTGCCGACGTACATCGGCGTGCGGCGGTCGGCAAGTGGTTAAGGGTGTTTAAGTGCCCAGTGGTCAAGTGGTTAATGCATTCTATGCATTAAGGTGATAAAACATCTCACAGTGCCGGCGCTCCAAGCCCCCACCCCCGTTTTACTTACCGAGCCCCTCGAAAGTCCCGCGCTCGCCCCCGACTTCCTCTTCACCACTCAGCCTGGCCGCTGATTGGCTGGAGTGGATGGATTGAAGGCAGCGCAGCCATTGGCTCGCGCTGCTCTCAATCACATCCAATGATGTGGCGCGCCGGGGGGCGGGGCGTGGGGATACAGCGAGCATCTATAGTCACCGGCTGTATCACGGGAGTGCGCCCGCAGGTGCTTCTCACTATGCAAGGGAGCTCGCATGAACGTGAGAAGTACCTGCAGTAAGAAGCAGAGACAGCCGCCGAGGGACCCTAGAAGAGCAGGTTCGGGGCCACTCTGTGCAAAACAAGCTGCACAGTGGAGGTAAGTATAACATGTTTGTTTTTTTTTAAAAAAAAAATTACTTTGCAATCCCTTTAATCCTTTTTAGATAAATCTGCAGCTTCATTAAAATATTCCCATATGATCCTGCTAAGGTTCAGACATTGCAGGCATATGGTGACCATGCTCTCTTAGTTGTGCTCCTGCTTTGTCACCCAGGCTTTTGTTGGAGACCTAAATGGCTGTTTCAACACACATTTCACAGGACTGGTCCACTGTTGTCCCAATTGGGGAACCCATCCTGAGAAATGCCAAGCAGCCATCTCTGGGGTACATGCAGACTGTCAGGAAGTGGCTGCAGGAGATCAGCAACAATGAAATGCACTAAAGGATGTAAAAAGTTAAAAATATGTGCAATTTTTTTCTTTATGAACCAAAATGTATTTAATACAGTGGCTCTTGTGCTCCTTGTGCAAATTGCAGGTCACGGTAATTGTACATTATGAATTTTACTCAGATTCTACTTAATCCTGTCCCGATTAATCCTCTCAACCCTAAGGCCTTTTTTTGCTACCACTCTATTTGTTTTAGACATTTTTCGTTTTGGGATGAATAGGAGTATTGAGGCTCCAGGTTTTTCCATATAATACATTTGTGCCCATTTCCATAGAAGCTGTTCAGCCGTCCATTTCAAAGTTTTGCTAGGCATTAAATTGTAAGGTATTCGGAGCACACGGTCAGGGGTAAATCAGGGTAGCTATGGTTGGGGTATGCCAGCAATGCCGGGAATGACTGGTATCGAGTATCTCAAAGGGAGAGCCTGCTGTTGCCACTTCTATAACTACATTCATTTTGATGTGTTGATTAGCCGGTCCATTGAACAAGCTGTTAATGGTGATAGCCCTTAAGAAAATCCTCGGAGGTTGCACGCAGTACCAGAACAGCTGGTACCGTAACCCCTCTGATGCAGCAAACAGTTCATTGGAAGTGAATGACAACACTGGGCAGCCATATTGCTCCTGATAGTGCAGTCTGTTGGTTTTCTAGAAACCACTGACACTACTGGGCAACTCTAATGTTGATGTTTGTGCAACTTAGTAGTTCTCTATAAACACCTGTTAACACTGGACAGCCATGTTGTTTGTTATAGTGAGGCCTAGTGATTCCCTAGAAACCACTGCCATCATTGGGCAGCCACGTTGTTATAGTGAGGCCTTGTGGTTCCCTAGAAACCACTGACATCATTGGGCAGCCATGTTGTTATAGTGAGGCCTCGTGGTTCCCTAGAAACCACTGAGATCATTGGGCAGCCATGTTGCTCCTCATAGTGCAGTCTGTTGGTTCTTTAGTAACCACTGACATTACTGGGAAACCCTATTGCTGATGTTTGTGCAGCTTTGCAGTTTTCTAGAAACAACTATTATAACTAAGCAGCCATATTGTTTGTTTAGTGTGGCCTGGTGGTTCCTTAGAAATCACAACCTTGTTGTGGTGCCGAGCCATTCTTAAGTAACCACTGATGTTACTTGGCAGCCATATTGTTTGTTATAGTGAGGCCTAGCGGTTCTCTAGAAATCACTGGTGTCACTGAGCAGCCATATTCTTCAATATGGTGTAGCCTAGGAGTTCTTTTGAAAACACTAACATCACTGGCCAGCCATATTATTGGTTATGAAATCACTGATGTCACTGAGAAGTCGTATTGTTCGTTATGGTGCGATCTAGGAGTTCTTTAGAAACCACTGATGTCACTGAGCAGTTATATTCTTAATAGTGCAGCCTAGCTCTTCTCTAGAAACCACTGACATCATTGGGCAGCCATATTGTTCATTATAGTACGGCCTAGCAGTCCTTTAGAAAGCACTGATATCACTGGGCAGCCATATATTTTATTTTAGTGCAGACTAGCTTTTCTTTATAGAAGCCACTGACATCACTGGGTAGCCAAATTGTTCATTATTGTGAAGCATAGCTTTTCTCTAGATTAGAACAGCATTTTTTAACCGGGGTGCCATCTGGGTTCTTTAGGGACGCCTGAATAAGATCCTTAATGATGTCCTCAAATAGCCCAAAAATTGTCAACAAGCCAGTGGCTGGATGAAATCTGACTTATTTTATTTATTTTGTCAAAAGTTTTTCCAGTTTTTATTGTGCGGCATTAGAACCTTGGGCATGGTGTAGACCAGCTGCCTGCAGAGCATCCTTATTTGCCCCTCTCCATAACATCTGAGGTAATGTTAGCTGAGAGAAACTGAGGAAGCATTGAAATGCTGGAATAATAGTACCAGTGTGCGAAGGTATATATTTTTTGTAAAAATAAATTCTAATGTTGGGTGTCCTACATGTGTGGATTTTGCTATGTTATGTAAAACTATTAATTTACCGTATATACTCGAGTTTAAGCTGAGTTTTTCAGTACATTTTTTTATGTTGAAACGCCCCCCTTCCCCCCTCGGCTTATACTCAAGTGAGGGCAGGGATACCGGGGATTAGGCTGCTTGCCCTGGGGCCACTTTTTTTTTTTTTTTTTTATTGTTTATTTCTTTGACATATTACAAGTTATAACAGACCAAGTTACAGTATCAGTATATATTTTACAGTTTTGTTTCCTTATACCGCTAGTACGTCCTATTCTCGTTTTCCTATTTATTTCAATTGATCCGTGCAAAACAACTTTTTATATTTTTCTCTTTTTCTTACTTGCCACTATCATATATACTACCTAACCATCCTTAAAGAGGAAGTAAACCCTGATGGGTTTACTTCCTCTTTTTTTCCCTGCAAAGGTAAAGCATAATGGACTACTATGCATCGCATAGTAGCTCATTATGTGTCACTTACCTGACACAGGAGCCAGCGAAGTCGCCGCTGATCCCTGTAGTCCGCCGCATCCATCTTGCTGGTGGCGTCTCGCAGCTCCGACCAATGACAGCGGCGAAGCCGCGATGACGTCACTCCCGCGCATGCGCACGGGAGTCGCGTCTCGCAGCTCCGCCGCTGCCATTCGGCGAAGCCGCGATGACGTCACTCCCGCGCATGCGCACGGGAGTCGACAAATTAGGCAAATCCATTCTTGGACTTGCCGCATTTAGTGCGGTGCCCATTTTCGGGCAAATATCTCCTAAACCATATAGGTTTAGGAGATATTGCTTGGACCTACAGGTAAGCCTTAATCTAGGCTTACCTGTAGGTCAAAGTGGTTTGAAGGGGTTTACTTCCTCTTTAAGGCTCGGTTCACACAGAGGCGGCACGACTTGCAGCGTGACTCACAGACGCGACCTGCAAACGACTTCAGCGGCGACTTGCAAAACGACTTCTGTATAGAAGTCAATGCAAGTCGCCTGAAGTTGCCCCAAAAGTAGTACAGGAACCTTTTTTCTAAGTCGGAGCGACTTGAGTCGCTCCTATTAGAACGGTTCTATAGTACAGAACGGAGCGCGACTTGTCAGGCGGCTAAGTCGCCTGGACAAGTCGCCCCTGTGTGAACCAAGCCTCAGACACAAGTATTTACAAACATATACACACAGACATAGACACAAAAAAAAGAAAAAAAAAAACTTTTAACTGTGGCTGCAGCGCTCCCATCTCTCCCTCCCTTACACAGCGGGAGACCGCTGTATCTCAAAGCTGACGCTGAAACTTTCGGCCGCACTGTGACAAAAGTCCCGCCCTCTTCCTAGAACAGCTCGTGTGATAGACCGAACGCTGTGTCTATCACACAAGCTGGTCTAGGTGGAGGGCGGAACTTTTGTCACAGTGCAGCGGAATATTTCAGACTGAGCTCCGAAATACAGCGGGAGATGCCTGTTGTGCAATCCAGGTACTGACTGTAAGATTGGGCACAGTCACTACTAGTGAGGCGGCAATGACGGGCACAATGAGGCGGCAATGACGGGCACGGTGAGGCGGCAATGACGGGCACGGTGAGGCGGCAATGACGGGCACAGTGAGGCTATGGTGATGGGCACAGTGAGGCTACAATGGTGGGCATGGTAAGGCTGCAGTGATGGGCATGGTGAGGCTGTGGTGATGGGCACAGTGACGCCGGCAGCCACTGTGTTGTCTGTGTCGCACCACATCCTGCAATTTTACCAGCTGCATTTGCCACCCTAGGCTTATACTCAAATCAATATTTTTTCCCAGTCTTTTGTGGTAAATTTGGTGCCTCGGCTTATACTCGAGTATATATGGTACTTTAAGAATGGAGTGTGCATATTTTAAAAGGATTCCTGAGAAAAGCTTGAGAAACGCTTCTCTAGAAGTCACTGACATCACTGGGCAGCCATATTTTACCTTAGAAACATCGTTGGGCAACCATTGTTCCTTATATCAATTATTTTGAAACCATGGTTCTCACTGGGACAGCAGTATTATGATGTTATGGACTAAACAGGGCCTATAGTGATTAGCATATCGGTTTGGAAATAGGGTTATTCTGTCAAATTGGTAATTTCTGGATTTTCCTGAGGTGAATCGGGTGAAACACCTGAGGTAAATTTTCCTCATTTCCAATCTTTGGACTGTAATGTTTGGAAGTATTTACCTTTTCCATGGTACAACATGGTTACTTTAGTTATAGTTTTCATTTCCAGGTAGGATCATTTTAACCACTTGATCTCCGGAAGATCTCCATAAGATATACCGCCCTTCATGACTAGGCAATTTTTTTGCTAGACGGCACTGCGTTACTTTAACCACTTGCTTACTGGGCACTTAAACCCCCCTCAGTCCCAGACCAATTTTCAGCTTTCAGCGCTGATGCACTTTGAGTGACAATTGCGCGGTCATACAACACTGTACCCAAATGAAATTTTTATCATTTTTTTCCCACAAATAGAGCTTTCTTTTGGTGGTATTTAGTTACAGCTCGGAGTTTTATTTTTTGCTAAACAAACAAAAAAAGATGCAAAAAAAAAAAAAAAAAAAATCATGTTTTAATAGTTTGTTATAAAATTTTGCAAACGGGTCATTTTTCTCCTTCATTGAAGTGCGCTGATTAGGCGGCACTGATAGGCTGCATTGGTGGGCACTGATGGGCTGCATTGGTGGGCACTGATGGGCTGCATTGGTGGGCACTGATAGGCTGCACTGGTGGGCACTGATAGGCATAGTTAAGGCGGCACTAATAGGCACAGATAAGGCGGCACCGATGGGCACAGATAAGGCGGCACTGATGGGCAAAGATGGGCACAGATAAGATGGCACGGATGGGTGGCACGGATAAGTGGCACGGATGGGTGGCACGGATGGGCACTGATAGGTACCACAGATAGATGGGACTGATGGGCACTGATAGGTGGCACTGATAGGTGGCTCTGATAGGTGGCACTGCTGGGCACTGATGGGCGGCACTGCTGGGCACTGATGGGCGGCACTGCTGGGCACTGATGGGCGGCACTGGGGTGCAGCACCTGAGGCAGATTTTGGGTGGCACTGTGGGTGGCACTGCTGGGTGGCACTGTGGGTGGCACTGTGGGCACTGCTGGGTGGCACTGTGGGCACTGCTGGGTGGCACTGTGGGCACTATGGGCACTGCTGGGTGGCACTGACAGGGGGGCACTTACTTTATTTCAGGATGGCACTGCAGGTGGCAGGTGGGCACTGGCAGGGGGCAGGTGTCCTTTTAAATTGCTGGCCGTGTTCGGGACTGATGTCCCGAACACGGCCGCCGGCGATCGGCTTTTTTTTTTTCTCCTCGCGCTGTCAGCGCGAGGAGGAATACTAGCCGATTACCGGCTCCGTTTTATCACATGATCAGCTGTCATTGGCTGACAGCTGATCACGTGATAAGGGGTCGGGATCGACCCCTTACACGGATCGGTGATCAGGCGAGTCTCACGGACTCGCCGATCACAGAGCGCGCCGCGCGCGCCCCTCAGGGGGCGCGCAGGCCGCTCGTAACCGGGACTACGTCAATAGACGTAGTCCCGAAAATGTGGGTCCGCGCTATTGCCGTCATTTTGCAATAGCGCGGATCCCAAGTGGTTAACAGACAATTGCACGGTCATGGAACCCTGTACATAAATTTAATTTGTAATCCCCCCCCCCCCACCCTGGGTTTTTTTATTTTTTGGACTATAAACAAAAAAAGTCAGACAAATGAAAACAAAAGATACAATATTTTTTACTTTCTGTTATAAAACATAGAACAATAACAAATATAAAAAATCAAATTTCTTCAAAAATTTAGGCCACTATATATGCTGTTTTCTATTTTTAGTAAAAAAAAAAAAAATCCCAATAAGCGTATATTGGTTGGTTTGTGCAAAAGCTATAGCTTCTACAAATTTTGGTATATATACTGGAATTTTTTTTTATACTAGTAATGGTGGCAATCAGCGACTTTAGGGGGACTGCAATATTGGGGGGGGCAGTCTGACACTTTTTTTGAATTTTTGTGGGAACCAGTGACACTAATACAATGATCAGTGCTAAAAATATGCACTGTCACTGTACTTATGACACTGACTGGGAAGGGGTTAAACTTTTAGGGGGTGATCAAAGGGATAAATGTCTGGCCAACCAGTGCTTTTGTGTACACAGTGTGCTGCTTTTACTAAGGTATGCGCTGGATTTTATTCCCTGCTTTGCAGGGAAACAAAATCCAGCGCATTCCCGCTGATGGCACAGAGCTCTGCGTTGTTTGCATATCATATCATTTTTAATAACATTCCATTCCAATATGACTTGAGTTGCAATTGCATATGCTACATTATTTTTTTTAAATTTGCTATAAGTGGAGTTACCTTTTAAGGCCTCTTGCAAACAGGAGTAAAAAATGCCACGTTATACTGATTTGACTATGGATGCATTGTCTATAAAACTATACAAATAGCGCATAAAGATCAGTAATAGATTGATGAGTACAGAGGCATAAAACAAAAATAATTTATGCACTTATGCTTGTATATAGTATTATGTTTATATATATATATATATATATATATATATATATATATATATATATATATATATATATATATATATATATATATATATATATATATATATATACTTTTTTTTTTTATGCTGCCAATTTTACGCTTGTATATGCTCATGCATGGTGTTTATGAAAAATGTTATACAGGAGCTTTTTGTCAACAAGGTCTTGAGTAATTATTATTATTTATTTAAGGTACTTATATATCGCCTTCAATTTACGCAGTGCTTTATATATGCATTGTACATTCACATAACTTCAGTTAATTCTTACATCTATGTGCAATTGGCATTAAATGTTTGAAAGCACTCACCCGCTCCTATGGCACCTCTACCTCACTGGGCAAAGACCTCATGCACATTTTGATGTTTTTTTTCAGCTGCTCCTAGGGGCATCTGGCTTTTTTTTAATACCTCTAAATGCCCCTACATGTTAGTCTGTGTGTCCATGCACACAAAGACATTTAGAGGAGCTTAGAGCAGAAAAAAAAATCCCACTACCAGCACCTCCATAAACAGCAGTGTTTTGGCAGAAAAAAAACTTAATGCGTTTAAACGCGTCTGAATACACACTGGAGTGAAAGGGGCCGGTTTTTTTTCAGGCGCTACACAGGCGCTATTTTTAGAGCTGTAACGCCTGAAAACCGCCCCAGTGTGAAAGGGGCCTTACAAGCGCCAAGCATTTTTTTTCGGCCAAAATGAGGCTGCCAGGAGGAAAGACATCTAGGAGAGATAGAAAAACGTCAAGTGTACATGAGCCGAATCTCGCACACCAGTGAGAGGACGCAGCAATAAAGCACCACTTCATCCATTGAGGAACTGACATCATTGAAGCAAGTGAGTGTTCTCTCTGCTTTCTTAACCACTTCAGCCCCGGAAGAGTTTACCCCCTTCCTGACCAGAGCACTTTTTGCGATTCGGCACTGCATCGCTTTAACTGACAATTGCGCGGTCGTGCGACATGGCTCCCAAAACAAAATTTATGTCCTTTTTTTCCCACAAATAGAGCTTTCTTGTGGTGGTATTTGATCGCCCTTGCATTTTAAATTTTTTGCGCTATTAACAAAAAAGAGCGACAATTTTGAAAAAAAAACATTCTTTTTTATATTTTGCTATAATAAATAACCCCCAAAAATATCTAAAAAAAATATATATATATATATTTTCCTCAGTTTTCTTCTACATATTTTTGGTAAAAAATAAAAAAAATCACAATAAGTGATTATTGATTGGTTAGCGCAAAATTGATAGCATTTACAAAAATTGGGGATAGTTTTATGGCATTTTTATTCTTTTTTTTTTTTTACTAGTAACAGCGCCGATCAACTATTTTTATCGTGACTGTGATATTATGGCAGACACATCGGACATTTTTAACACGTTTTTGGGACCATTGTCATTTATATAGCAATCAATGCTATACAAATGCACTGATTCCTGTGTAAATGACACTGGCAATGAAGGGGTTAACCAGTAGGGGGCAGTGTAAGGGTTAAGTGTTTCCTGGGGAGTATTTCTAACTGTGGAGGGGCGTGGCTACGTGTGACACATCACTGATCTCTGCTCCCGATCACAGGGAGCAGAGATCAGTGACACTGTTGCTAGGCAGAAGGGGGAGATGCTTGTTTACATTAGCATCTCCCCATCCTTCCTCTCTGTGAGGCGATTGCGGGTATCCCCACTGCGACCCGCGACCTGACTCATGGAGCTTGCTGCGCGCCGCCGGTGGCGCGCATGCCCGCTGCCCGCCTCTTAAAGGGCCACGTACAGGTACGTCCGTTTGTCTGTAAGAGCCCTTCTGCCGGCGTGTATCGGCGTGAGGAGGTCGGCAAGCGGTTAAGCCTGGTAAACACGATCAGATTATCGGACAAGTTTTCGTCAGTTTTTTGTTGCATGCTAGTCTCATATCAAAAATGAAGAGATTAATCAACATACGAAAATTCTCGCACAATCAAATTCGACTTCAGAGGTGATGTAATGTGTTAAATTGTTTTGTATGTGTTCTTTAGTTTCTGAGCATGCGTAGTCTTGTCTTACGTACTACTAATTAAACAAAAATCGGATGTTGTGTTCACGTAAGACAAAAATTTTATAGCCTGCACATCCAGTTTTTGTCATCTGAAAATTTTGAATTGGCTGTCATAAACAAATTAACTAACGATCCTAAAATCGGCAGATCGTTCATCGGACCAAATTTTACTTCTGATTTTCTGATTGTGTGTACGGGCCTTTAGGTCCATATCAGTTATATGATTAAAGTGTTACTACTTATTCTGAACAGAATTCTCCTTTAACTGTCACTGCAGAGAAATATGGAGGGTGCAACTGAGTTATGGGGAGACTATATTCAAAATATATTTTGAGATTAGAGTGACGGAGGGGAGCCGAGAAAAACCGAATGATGTTATGTGAGGAGATGGTGATTCTGTATAAATGTACATAAGAGTTCCTACGACTGCACCCTAAAATGTTTGTGTACTTGTACCAATAAAAACCTTTTTGGTTTAAAAAAAAGTGTTCCTAAACACAGGACCCTGCATTCACTATATCTGGTCTCCCACAGTACACAGAACATGGAAATGCAATTATTTTAGGAAATATAAACTGCTAAAGGCTTTTTCTCATCAGCAGTATATAGCAGTCTTGTGACTTCTATGAGTGTCTGGTTAAAGTGGTTGTAAACTCTCAGGATAAAAAAAAACAGCCTGCAAGACAAAGGCATAATGAGCTAGTATGCATCACATACTAGCTCATCATGAAATACTTAAACTGGATCAAAGCTGTTGCAGCGGTCCCGGTACACCGATGTGGCCAGCGACATGTCTCCTGGAGTTTTTTTCTAGGTTCATGAGCTTCCGGCACTGTGATTGGCCAGAGCCGCCGGTCATGGCACAGCTACTGAAGAAATGGCACGAGCAAGCTGTTTCTTCATTGCGCATGTGCCAATGACATCGGCCCATGCGAATACAGTGAATATCTCCTAAACAATGCAAGTTTAGGAGATATTCACGGTACCTACAGGTAAGCTTTAGCATAGGCTTACCTGTAGGTAAAATTGGTAGTACAGGGTGTACTACATGTCCCATGTGGCTGCAGGATCACGGATCCTCTGTCTGGACACTGCTGATTGGCCCTGTGCTGATCACATGCACTCTCCCAAGATAACAAAAAAAACTCTCTAACAATACACACCAAACTGAGCAAGTGCAGAGTGCCCCCAAGGCTCTGTTCTATAAGGGGATGGATTGGGGACAGTGAATAAGAGGAGGATCAGAGAAGACAGCCTGTTTACACAATGCAAAGCATTAACCCTTTAGGCTCCACGGTGAGTATAAAAGCATGCTTTACTGCATATATTGTACAGACTGATTTTACTGTTACTGTGGGTTTAGTAACACTTTAAGGCATCCCATAGACAAGTCATTTTTTTTCGTTCAGCCAGCAAGTTAAATGAAAAAAGAAAAGTGGATGAAGATGTTGAGTTATTGTATTCTGACAGTAGGGAAACTTCCCCAACATCAGAATAAACTGATCATCACTGCCAGTGTCCTGTCGGATAGTGTCCCCCGTTGGATAGTGTCCGCTGTGTGCTGCGCATGCACAGTACACAGGACAAGCAGATTCCGAAAGTAGCCGAAGATGAACGGCGCCTGCGCCGTAAGTCCAGGTTCTAGCCCCACCATCCAAGTGGACATAGAGTTAGAATAAAAAGAGCCGAGCGAAGCGAGGCCGTTCCCGAAGTGTGGCGAGGGGCCCTCTAATATGTGCAGCCCTATGTCCACTTGGATGGTGGGGCTTGCACCTGGACTCACGACGCAGGCGCCGTTCATCTTCGGAGATTTTCCGAATCTCCTTCTGCTCCGTAATACGCAAGCGCTGCGCCTGCACAGTTCAGAGCGGGCACTTTTCGATAGTCACAACACCGGCTATAGCCAATTAGATTTAGTGGTGCCAGGCCACATTTGAGCGTAGTGTCACTTCAAGCTCATTGCTCAAAAAATGTAGTTGAGCTACATTTAGGGAAGAGCTGTGTTTTGCCCTACAAGACTTAAATAGAGAAAAGACATGTAACACTCATTTTTAACCCGTAGCAACTCAATGAAAAAAGAAAAAGAAAAAAGCCTTTATTGCGCACAAAAATGCCTAAACAATCACTCAAAACAACGAAAAAGTGACCAAAGATTCTGAGATCAAGTGTGAATGGGGCCTAGTCTGCTAGAGTGCATCCAGTCCTCGCCATTCATCTCTTCCCCAGCAGTAGTGACAACTTGGAAAGCGGGAAGGCCTTGTATGTGAAATTGGCGTCCATGTGTTCACTTTGGAGCCAGTTCCGTATTTCATTTGGATGCAGGCTCTGGATTGTACACAGACTTCTTATTAAACACTTTAATTTACATCAGGTGTTGATTTTTCTCAATAAAGACAAAAGTTGGAGGTGTTGGCCAATAACTCCTTCCAGGACTGCTGAAATAAAAACACCGGACAGCAAAAAAACAAAACGAAAGTCTTGAAATTTTTTTTTTTCCTCTCTAAATGTGCAAATTAAAAGACCAATGTTGGCCTTTCCATCTAAATAGTATATAATTTCTGTTCTGTTTATGCTTTACAGACTCATGGACTACCTCCTAAGCCTAGTGAAAATGTTATTACTTATTCATGAATGCTGTTTTTATAGTAAGAGTGAAAAAAAAAAACAACAGAGTTGCGGACAGCACACGGGTGACACCCACTAGAAGGACCCCAGAGAGAACTCAATGAAGGGGGCCCGGCCACTACCAATCCAGTACACAAATGGCAGGAAACGAAGAATAGCTGAAGGTGGGCGTAACACTGAGCGGAATCTGAATGTCTAAAGGCTGTTGGGCGGAGCTTAGATCTCAAGTAAGATGAGAGGGAGGAGCTGGGGTAGAGAATGAGCAAAAATGGATGGGGAATGAAGCGTGCAGTGGAGTCTCAGAGCAGGGAGAAGATGAACAAGTGGGGGCACATCACTGGCAACAGGTGACAGATGGCTCCACCAAGACCCAAAATCCATAACAAAAAATGCAGGACACCCGGGGGAGGGGGAGGAGCCTGAGTAGGTCACAGGCCAGGACACAGGTCACAGGTAATAATACATACTGTACAATATATACCTGGGGGCTGGAGAGGGTCACTATCTACCTGTACAGGTACTATACATGGATAGCGCTATATAATGTACAATGTATACTGTGGAGGGGGAGCCGAGGTAGAGTCATTCTGGAGATCCTGTACAGTTCTATGCTGGGCAAGGGGGGCTGCAATCTGTACTAAGGCCGGGGGGGGGGGGGGGGGGTTACACCATGTTTTTATTACACCAGGTAACATCAACCCTAGTGACGCCCCTGGAAAGTAGTGCTCTCTCTGCAGAGGTCTGACACGTTACCTGCTGAGTCAGAGCTTGAGTTCTCCAATTAATAAGAAGCATGCAAATTGTGGAGCCTATAGATTTGAATCATAAGGGGGGCTGGTTGGACCTTTGCAGAGAGAACACTGCTTCCCTACAGAGATCAAATGCCCACCAACCTAGTTGTGCTTGCTCTATCCACTTAACTCAGGTATTCTGGCCTCTCCAGCACTTTCCTGCTGTTCTGCTTTCAATCATAGGATGCCCTGGTGTTGTAAATTACGCTGATGATGTTAGAACCTCTGCCATGTATCCATGCTCAGGCATAGCGATTGCTTTCTAGGTCTGAGTAATGCATCATGCCCCCCACGACCTGGAAACATTATTTTGCATCAACTGCAACAGAAGGAGCAGTGGGGGAGTATTGTCTGTATAACTAGGTCAGGGGGTTGGTTTTTAAAAGATCTTGTCACTTTCCCCTGAATAGCTATGGTGACAGGGTCTCTTTAATGTAGAGATACATGTTACAGTCCCAATGTATATCCTTTGTATTCTCCTTTAACTGCTTGCCACTGGACCACAGTACATTTACTGCGACACGGCGGCACTGGCCGGCTGGATCACATACATGTACTTCATCCAGCCTGTCCTGGGTTAGGGGCTTGCATGCACACACCTACTGTCAACAAACTGTCACTAGCTACAGAGGGATTTGGTCAGCAAGTTCCAGGTAATGATTTATGGCTGAGACCTGCTGATTGGCTGTAACCCTTTAATTGTCCTTAGATGTTAACGCTTTCCCAGCCAATGTTATTAGTACAGTGTCTGTGTACAGTTTTATATTTAATCACTGTTTTAATGTCATTGTAGGTCAGGGTCTGTTAGCACCAGATTGTCTACCACACTGCCACAGTCCCACTATAAGTCACTGATCACCACCTTTACCAGTATAGCGTCTATAGCTGCGTAAACTCCAATATACACTATATTGTCAATAGTATTGGACACCTGCCTTTACATGCACATGAACTTTAATCGCATCCCAGTCTTAGTCTATGTCTGCTTTCCATGTCTTTATGGACCTTGCTTTGTGCACTGGTGCGCAGTCATGTTGGCACAGGAAGGGGCCACCCCCAAGCTGTTCCCACAAAGTTGGGAGCATGAAATTGTCCAAAACGTCTTGGTATGCAGATGCCTTTAGAGTTTCCTTAAGTGAAACTAAGGGGCCAAGCTCAACCCCTGAAAAACAACACCACACCATAATCCCCCCTCCCCTCCACCAAATGATTTGGAGCAGTGCATAAAGCAAGCTCCATAAAGACATGGATGAGCGAGTTTGGGTGTAGGAACTTGACTGCACAGAGTCCTGACCTCAACCCGATAGAATACCTTTGGGATGAATTAGAGCGGAGACTTCGAGCCAGGCCTTCTCATCCAACATCAGTGCCTGACCTCACAAATGCACTTCTGGACGAATGGTCAAACATTCCCATAGACGCACTCCTAAACCTTGTGAACAGCCTTCCCAGAAGAATTGAAGCTGGTATAGCTGCAAAGGGTGGGCCAACTCAATATTGAACCCTACGGACTAAGACTGAGATGCCATTAAATTCATGTAAAGGCAGGTGTCCCAATACTTTTGACAATATAGTGTATATAAAAAAAGTTATACGAACAATTCATCAATATATACGAGAATATCAGTATAAAAACAGCGCTTATTTTTATAAAAAAAAGTCCTTTGTAGAAGTCGTAATAAACAAAAAAATCACTAGACAGTTCCAAAATGTGCAGATAAAGTGCCTATAGTGATTTAATCAACGTTATAAGGTGATCAAAGGTGCTGCCAAACTTTCTTCCACCATAAACCGGGAGTGCTTCACCACATGCGATGCGTGCCCCCCTCGGGGGTTAAACTCACCAGACACTGCTGATAAGATAAGCCTTAAGGAGTGATCACTTCAATGGATATAGTAATATTCATATATATCCCCCTTTAGCGTTGCAGTCACAAGTAGTCCTCCAAGTATATCATAGAAATGAAACAGAATGTATACATAGCATAATACTGTTTTATTTTTTAAAAAGTTTGACACATATCAGCAAAGTCACCCACTTCAATATATGCGTACATTAACAAAGAGTAACATCAGCGTTAAAATCGTGTACTTCACCGAATTATCGATTCCAGAACCATTCACCAGTGTTCCCATGTATGCACTGGGTATCACTTCCTGGTCCGTGGTTAGCGGTGGAGCGCATACCTCACTTCCGGTAGCATCGTGTAGGCCACGCACTGACGCGTTTCGTCACTTCCGACTTCAACCGAAGTTCGGTGAAGTACACGATTTTAACGCTGATGTTACTCTTTGTTAATGTACGCATATATTGAAGTGGGTGACTTTGCTGATATGTGTCAAACTTTTTAAAAAATAAAACAGTATTATGCTATGTATACATTCTGTTTCATTTCTATGATATACTTGGAGGACTACTTGTGACTGCAACGCTAAAGGGGGATATATATGAATATTACTATATCCATTGAAGTGATCACTCCTTAAAGCGGAGGTCCACCCTAAAATGGACCTCCGCTCATCGGAATCCCCCCCCCCTCCGGCGCCACAATCGGCACCTTTCAGGGGGGAGGGGGGTGCAGTTACCTGGATAATCCAGGTAACTGCACCCACTTCCGGGCTAGCGCTCTGCGGAACGAGCGTAGGTTACGCCTCCGTTCCGCAAGCGCCCGCCCCCTTCAGCAAGTGCCCCGCTGCCTGCTGGGAAACACACAGCTCCCAGAGGCAGCGGGGACCGTCCGGATTGCGCCGCGCGGCTCGCGCATGCGCAGTAGGGAACCGGGAAATGAAGCCGAAAGGCTCCATTTCCTGATTCCCATACCCAAGATGGCGGCGGGACCCGGCAGCCGAGCGAGCGATCGGCTTCGGGTGCCGACATCGCGGGCGCGCTGGACAGGTAAGTGTCACTATTTAAAAGTCAGCAGCTGCAGTATTTGTAGCTGCTGGCTTTTAAAAAAAAAAAAAAAAAAAACGCGGAGTCCCGGTGGACTCCCGCTTTAAGGCTTATCTTATCAGCAGTGTCTGATGAGTTTAACCCCCGAGGGGGGCACGCATTGCATGTGGTGAAGCACTCCCGGTTTATGGTGGAAGAAAGTTTGGCAGCACCTTTGATCACCTTATAACGTTGATTAAATCACTATAGGCACTTTATCTGCACATTTTGGAACTGTCTAGTGATTTTTTTGTTTATTACGACTTCTACAAAGGACTTTTTTTTATAAAAATAAGCGCTGTTTTTATACTGATATTCTCGTATATATTGATGAATTGTTCATATAACTTTTTTTATATATTTTTATTATAAAATTTTTAATGGCTGCTACTATTGTCCGCTCTGCTGGGTTTAATATACTCAGCAGTTACTATCAAGTATAGTGTGGTTCTAGCATTTATTAAATATGCAGGTATCCGCTTGAAAGGAAGTGTATATGTGTATGTATGTGTATATGTATATATATATATATATATATATATATATATATATATATATATATATATACTCCTTTATTTACGTGTGTGCGTTCACTGTTTAAGGGGGCTCATATACGTGAGTATATATATATAATTTTGGGAGGTGTATGAAGGTCTTAGTTTGGCGCAGAGAGGTATATGATAGGCCGTTTTAAAGTATACCTGCTGTTGTTTTTTTAATATAGTGTATATACCATCGATTGTAAATGTTATTACTTTCACACAAACCAATTAACATCTAGCAGAATACATGTTGGCCTAAATTTATGAAGACATTTTATTTTATTTTGTATTAGATGTTTAATAACAAGTAGAAAATATTGTGTTTTTTTTTTTTATTTATATTACAAAAAATAAAAAAACCCAGCAAAAGAACTCTATTTGTGTGGAAAAATTATAGAAATTTCATATGGGTACAGTGTTGCATGACCAGGCAATTGCCAGTTAAAGCAGGAGTCCCACCCAAAAATTGAACTTCTGCTTTAAGTGACGGTGACCCCCTGACATATGGCATGTCATTTTTTTTTTGGGGGGGGGGGGGGGGCTGATACCTTCTTTTTAGAGGCATCCAGCTCCCTCTTCCTCAAGGGCTCCAGTGCCCCGGAAGGAAGTTCACCTCTCACCCCTCCCTCCATGCAATCGTGACGTGTCCCAGAAGATTGCCCGGCCATTCACAGAGTTTGAAGCCACAGCCGGGTGCCCACAGTAAGAATGCCAGTGCCGTGGAGAGGAGTGGGGCTTCGTGCGAGCGCATCGCTGGATCATCGCTGGATCATCGCTGGATCATGGGACAGTTGAGTGTCCGATTATTAAGTCAGCAGCTGCAGTATTTGTAGATGCTGACTTTTAATTTTTTTTTTTATTTAAAGCGGGGTTCCACCCTAAAGTGGAACTTCCGCTCATCGGAACCCACCCCCCCTCCGGTGTCGCATTTGGCACCTTTCAGGGGGTAGGGGGGTGCAGATGTCTGTCTAAGACAGGTATTTGCACCCACTTCCGGGCATAGACTCCCGTGGGAGTCTATGGGATTTCCTGTCCCGCCGCGCTGTCTGCTGGGACACACACGGGTCCCAGAGACATCGCGGACCATTCCTAGTGCGCTGCGTGACTCGCGCATGCGCAGTAGGGAACCGGGAAGTGAAGCCGCAACGCTTCACTTCCTGATTACTTCACCTAGAATGGCGGCGTCAGCAACCTATACCCGAGCGATCGATCAGTCTCTGCTGCCGACATCGCTGCACCCTGGGACAGGTGAGTGTCTATTTATTAAAAGTCAGCAGCTGTAGTATTTATAGCTGCTGGCTATTAATATATTTTTTTTGTAGGTGGAATCCCTCTTTAAAGTAGCACAGTGCTGAATAGCAAAAAATGTCCCAGTCACAAAGGGGGTAAAACCTTTCAGAGGTCAAGTGGTTATGGTGGCCACACACATATTGATATGATCATGCAATCGATCGGTCAGTGTGACTAAATTTACTGAAGTGAATAAGAATCATAAAGCACAGACCCTTCTTTCCATTGATTTAGCGGCTCTCGCGAGTGATGTCAGCTTTATCGACCGTTGGCAAGTTTATTGACCACTTCTGATCCATCAAAAGAATATCTGCCCATGTGTCAGAGAACCAATTGTAATATAAAGCAATACAGTGATCATTTTTAATAGATCGTTTTGGATTGATTGTACTTGCAGTGAATACATCCGGCATCATTTTATATTTTAATTGATGATGACTCGCATCATTGTGTGTATGGCTACTATTAGATTTACCTAAACAATATAATGTGGGGATGAACGTAAACAACCCAGTTTGTGTCCAGTCAGTTGTTCCCTTGGTATTGGAGATTGTACGGTTGCATTGTGATGTGTGTGGACCTGTGTGCCTGCAATGCGTTATCTTCTGTGTGTTTAGAGAACATACAAGCTGTCTTTGTGAAGCTTTCAGCTGGGATCCAGACAAATGCGAGGGTGGCTGGAAGTGAAGGCCCAGGCCTGGTTACACACCACAGACAGCTGTTTATGGAAAGTGTGCGTGTTTAAGTAAACGTCTGAGTGCTGCACAGGGCCTGGGTGAGCGTCCACTGAATGCTTCTCTATACCGGCCGGTGCTGGAATCATTTAACACCCATGGATACAATGTTGTTGGGTAATACGACCCGAACCCTGTGCTATAAATTCATTTCTAAAGTAAACAGAAGAGGAAAGCTGAGAGATATACCCTGACACAGGCCTTAGAACAGCAGTTAATAGCATATTTAAAGTGTCCCTGTCATCTTTAAGGCTCCCATTTCTTAAATCTGAACTCTAGTTTTAAGGTCCATATCACACGGGGTGGACTCCGCCAGCTCTGCGGGGGAATCTGCCTGCTGTTCCTGCTGAGCAGGCGGATGGCTGGTCCATGTCTGCTCTGCTTATGCAGCATGGACACAGATACCACCCACTCTCCTCTATGGGCGGCGAGTGTAAACAAACCGCCTGTCAGTTTATACCAGACTTCCATCCAATATACTAGACCAGTGGTCTCCAAACTGCATCCCAGGGGCTGGATTTGGCCTTTTACTTGCTTTTATCTGGCCCTTGAAACATTATTCCCCCTTTGTTCCTGCCGCTGACACCAACGATGGGGCGCTATTCCTCCCATTAATACTAACAGGGCGCTATTCCTCCCATTGATACCAACAACGAGGTGCTATTCCCCTTGATACCAACAATGAGGTGCTATTCCTCCCATTGACACCAAGGACGGGGCACTATTCCTCCCATCGATACCAATGACGGGGCGCTATTCCTCCCATCGATACCAATGACGGGGCGCTATTCCTCCCATCGATGCCAACGACGGGGCGCTATTCCTCTCATTGATGCCAACGACGGGGCGCTATTCCTCCCATTGATGCCAACGACGGGGCGCTGTTCCTCCCATTGATGCCAACGACGGGGCGCTATTCCTCCCATTGATGCCAACGACGGGGCGCTATTCCTCCCATTGATGCCAACGACGGGGCGCTATTCCTCCCATTGATGCCAACGACGGGGCGCTATTCCTCCCATTGATGCCAACGACGGGGCGCTATTCCTCCCATTGATGCCAACGACGGGGCGCTATTCCTCCCATTGATGCCAACGACGGGGCGCTATTCCTCCCATTGATGCCAACGACGGGGCGCTATACCTCCCATTGATGCCAACGACGGGGCGCTATACCTCCCATTGATGCCAACGACGGGGCGCTATACCTCCCATTGATGCCAACGACGGGGCGCTATACCTCCCATTGATGCCAACGACGGGGCGCTATACCTCCCATTGATGCCAACGACGGGCGCTATACCTCCCATTGATACTAGCCATTGAGCATTGTTACTCCCACTGACACCAGGCCATTTTCTTCTCCCACTGGCCACAGTACAGCCCCCTAAAGTTTGAAGGACAGTATACAGGCAGTTTGTTTAGAAAGTTTGGAGACCCCTGTGCTGATTAAGCTATGTTAGGTTGTTATCAAACAACTGTTAGCAGTGGAAGGTATTGTATGTGTACATTATACTTCCCATAAGGTCTAATTATGCAGTGACATCACTACAGCACGAGGCAAGGGGTAGTACCCTTCTGTGGTCAGAAGAATAATTTAAAGGGTCAGATTATGCAAACATTAAATTCTAAGCATAGATGAAGCTTATAATTCCTGACCCTCTTGTCTACCTGGACATTTTGGGTGTTCCTCCCACCCTTGTTTGTTGCAGTGCCTTCTGTTCTCCATAATATAAAATACAAATCTAGTAAGGATGGGAAGAGCCTTTACAATGTGCACAGCAGATATGGAGACCTGATAACTCACCAGTAGTGTCACTGAGAGATGAAATAATCTGTCAGGTGAATTAGGTCCTCAGCATCCCCTGTACTCACCAATACTGGGAAAATCAGTTTTAGTAACGCTGATTCAGATGGAAAGTATAGTATATTTCTAGTGATCAGATCAATGGAGTCATTACAGTGTTTACTACTACTACTATAGTATTTTGGGTGGCATTTAATGATATTATTGTAGAACAAAAACTATATGGAAAAATGAAAGTGCATCTTTCTTTCTCTTTCTTTCTTCCTTTCTCTCCCTCTCTCGTTCTCTCTATCATATTTTATATATCCTTATATTGAAAAGAAAAAAACAAAAACATAATCGCCACTAGAGGGAGCACTGCATTTCTCCCTCTGCATCACAGCTGTTTGTCAGCCACACAGGGAGTGCATTGTTTTTAATAAGTTATCCAACCTACAGAATTGTATTGTGAGAAGGAACAGTATGCATAACCATTGTGTAGCACTGTAAAGCAGGAAGCGGAGCCTGAGCATGTAAACGTGTATTTGCAAATATGACTGCCCTATGTACATATATGAATACAATATATACAAAGAAACTGTTTCCACAGTTACCAAGAAAGAAACTTTTATGAACAAAAACATCACTTTGGGTATAGTGGTTAATACCATTCTGCTAGTCTTTGCTGTTCTCCTGGAGGCTTTGGTTGTGGTCCATGTCCATTGTGTCTGTGATACCGGTGTGTGTTTTGTAAGCTCAGGATGCTGTGAAGTTCCATCTGCTCCGCTAAGTGGATGAAGCGACTGCCGCTATGGCTTGTGGACTGTTTGTGAAATGTCAGGATTTTAACAAACTATATTTCTTCTAAATATTAGTCTGGATTCTGCTGGGACAGTTATCCATGTGTGCCAAGCTTCTAGCTCACTGCTGCTTTTCTGTATAATAATTCCATGTCTGTTTGAGATCCTTCTTTCATATGCCTATGCTAAAAATTATTTTGTTTAAATTTTACCTTTCGGTAACTTACAGTATCTTACAAAAGTGAGTACACCCATCACATTTTTGTAAATATTTTATTCTATCTTTTCATGTGATAACACTGAAGAAATGACACTTTGCTACAATGTAAAGTAGTGAGTGTACAGCTTGTAGAACAGTGTAAATTTTCTGTCCCCTCAAAATAACTCAACACACAGCCAATAATGTCTAAACCGCTGTCAACAAAAGTGAGTACACCCCTAAGTGAAACTGTCCATATTGGGCCCATTTAGCCATTTTTCCTCTCTGGTGTCATGTGACTCGTTAGTTTTACAAGGTCTCAGGTGTGAATGGGGAGCGGGTGTGTTAAATTAGGTGTTATCACTCTCACTCTCTCATACTGGTCACTGGAAGTTCAACATGGCACCTCATGGCAAACAACTCTCTAAGGATCTGAAAAAAATAATTATTGCTCTACATAAAGATGGCCTAGGCCAGTGATGGCGAACCTTGGCACCCCAGATGTTTTGGAACTATATTTCCCATGATGCTCAACTACACTTTAGAGTGCATGAGCATCATGGGAAATGTAATTCCAAAACATCTGTGGTGCCAAGTTTCGCCATCACTGGCCTAGGCTATCAGAAGATTGGCAAGAGCCTGAAACTGAGCTGCAGCACGATGGCCAAGACCATATAGCAGTTTAACAGGACAGGTTCCACTCAGAACAGGCCTCGAAGTTGTGTGCACGTGCTCAGTGTCCTATCCAGAGGTTGTCTTGGGAAATAGACGTATAAGTTCTGCCAGCATTGCTGCAGAAGTTGAAGGGGGGGGGGGGGGTCAGCCTGTCAGTGCTCAGACCATACACCACACACTACATCAAATTGGTATGCATGGCTGTCGTCCCAGTAGGAAGCCTCTTCTAAAGATGATGCACAAGAAAGCCTGCAAACAGTTTTCTGAAGAAAAGCAGACTAAGGACATGGATTACTGGAACCATGTCCTGTGGTCTGATGAGACCAAGATGAACTTATTTGGTTCAGATGTTGTCAAGCGTGTGTGGTGGCAACCAGGTGTACAAAGACAAGGGTGTCTTGCCTAAAGCCAAGCATGGTGGGGGGGGGGGGGGGGGCGTGTCATGGTCTGGGGCTGCATGAGTGCTGCCGGCCCTGGGGAGCTACAGTTAATCGAGGGAACCATGAATGCCAACATGTACTGTGATATACTGAAGCCAAGCATGATCCCCTCCCTTTAGAGACTGGGCCGCAGGGCAGTATTCCAACATAACGACCCCAAACACACCTCCAAGACAACCACTGCCTTGCTAAAGAAGCTGAGGGTAAAGGGGATGGACTGGCCGAGCATGTCTCCAGACCTAAACCCTACTGAGCATCTGTGGGGCATCCTGGAACGGAAGGTGGATGAGCACAAGGTCTCTAACATCTACCAGCTCTGTGATGTCATCATGGAGGAGTGGAAGAGGACTCCAGTGGTAACCTGTGAAGCTTTGGTGAACTCCATGCCCAAGAGGGTTAAGGCAGTGCTGGAAAATAATGGGGTCGCACAAAATATTGATACTTTGGGCCCATTTTGGACATTTTCACTCAGGGATGTACTCACTTTTGTTGCCAGCGGTTTAGACATTTATGGCTGTGTGTTGAGATGTAATAAAGATGTAATAACATATTTACTAATGATAAGATTATCAATCACTTCGAAAGTGGTATATTTCTTAAGATTTTCTGATTGTGTGTATGGGCCTTAAGGGTCCATGCACACTGGTTGAAAAATCGCTGCTTTTACAGGTGTTTTGCGTTTTACCTGTAGAAACACCTCAGTTTTATCCTATGTGTCCATACACATTAAACAACTAGAGGCATATTTTGATCTCAGCGTTTAGAGGCAAGAAAAAAACCCCTTTTGGTTTGCATTTTTGATTGAAGCTTTCTGGCCAAAAAAACGCTAAACTCTGCAAAACTGTTCAAAAACACTGTCATCTTTTTTTAAGCCCAGTGTGCATGGAGCCTAACCTTGTAGTAAGTCAAAAGGTGAGAGGCTGCCTCAGGGACTAATCTGTGTCAGACGTTTGTGAACACAGCCAAGAAATGCACAGGCACCTAAATTTGATAATTGAAAGCGTTTCAATACATACGCTTTAAAGTAACTCTGTGAGGCCTGTAATGATTTCAAGCCATTAGCCACCTGCCAGGTAAGAGCTCTACCTCTCCAACAGCCCATGCCCCTACCGCCCCCCCCCTCAACACTTTCGGGGAGTCACATACTGGTGTCCCCTGCTGCACATCAGGGTTCCCTCCTCCAAACCATACATCACCTTGGGACTTGGTGACCTAGGGGTCAGAGGAAGGAGCCATGGCACACTGCAGGGGACACTGGTATCCAACACTCACACAAGTGTAAGTGCCAAAGACACTCCCGGAGGCTCCAATGCCAGAAATGGGGGACACAAGCTGTTTGAGAGATGAGTATATAAGCTCTTCTTTTTTTTTTCTTTATCAACACAGAACATGGCAGTCCACATTTTATTTTAGAGCTGAGGGACCCCACGATAAAATATGCAGCGGGATCCTCTTCCCCCTCTATGCCATTGGAGTGACACTCTGCGACAGCAGATATCACTGTGCGATATAGGTGTTTGTTGTCTGTGTTTTGTTGCACCCTGTGGTCTCCCATTTCCTTCTACCTTCTCATCATGTGGTTAGTGGTTGTCAGATTTGTAGCAGATTTTTAGCCCAGGCTCTTGATTGCCTCACCACAAAGCAGCCGTGACACCATTTCTAAATTACCAGTACTCTGGTAATCGTGACTCTGTTCCATAGTCCAATATTAAAGGAAGAGCCCAGACCTTAGGGGAGCCCAAGTTTTACCTTTTAAGTGCTCTTTATAAGTCAATTTCCAAAAAAAAGAAGGGCATATTCCACCTTTTGTAAAAATATTGATTAACATGTCTATATGGCAAAAAGAAAAAAATAGCAGTTATTCATCTTTTTTGCACTGAAGCCTGCAAAGCATTGCATTTGTGATCAGCGATTTGCTGGTGTAATCAGGGCAGTAGATATGTGGGTACCACCAGTACTCCTCTATGGTACCCAGGCCAGCAGGGTGAATCGGATGTGGGCAAGGAGGCTAATCAGTGTGGCGGGGGGCAATTCTTGGAAACAACCCCCTGTTTTGCTCTCTGCAGCAGCTGAAAGCTGTCCTCTTCTTCTCTCCCTCCCATTGGCTTTCAGGTGCTGCAGAGATCAGTTCCAGTAATTTCCCCTAATATGTCATATTTACCAGCCCCCTCCTTTCCTGAATTAGGACAATGAGTCAGTACCGATCACTCACTGTAATCATTCATAACTGAAGCATTGGCTGTATGGGGCCCCGTGTCAGGTTGTCTGAATGGACCCAGTGGTTCCTAACAGCAGCCCTGAGTGTAATCATCAGGTTCACTGCAGACTATTTCAGCTTCAGGTCTTTCCTAGAGTGATTCCATTCTAGATGAAGGGGCAATTGAGATACCCTTGCACAGCAGCATTGTCCATTTGGGGAGATGCACTACAGATTTAGATGGCCATGATAAACACATTTAACAGCTTTTTTTTTTTTTTTTTTTTCCTTTTGGGATAAAGGTTTTGCCTGTAGCTTTGCCTGTTAAGGGGAAAGTGACAGCAAAGTTCCCTTTCCCACCTTTCTTGCGTTTCTCTGCTGCCCACTGGATACTTCTAGGTATGGGGGAGCATAGGACATTCTCATGGTTTACCAGTCAGAAAGCACCAAGAGAATGGGGGCCCCATGGACCCTGAAACAGAGGCCAAGCTCACACAGGCAGGCAGACAGGGTAATGGGGGAGTGCAAAAATGGTACAATAACAGGAGGGGAATGTGAGACCTTTAGCTTTAAAGTGGTTGTAAACCTCAGACATGAAAGTGAACAAAGCCTATCCCTCTATAGTGTGCACTTGTCTCAGTTTCATGCACTAAGTGTCATTTCGGTCTACTGCTTTGTTTCTTTATCAACGTGAATCACTTTGGATATGTTTTCCTGACACCAAGGGAAAAAAAAAAGTAACAGGAAAAGGAACCTCCAGATAATTGACAGCCTGGGCTCTGTTCCTGTGTGCTGTGTCGGGGGGGTTAAATCCCTTCCCTTCCCCTTCCCTCCAATCAGCTCCCAGAGCGGTAATTTCATCTCTCTGCCCTCCTTTTTTCTTTTCTTTTTTTCTGACTGCTCAAACAAGCTTGATCAATTCTGGTCTTTAATTGGCTGTAGAGAACAGATAAACAGCTACATCTTATGTAAGAGCCTGAGGCCAGTTACTTCACTGGGTATATGTAAGGCTCCATGCACACTGAAGCTCATAAATGGCAGTTTTTGAGAGTTTGGGCATTTTTTTTAACAGCCCATAAACTCCCCTCTAGGTTATTCTATGTGCCCATGCACACATGGATGTTTTTTGGACGTGTAGCAGCAGTGGCTTTTATGGATTGTTTTCTGAACGCCCTAAATTCACGTTCAGGGCTCGTTTTTCTGACCACAAAAAACGCCAAACGCTAATAAACATTGATATATGCTCAAAAAAGTGGCTCACCAACGTTTTTGACCGTTTTTGATCCATTGAAAAAATAAATAAAATAAAAAAACACTAATGCGGAAAACCGCTAATAAACGCTATTGTTAAGACTCACTGCAAAGCTACTGGCATTTTTAGAACATTATTTTAACATCCAGTGTGCATGGAGCCTAAGGGTTTACAAACATTTTAGGCTGGGTTGGTTCACACTGCTGCGGCTAGGAGACCCGGATGTGATTCGCACCGCACTGCAGTGCAAATCACATCCGATCTCTGTGCGATGCGAGTTCAGCCATACAGATAGTATGGCTGAATTCACATCGCACCCGCTCGAAACTCGCACAGGACCCTTTTTTTGGCCCGCAGCAGAATCGGATCGCATGGGTGTTCACACCACGCGATCCGATTCCTGTCCGTGCTTGCAGATCGCACTACGATATGCGAACTGATCTGGGGGTGTAATTAACATTTCACTGACACTCCCAGCAGTCCGCATAGGGCAGTGTGAACTGCCGGCGGGAGGCATGCGATGCGGGAACCCACCGTGGATTTGCGGCGTTCCCGCATCGCTTCAGTGTGAACCCAGCCTTAAAGTGGAAGTTAACTTCCATGCATGACTTTTACCTATAGGTAAACCTATAATAAGCATTACATAAGGTAATGTAAATATCTCCTAAACGTGCACCAATCGGGAGATATTTACTGAACATGCAGCCGGTCACATCACTGGCGCAGGCACTCTGAAGGAGCGTGGAGTGATGTCATTGTGGCTCCCGCCAGTCACAGAGCTGGAGTCAGCAAACCCGACAGCAAGACGGATGAAGATGGATGCGGCCTCTAGGTCTGAAATCTCAGCGGGGGGGGGGGGGGGGGGGGGCTTTGTTTTAAGATAAGTTTAACATAATGTGCTAGTATGCATACTTGCACATTTTGCCTTTACCTTGCAGGGTAAAAACAAAAACATCTAGTGGTTTACAACGGTTTTAATTCTTTGAGTCATTGACCTGATGAGTTTACTAAAGTCACGAAAATTCCCGCACGACAGAAAAAAAATTCGGAAGTGATGTCATGTGTTGTAAAGCACTTGTATTGCATTTTAGAACGATAGCTGTACTGATTAAACGAAAATCGTACGATCTGGCATCGTACGAAAAAAAATTCCGTGCATGTCCGATACAATAATATCGGATGAACTGTCCTAATCGGCTCTCGAAAGCTCTGTACTAACGATCCGATTATCGTACGATCGCTTCGAAAGCGGTATTTTCCGTACGATTTTCGGATCGTGTGTACGGGGCATTAGGCTGCATTCACACCTGAGCGTAGCGTTTTCAAGCGTTTTTTGCTGCGTTTTTACCGCGATTTGCGGCGTTTTTTACCACGATTTGCAGCGTTTTTTACCACGATTCGCTGCGTTTTTTACCGCGATTTGCCGCAAATTTGTGCAGGGCAAAAGGTCACCAATGTTAAAAGAAGAAAAACGCCCAAATCAGCCCAATTCGGCGTAGGGCTTCAGGCGACTTGGAGTGGAGATGTGAACCATCTCCATTGAGAATAATGGATTTTTTCCCCTCCAGCGTTTTGTAGCTTCAGGCGTCAAGCTACAAAACGCTCAGGTGTGAATAGGGTCTTAAACTTGTATGCATATATAGGCATCTCACTTTTTTCATCATTAAAGAGCCTAAGCCAGTGATGGCGAACCTCGGCACCCCAGATGTTTTGGAATTACATTTCCCATGGTGCTCAGTTATACTGTGTAGTTGAGCATCATGGGAAATGTAGTTCCAAAACATCTGGGGTGCCGAGGTTCGTCATCGCTGGCCTAGGCCTTCAGATGTGAAGTTAGCACTGAAGGATACTTTGAGCAGCATTCTCTCCAGCAATGGTAGTATTTTAGGCCCCCCCCCCCTTTGCCTGAAATCTGTGTGTATTTGTAGCGCTACCCCTGTATGGGCCGCTTGATGATGCTTGTCATAGCTTGACCTTGCAAGCGTCTTGACACCTCTGACATTCAAGGTTTTTGTATCTCCACAGAGAGAAATTAAGAATCGCCACCCAGCAGATTGTCAATGTAGTAAAACAGCAACAGATGTGTGGAGCAATGAGTAAGCACTGATTCTAGTGCGAAACGCGTTAGAATTTTTGTACTCTTTTCTTTGCTGTGGACTATTTGATGTGATGTGACCCTCGATTACCAATAAAAACACAGGATTTTAAGCCTTTTTTCGGTGTGCAGCTATCCAGAGTTTTTTTGCTATTGCCTGCAGATGTGTGGAGATAGATGGTGGGAATCCCAAAGAAAGAATCAGCAGCTGCGGTCCCCGCCAATTGGTCTGCATCACAGCAATGCAGATCCGCTGGCTTGAATTGTCATGGCAACCAGCTAGGTTGCAAATGGTCTGCTGTGTCTGTGCAAAGACAGCAGCCTCCGACCGCCCTTACAGGATTCCCGTACCAGGAGCCAGAGCCCGCCGATTTCAGTTTAATATATCTGCTCTCCCAGAATCCTCTTTGCCCCACCAGCTCTCTGGTATGTGTAGTTCAGTCAACGCTCAAGCATATCTCCCAACATTTTGAGATGGGAATGAGGGCACCTACTAGCAAATGTATGTAGGCATAGGACACGCCACCTGCCACATCCAAAAAAAAAGGTTAATTAAATCCACAAGTGCTTTTTTGACCACCACTATTCCTTTATATCGGCTTTTAAAATGTACAAATGCAGCAATTTAGAAATTGAAAGAAAGGTTTAGCGCTGAGAAACACTTTTTGAAAGATAAAAAGTGCATTTTATATACAACTATATTAGACCAAAATGAGGAGGAATGAGGGACAGAGGGACATTGCTCAAAATCAGGGACAGTCCCTCGAAATCAGGGACAGTTGGGAGGTATGCTCAAGAACACAGTATGTATTGGCAGTGGGACTACAGGTCCCAAAATCCTCTGCTGTCTCCCAGGAGATTAGCTCTCATTCTAACAGGAAGTGATGAAGTTATCGGAGTACTGGACACTAGAGGGAAAAGGCGGAATCCATAGTCCCACTTATCAGTGTCCCTTGATTTCATAACCTAGCTGACACCTGTGTAAGCTGGCCATGTTCTAGTAGTAGATGGTCGATGACTGGATGAACGTCACTGGAAAGTACTTCAATACGTCATTTGCTTTTATCATTTGATTTTGAAATTAATATCATTTCCCAAATTAAAACCACACTTTTAGAAATTCGTATTCGTTTGACAAACATTTTCCATCCTGCTCCTTTGTTTTGTTTTTTTCGTCACTGTGATTGAAAATGAAGATCGATTTGACCCAATTATTGATTAGAAAATCAAAAAAACGTTCTTGAAATGAAAACTTTTAAATGAAATTCTACTAGCGTATGGCCAGCTTACATGTGTATGCATCATATATAGTAAATGTTAAATGTTAAAGCTTGTGATTAAACATAACTGATGACAATGATTGCCAGGCGGTCCCCGATCTCCTTTTTGGAAGCTCAGATAGAGTGGTTTCTGTGTTTGATGTTCGATAAGTAGGACATCCTAAATATGGCTGTCTCCCTCTAGTGCTTACATAGTTGTCTGCTGTTTCCATAGCAACATAAATGCATTTTCCGCTGCACGTCCCAGTTATGAGAAAACTGTACGGGGTGAAGTGGCGGAGTGACTCCAGTGACATTTAAAGTAGAAAGGGAAAAAATGTTTGTGTTGCCCATGACGACCAACCAGATTGCAGCTGTCATTCCTCCACGAGGCTAAGAAAACAATGTTTTCTATTTTCTTTTTACACAACAGCCTACATCTGTCTCTCTGTCAAATCTATATCATTTTCCAGTGCGGTCATGATGGAATTTGGCTGTTATTAAAGAACACAAAGCCTGTTAAAAAAAAAAATCTACATTTCCCAATGGCAGTGCGGTTTAGGCCTCTTTTTATTCTGGTGGCGATTTTTCTGACACTGGGGCAATATGGGACAGCCAATAGAATATTTTGTCAGACACTAGTGTTGCATCATAATAGGCAGAGAGTTGAAAATACCATATACTCCTGTATTGCTCTCTGATATGGGTAACCAAATGGAGCAGGAGGCTGTGCAAAGAGGGGGCGAGTATACACAGTGATAGAGCAGGGCATTAATAAAATGTGAGAAGCCCAGGTTGACTTTATTCTTCGCAAATTATAGTAAAAGGTTTCAGAAGTCCATCCAGTTTGTGAGTGGTTTGAATTCACAGTGGGGGCTTTTATTTTACTCATCAGCTGAGTGGATCAGATAGTCCATATGTGAGATGAACTGCTTTCAACCAAGACGGTGGGTGCTTGTAGTGTCACAATGGATGGTGCCTTAAATTGGGGAAAGTCACCAGAATTCCAAGAGGGTTCTTCACCATGTATTGTAAAAACATTATGTCACAAGATTCCTGCTGACATTTTGGGCCCTCGAGGGTACCCTCTGTCAAGGCAAGTGACATCAGGATATTGTGACATGACGCTTTCACAATAAATAGTGAAGAACCTCTTTACTCAGTAGGTGGGGACCACCCAACATAGTGAGACATGGATGCGTGATGACTCATTTTTTCTGCAGTCTCAAAAAAACAAAAACTGTAGTTCTTATTTTAGAATAATTGCCAAATCTGTGCAAATCTTTCCAAGGGCCAACTGTGCATCCAGAACTTCACATTAAGGCCGGGTTCACACTGCTGCGGGGGGAGATCCGGATGTGATTCGCACCGCACTGCAGTGCAAATCACTTCCGATCTCCGTAGCGATGCGAGTTCAGCCATACAGATAGTATGGCTGAATTCGCATCGCTCCCGCAGCAAACTCGCACGGGACCCTTTTTTTGGTCCGCAGCAGAATCGGATCGCATGGGTGTTCACACCATGCGATCCGATTCCTGTGCGAGTCTGCAGATCGCACTGCGATATGCGGACGGATCTGGGGGTGTCATTAACATTTCATTGACACTCCCAGCCGTTCGCATAGGGCAGTGTGAACTGCCAGCGGGAGTCATGCGATGCGGGAAAAAGCTGCGGATTTGCGGCGTTCCCGCATCGCTGTGGTGTGAACCCAGCCTAATAGCACAAATACAGCCTTGAATTATTATAGAGCCATTTATTCCAAACTGCATACAACTGTTTCCAAATAGTTGTCCATCATTAGTCTGGTGTTTTGGAAGCTATGCCTTCAATGAAAAGTTGAAGACTTGTTCACTGAAATCTCTTTCACACTTGTGAGACTTGTCCTGCGATTTGGGACTGCAAGGTCTCATGGCAAGTCGTTCCCTGTGATTTCCAATGATAACCATCCATATATGTGCGACTTCAAGTCATGCCGACTTCAAAGTAGTCCCTGTACTACTCTGGTCCGACTTTCATGCGAGTTGAGGTCCATAGACCTCAAGTTGAAATAGGCATTTCCTGAAATCGCGGCCTGCAAATTTGTGGTAAAATTGCATGACTTTCAAGTCTCAGCAGTGTGAAAGGGGCCCTCTGGGAGAATTTTGGTTCCTTTTAGCCCACCTTTCCATAACTTGTCTGGTTGTACCTTCATGTCAGTCCATAAGCCCAACTTCATGGAAGCCACGGTTTATACAGTGCTTCTGATGTCCAAAAAGCCTGAAATTGTATGAAGTTTGGAGTGAATGACCCCATAACAGACTTTAACTGCACTATACACCAGCGATTCTAGAAGTACAGGGGCAAATAAGAAATGATTTTCATAGCACCACCCACTATTATAAAATGAACAATGCATTTATTTTTTTTCACCAGACCACCAGGTCTAGCCATTGCACAACACTGGGACTTAGACTGGCCAGAGCAATTTTCTTCCTGCAACCACAGGTTGCAGAAAAGAAAATCATTCTATTCCTCTATCAACACAGACTGTATTAACAGGGGAATCTCTCCCACCGAGCCGTTGTGTTTGCCCAGCGGGGGGGGTGGGGGAAGCTGACCATCAGAAGAGGGGTCGACCAGGCCTTTTGGCTAGGTGGACCTGAGTGTGCCTTACACATGATCAGACTATCCGGCGGACTTAGTCCAGCGGACAACCCACCAGACTTTGCAGCAGAGGTCCGCCGGACTTTCCGAATGAGCGGACCTGCCCACACACGACCAGACTTTTCCGGCGGACTAGGTCTTGGACTAGGCGGACTAGGACTTTTGAAATGAACGGATTTGCCCATGCACGGAGTAAAGTCCGTTCATTTTGAATGTGGCTCCAGGTAGCCGGGACTAGTGAAGGAAGGGAATGTCGCCACATGTTGACACCTCCCGAGCCCCGTCACCTGGTATGGATTTAAAGGGGAAGCCCTATGCCGAAAAAACGGCGTGGGGGTCCCCCCAAAGTCCATAGAAGACCCTTATCCGAGCACGCAGCCCACCCAGTCAGGAAAGGGGATGGGGACTAGTGAGCGCCCCCCCCTCCTGAGCCATACCAGGCCACGTGCCCTCAACATGGGGGGGTGCTTTGGAGAAAGGGGGGCCCCCCCACCTCAAAGCACCTTGTCCCCATGTTGATGAGGACAAGGGCCTCTTCCCGACAACCCTGCCCGTTGGTTGTCAAGGGTCTGCGGGCGGGGGGCTTTTTGGAATACGGGAGCCCCCTTTAATAAGGGGGTTCCCAGATACCAGCCCCCCACCCTATGTGAATGAGTATGGGGTACGATGTACCCCTACCCATTCACCTGGTGAAAAAAGTGTAAATAAAAAAAACACAACACAAGTTTTTAGAATAATTTATTAGACAGCTCCGGGGGTCGTCTTCTTGCCAGACTCCTCCGCTATCTTCTGCTCTTTTGCTATCTTTTACTAGCGGAGGAGCCCGGCTTTCTTCTTCATCGTCACCGCCGTCTGGGGGGTCTTCTTCCGACTTCGGGGTCTTGTCCCGCTCTTCAGGGGTCTTGTCCCGCTCTTCAGTTCTTCTTGCCGGGACTCCGCTATCTTCTTATAGCTCTTTTACTAGCATTGGCCTGGTCTTCTGTCATCACCGACAAGACTCCCGAAGAGCGGGGCAAGACCCCCGAAGTCGGAAGAAGTCCCCCGAATGGCGTCGACGATGAAGAAGAAAGCTGGGCTCCTCTGCTAGTAAAAGAGCTAGCAAGAGAGCAGAAGATTATGGAGGAGTCTGACAAGAAGACCCCTGGAGCTGTCTAATAAATTATTTTAAAAACTTATGTTGTGTTTTTCATTTACACTTTTTTCACCAGGTGAATGGGTAGGGGTACATCGTACCCCATACTCATTCACATAGGGTGGGGGGCCGGTATCTGGAGGCCACCTTATTAAAGGGGGCTCCTGGATTTCTGATAAGTCCCCCGCCCACAGAATCTGACAACCAATGGCCAGGGTTGTCGGGAAGAGGCCCTTGTCCTCATCAACATGGGGTCAAGGTGCTTTGGGGTGGGGGGGCCGCAGGGCCCCCCTTTCCCCAAACCCCCCCCCATGTTGAGGGCACGTAGCCTGGTACAGCTCAGGAGGGGGGAGGCAGGCGCTCGCTTGTCCCCAACCCCTTTCCCAACCGGCCAGGCTGCGTGCTCGGATAAGGGTCTGCTATGGACTTTGAGGGGACCCCCACGCCGTTTTTTTGGCGTAGGGCTTCCCCTTTAAATCCATACCAGGTGACGGGGCTAGCGAGGTGTCAATCTCGCCGATGGAGGCGGCGATATTCACTTCCTTCGCTAGTCCCGGCTTCCTGGAGTCACGTTCAAAATGAACAAACTTTACTCCGTGTGTGGGCAAGTCCATTCATTTCAAAAGTCCGGCGGACTAGCACACAGTGAGCAAACAAGCAGGACAAAACTCTGGATAGCTGCACACTGGAAAAAGACTTGAAATCCCATCTTTAATTGAAACAACGTGGGTCACATCAAAACAAAATCAAAAAATCCACTGCAAAAGAATAACAGGGTACAGGAAAATTCTGACGCGTTTTACACAGTAATCAGTGCTTACTCACTAGCACAGAGATGAGCGGATTGTCCACCAGGCTCCAATTTTGAGTCAAAACTTCTTTCTAAGTCCGCCAGACTTTTGGGAAGAAAAAGTCCACACACGGGCGGATTGTCCGGCGGACTCTGGTCCACTGGACCAAGTCCGCCAGATAGTCCGATTGTGTGTATGCGGCATTACTCACACCAGAAGTCTTGCACCCGGGGGGTGGGGTCAGGTTCTTCAGGAGGTAGAGCAGAGGCACACCTTAAGAGTTTTTTTTATTGTGTGTGTGTGTGTGTGTGTGTATGTATGTTCACATCCACTTTTTTGGTTCAATTACTGATGTTTAATTTTTGCGCACCCACCACGGGTTAAAGAAAAGAAAGAAAATTAACAATGCATTCCTAATTTTTGGGATTTGTGATTGAAATGAGATATGCAGAAACCTGATTTGTAAAGACTCTGAGTTTTGCATTGGTTCGATAGAGTGTTTTTGGTTACCATATCTGACCAAAATCTATCTTGTTGTACTATTAGGGACACCAAACTCTTCAATAGCCTTTTCAAGGTGACCATAAAGGTCGTAGGGTTTGGCTAAAATGGGTAAGTGGGGTTTACAAACCACTCTTCCAAAATACTATTGAACTTATATAATATAAGAGAAAAGCAGAATCTGACTTTCCTTTCTGCCTACCTTGCAACATATCATTTTCTCCTAGACTGCAGATGGAGAGATGCTGATTATAAGCTGCCGTCAGTGATGAGTATTCCTCTGGCTCGTTTCATTCACCTTCTCGCCGCAGACTGTGTTTTCCTGATAGTGTGAGTCGTACATATGAATTAATCTCTGCAGCTCCATTCATTGTTGTGTCTGGCTAAGCTGCATCAAGTCAGCTCACTGTCATGTCTTTTGTCTGCCATGGCAATCTCCATAGCTGGTCAAAGGAGAGCAAGGACCCGATTTTGAGAGAGATATACGGACTGCTGGCATTGCTGAATGCATGGTGCTAATAATGGTTCAAAGGGTTCATTGGGGGAAATTTACTAAAACTGGAGCACACACAATCTTGTGCAGCCAATCAGCTTCTAGATTTTAGAACCCCTTCCGGATCAGTTTTTTTCTCAGCAGGGGATCTGTCTGCCGATCCCCTGCTGAATTGAGTGGCATGGGCGGATAACAAGTCCATGTCCACTTCACTTATGCAGAGTGGACAGGGATGGAGCCCACTCTGCTCTATGGGCAGTCATATGTAAACTGACCAATTGTCTGTTTACACTCGACTGCCCTTTAATCTGATCCGGCTAGTTGGAGGAGAATAGATCCCCTTCCGTTTGCTTTTATTGGATCAGATTAGAGGTAGGCGGGTGTAAACGAATACAAGTCTTTTTACATTTGTCACTCCATAGAGGAGAATTGAGGGTCCATTCAGGTCTGCCTGAAAAACGGACAGGCGAAACCGATCAAACCGCTCTCATGAAAGGGGCCTTATTGTCAAAGCTTAAGGCCCCTTTCACACATGCGGGGCGTATGTCCGTGTTTCATCCATCCATTTGTGGATGAAATATGGACATACATGCATCCCTATGGGATAGCGGGTGTCTGCGGAGGAACATCCGCAGACACCCACTATTGTCCAACTCCGCAATTGTTCGATTCTGCAGACGGAGGAAAATCCTATTTTTCTATCCGTCTGCAGAGCGGATCGGATGAACACGGACAGATGGTCAGCAGCTGCAGTATTTGTAGCTGCTGACTTTTTTATTTTTTATTTTTTTTTAAGGGGAACTCCTCTTTAATCAAACAAGCTGAAGTTAGAAGCTTATTGGTTACTATGTACAGCTGCTCCATATTCTGTTTGCACCAGTTTTAGTAAATCTCCCCCATTGTGTTCCAAATCGCTGACCTAGAACAAGTATGCAGGAACTGAGTGATTAAAGTGGTTGTAAACCCTTACAAACCACTTTGACCTACAGGTAAGCTTAGATTAAGGCTTACCTGTAGGTCCAAGAAATATCTCCTAAACCTATATGGTTTAGGAGATATTTGCCCGAAAACAGGCACCGCTGTCTACGGCGCATGCGCCGTAGACAGCGGCGCGCAGGCGGACTGAGCGCGGCATTCTCAACGACGGAGCTGCCGCGCGCGTCGGCTCCCGTGCGCATGCGCGGGAGTGACGTCATCGCGGCTTCGCCGAATGACAGCGGCGGAGCTGCGAGACCCCACCAAGAAGATGGATGCGACGGACTACAGGGGACAGCGGCGACTTCGCTGGCTCCTGTGTCAGGTAAGTGACACATAATGGACTACTATGCGATGCATAGTAGTCCATTATGCTTTGCCTTTGCAGGGAATGAAAGAGGAAGTAAACTCATCAGGGTTTACTTCCTCTTTAATGCTTCATATGTGTCCACTTGTTGGAGAGTCTGTGACTCAATGTGGAATCATTGGATCAGTCGTTGAAAGCAGAAGGACAGCTCACCCTTTATTGTGGTACTGCTGTAATGCTAGAAACTTCCTGCAGATAAACAGATGTCATTAAAGTGGAGTTCCGCCCATTTGCAAGTCCACAACTACAAAAAGTGTAGCTGCTGACTTTTAATAAACAGACAATCGCCTGTCCCGCGGTCCAGCATGCGACCACCCGAAGCCTCACTCTTCTCCCCTCCTTTCCACGGCGCTGGCATTATAAGTGTGGGTGCCCGTTTGTAATAGGTTGCGGCTTCACAGCCAGGTGCCAGTTGTGCTGCGCTGTCTTGAATGGGCTACCAATCTTCTGCAACCTGTGACGTGTCCCAGAAGATTGCAGGGAGGGAGGGGGCGAGGTGAACTTTCCGGTCAGCACCAGGGAAGAAAGTGGGAGCTGAGTACCTGTCAAAACCAGGTACCCGCTCCCCCCCCCCCAAAAAAAGAGGAATGCCAAATGTGGCATGTCAGGGGGTAACGAGTGCTTAAAGCGGAAGTTCCATTTTTAAGTGGAACGGCACTCTAAGTGACAAATGCAACAGAGCATCTGTACTTGTAGAACTCTCTCCTTATGTAGTAATTTAAAAGTACCTACTTATTTTAACCCATTGCGATCCTAGCAGCAATATAAACCTGACAGAGGTTCAAACCCTTCCCCACTCTGTCCAAAAACAGAAAATAGGGAAGGAGGGAAGGGAGAGGGTAAGGGGTTACAAGGGGATTAGATGTTTGGTGTAGTTACTTTGCAAGAAATATTCTCAAATCTCGAGGGTTGGGAGTATGATATCCAGGGTTGATATACACGTAAAAACTTTGCATGAATCTCAGACAAGGTAGCAGTAAACTTTTTTTGTTGCTTGTCATGATATCGTTTAACTTATTTTTAACTGCTTCATAGCTTACGGTTGGTGTTTTCCAGGCTGAAGTGATTGTATGTTTTAAAGCTGTAAAGATGAGGGCTATTGGCATACGCACTATGCGAAAAATGGTGGTGATGTGTTTACTGTTTAGCAACTTTTTTTTTTATTTACAGACTTTAGTTCTGCTTGTTGTCTATTGTTTAAAGCCAAAGGGCAACATGCAGCCCTTTTGGTGCTTGTGTGGTCCTCAGACACAACAGTTTGTAGTGGGAATGGGGGCATTGATTTGTAAAGGGGTATAGTGATTTCCATTCACTTTATATAACATGTCGCCACTCTCACTGTCTTTTCTAGTATGTTTCCAATCTTCCACAAAACCTGTAAGCATGTCCACAGTCTATCATTTTCTATAGTATGTCTGTAGTTTTTGACAATCTTGCCTGGTGATAGTGGTTACTGCTGAGGCCCCCTATACCTTGCAAGTTGACAAGCACTGGTCTAGAGGCATCTCCACAATTTGTCCATTGATATTTGGAGGCGTCATGATCTGGTGATTACCATAGTGTGATGGTTATCTTATTGCTGTACATACACCAACTCATAGGGGTTGATTTACAAACACTGAAGAGTACAAAATCTGGTGTAACTGCATAGAAACCAATTGGCTTCCAGGTTTTTGTTTTTGTTTTTGTTTCTTGGTCAAAGTTTAATTGAACAATCTGACGTTAGAGGTTGATTGGTAATATTAGTCTAATTTTCTCTTTTCTTTCTTTTTATTTCCAGCCAAACCATTTGCCCATAAAGTGAAGCAACTACGGCTACACAAAGAAGACTTTGAAATCTTGAAAGTAATTGGAAGAGGAGCTTTTGGTGAGGTGAGTTGTACAAAATGTGGCACTCTACAAATTGGCTCATTGTTGGAGTTCTACCTTTTGCACCCGGACTGGTCATATAACCCCCCTACCATTGTGGAAAACACTTCATCCTTGTATTAGAATTGTATCTGCATGCATTGAATATTCCTTTCTCTACTGTGCATTCTTCATCTTGTGCACAGACACTTTGCCAATTCATGATTTTGCTGATTAAGCAGGAATCAATCCCTGTGTATGCTGCGTGTCTGTGTAAGTTCTGTGTCGGAACTCACACAGGGCTGATGATGTCCTTTCCCTCTCTCACATCAGAATGTTCTGGCCTAGTCATTGGCCCAGGACCTAGTGCAGCATCCTGAGAGGAAGGGGGTCTCCTGCTCCTTTATAGGCAAAGGGTGAGCGCAGCACATGTGAGTAACAAGAGGGCAGGGGGGTGTTCTTTCAAGATACTTAACTTTCGAGAGAGGAAAACTTCCTTTGCTGACTTGTTTTAAATGCTTACTGCAGGTGAAAAACAAAATGCACAGTTAAAATACTTGTATGTTAACTGTTTTGGCTGCCAAAAGATTTTTCCTTGTCATTTACCCGCCTCCGGTGCACTATGCTGCCAGAGGTGATGCAACTAAAGTTCTCTAGTTTTTATATCACTTTTAAGTCATTATTTGGGTACCCTTAGCCAGGCCAGCTATCTTGATAGACTAAAGGTAAGCAACACAGCTTGGCCACTGACCCACCTAGTGAAAGGACAATGAAAGAGACCACTGATAAAGTTATCACTTTGCTCATCAGTTATGTCTGCAAGCTTTCTGTTGCACTTTCAGCGTGAGTCCTCCTAAGCATGCAAAATATATGAAACGGCTATATAGGATCATTATATATTACATGCAGGATTTGCTTCACCTCTGTGCAGTAATCGTGTTTAGGGGATCATAAAGACACAAATGTTACTCCAATGCATTTTTTCTGGTGCGTGGCAGTGCTGTTAATTTAGGATGGCACCCCGACACATTCCTATTTATTTTTTCAGGCATTAAAAGAGTTATCTTAATGCATCCCTGTGCATTAAGAAAAAAAAAACCTTTGTGTGCAGCAGCCTCTCCAGCACCCCCTAAGTACTTACCTGAGCCTCATCTCTGTACAGCGATATCCACAAATGTCTAAGCCGTCCGGGCACTCCTTCTGAGTGGCTGAGACACAGCAGCGGCACCATTGGCTCCCACAGCTGTCAATCAAAGTCAGTCAGCCAATCAGGGGAGAGAGTAGTCAGGGCTCTGTGTCTTATGGACACACGGAGCTGTGACTCTGCTCTAGTGGCACCATAGGAAGCTGCTGACTGTGGGGGCGCACGATTGGAGGGAGGGGCCAGGAGCAGCAAAGAGGGACCCAAGAAGAGGAAGATCCAGGCTGCTCTGTGCAAAACCAACTGCACAGAGGAGGTAAGTACAACATGTTTGTTTTAAAAAAAAAAAAAAGAAAAGAGAGGCTTTAAAATCACTTTGCGGTACACTGCAAGCCCATTCAGAATACATCTTAACGTATGCATTAAAACAAGGCATACGAGCCCTCACTGTTATTTCTGTGCAAAAGTATTGATTAGTTCGGCCTGATTGACACGTACATATTAGGTGGCTAATTGGTCTTATGTCAGCAGTCATTTAGCAGAGTTGCAGATTGTACTGTCTAATTTATAGATGGATAATCCTGTTCAACGGTGCAATTTGGGGAATTAAGGGCAAAAGTACAGGTTAATTTTAATGTGCTAGAGAGATTTGAATGGAAACAGTCTCCATTACCTATAAAGACCTTTTTAGATTATTTCTTTGAAGACCAATTGAAATTTCTGTTTAAATCCGCTATTCCCGTTCCAGGTACATCGAAACAAAAGGTGTGTATAGTATTACAGTGTGGTTTCTTAGTAGCCACAGCCTGAGTAGAAAAGCCTATCTCCTGCCAGCATGCTGCAGAGAAGGACCCTTGCTCTCTGTGTAAGCAGTGCTCTCTGCTGAGATCTGTCACACCCTCTGCTGACTTAAAGCCATCCATTCAGCACAGTTTATGCTTCCTGCTGATTGCAGAGCTCTAGCTCTTACCTTGCAGGGGTTGTGTCAGACCTCTGCAGAAAGACTACTGCTTCCCCACAGATTGCAAGGGTCCGTCTCTACAGCATGCTGGGGTTTTTACCCAGGCTATGACTGCTTTTAAAAAACAAACACAAATAAATAACCTATTTTAGGCCATACAGTTCTTGTTTTGATGCCCCTGGAATATTTTTAGCTGATGTAACTGAAAGTTCAATTGGGATTAAATTTACCAGCTCTGAAATTGTTACAGCTGTCGCTATGATGGGTTTCAATCAGTGTAGCTCTGTGGTGTTCAGGTAGCCAATGGTGACAAATGATAGACAAGTTTGCCTACTCAGCTGCAGAGTGCTGATCTGTGATTGGCTGCTCTTTGCACACTCTCGCATCTGTAATTGGCGTGTGATTTCCATGTAAGCAGTGTAGCGTAGTGCAATGGCTGTTTTGCATTAGCCCAGCTTTACAGAACAGCAGCACAGTCAGTGAACGGATCCTGGCCCCTCCTTCCGCCAGTGGTGATTTCCCACATTCCTCTGGCACTGGCCGCCGTCTGGGGATGAGCAGGGCCTTCTCCAGACATGATGATGGAGGGAACACCAACATGCAATTATACGAACTATATTTGTTGCAATCGCTTCTTCCAGATCTGCTTTCCAGTTTCTCATGCTTATTAAGGATTATCTGCTTACAATTCTGAGTGTATAATTTCCTTGTGTTTAACTCCTTGTCTACCACCAGCACTGCTCAGCATCATGGGCAATGTAATTAATATAATGGAACTCCTGACAGATGCAAAAATTAAGAAAGGAAAAAAATGCAGTTATCTCCTTATTAAAATCATTACATTCATTTTAAATTGATGCTAGTGTAAGAATCTGAATGTGTTTTCATATTAGCCACATGTGATCTCTTACTCAGCAGGACTCAAACTAGGAAATGTGAAGATGGAGGGCAGCGCATTAGTAGTCAGTCAAAGCATATCTACAGCCGAAATGTGTGTGTTTTGTTACCCCCTCCATTTTGCATACAGTAGGGAACATGTAAAATCACTTTCAAGGTTTTGTTAGCATCTGTGCCCCATTGGATGGTAGTCCTCAGTAGGTAGTAGGTGTCCTCATTGGAAGTTTTTCTCTCTATTCCTTTTCTAGTGACAATATTTCCTCACTTTATGTCTAGTGACATTGGTCATCATGACAAACAACGAGATCAAATCTCCCTAACAGGCACAAAGACAGCATTACAAACCAGCTTTCGCTGCCCTGCCCAAAGCCAGGTGTAGAGCTGGCCACTGACCGGCCCTGCTAATCTGCCCCATGTTCTCTTCACATTTTGTGTGTACAAGTAATCAGGCACACAACAACCCAGACAGTCTCACAACTCAATGACCAGCCAAGGGATGTCTTTTTATGCTTTAATGCTCGTTGAACTTGGTGGGGTGCGGGGTGGGCTTTTGGATGCTCTAGATTTAGTGCAGAAAGAAACCAAAGGACTCTGCCTTGTCTACATGCTTCAGGATAATCCCCCTTCTGAATAACAGTACAGGGACAGTAACCCTGGAACTCCAAGCAAAGGAAAGATCCCAATCCAATAGTGCTGGAAAAGTTCTCAAGGGGGAGATTAAAACCAACGAACAGTCACTAAGATCCTATGTCCTAGTCTTTACAATGTCCTCATATAATTGGATGCCTCTGTCCAATATCAGCCAGACACTTCTCCTGTGAGTCTCCAGGCCTGCCCCAATGAATCCCTTTGCTTTGGCTCCCAACTGATTCCAGCAAATATACCCCCAGCTCTCACTGAGCTGGGACCTCGATGAACTCCTGCCGACTTCAGCAACACTGAATAGAAGGGCAAGACTCCTGCTACTCGTGGCCTAAAATGATTTATGTACTCCCAAGCCATCTACTGGGCATTCTTACCCCCAAGGATTTGCTGAGCTCGCATAAATATTCAGGCCAAGGGTCTGCCTCTTCCAGCCCACTACATTCTAGAATCCACTAGAAGGCACAGAGACCCAGAACAGCCAAAATATAATCACACACTGCTCCAATGTTTACAGAGGAGCCAAAGAGTTACATTTACCCGAGCCTCTTCTTCAACCTATTCTAGGAGGGTGCTACATAAGGCTGGCCATAGATTATTTGGTTCTTTTTCATTTAGTCATCGGGCTGAAAAAAAACCAGATTCCTCCATCTACACAAGCAAGGTGTATGGAGAATCCCCTCCTCCCCTTCCCTCCCAGACGGGACTTTGCATTTTGACAGGGGGGGACTCTCTGCTGACATAATGCACTTATCAGTGGCTGCATTCACTGATCAATAAAAGTTTTCTAACATTCTTATTTGACAGAAGTGAGTTTAGGAATCAACTTTTGTCAAACAGGAAAAACACATGGATAAAAATTCAGTCAGGCCCTGCTGAACCAGTCGAATATGGAACCGTCTATGGCCGGTGTCTTGTAAAATAGTGTCCTCCATCAGATGGTGTCCCCTGCGTACTGCGCATGCGCAGTACACAGGAACACAGATTCCGAAAATTGCCGAGGATGAACGGCGCCTGCGCCGTGAGTCCAGGTTCTACCCCCACTATCCAAGTGGACATAGAGTTAGAATAAAAAAGAGCCGAGCGGAGCGAGGCCGAGCCCGAAGCGTGGCGAGCGAAGCTCGCCCGCGAGGGGCCCTCTAAAATTCTTAACCCTATGTCCGCTTGGATAGTGGGGCTACCTCCTCCACTCACGGCGCAGGCGCCGTTCAGCTTCGGAGTTTTTCCGAAGCTTCGTCTGCTCCGTACTGCGCATGCGCAGTACGGAGCGGACAGCATTTGATAGGCGGACACTATTAGGCAGAACACCGGCTTAAAAATCATGCTTTTGGCTTTCTTTACACTTAAAAAGTCGCACATGAGAGAGCAGAGTGAGGAGAGTGATGACATATTCTGCCACTGTTAATTCATTGTCAAATCAGCAGGCTGGGGTTGTGTTTCTGACCCAACGGTGGTGCAGCTGCAGGGGAAGTGGAGGATCTCAGTGATCTCAGTGTTTATCTACCAGGGGTGCAGATCACCAGACTGGATGAACAGAATGACAAATTCTTTGACAAATATTTGTATTTTAATTGCATATACAATGCCTTGAAAAAAAATTCATACCCCTTGAAATGTTCCATATTTTGTCATGTTACATCCGAAAATTTAAATGTATTGGGATTTTATGTGCTAGACCAACACAAAGTGTCACATGAATGGAACCGATCCTTTCCTTCATAAGTCACCTATGTTTTACTAGTACTGAGCTGCATCCAGGCAGCCCATATACTGAATAGATACACATCAGCTGTACAGACTTCACAGCTGTGTTTGACAGGTACACAGGATCCAGACGCACAGAGCCTGTGCGTCTGGATCCATGCACCTGTCCCTGCATACCTGTCAAAAACAAGTGTTTTGTAGTGCAGATCCATTTACGTCATATGGGCTACCTGGACACACAGCTCAGCTCTAATAAACAGCCCGCACTGCACGGGGCTGAGCACCCATGTGACTGAGCCCATAGATAGATAGAACCTGACAGTTGCATTGAGAACTCAGTGGGTTGAGACATACTGTACAGGCATAACCCACTTTTAGGTACACAATGGGACCAGAGCATGTATATAAAATGAAAATGTACTTAAAGTGAAGCAATACCTTTTTTCATTTCTCAATGCACGTACTGCATTGCGATAGTCATTTACAAGCATAACTGATTACCTAGGCAAGCTGGCCGACATCAAAAATCGGATGTTGTAGTCCTGCATCCCTTCTCCCCAAGTTTAGGGTCCCTGTCACTTATGGTTCGGGAACAGTGTCATATCAAGCTGACCAAGATTTCCCATAGACGCCAATGTTAAAGCTGAGTTCCACACGTTTTTAAGTTTGCAGTTGAATTCTGTCGTACGAGAATTTTCAAGTAACCTTTTTGCATTCGACATGAGACTAGCATGCAACAAAAATCAGATGAACGGTTGTCCGAAAATCTGATCGTGTGTACGAGGCTTTACTTTATCTTCCAGCATTGGAGAGATTTCTCAACAGCTTCTAACCCCAGGGGTAGGCAACCCTAGAGGTGGAGATCTACCTGAACAACATGGGAGAAGTCAAAGATCACTGAGCACAGTGTGACCTCCTCACGCCTGATTTAAACCTCTAATTTCTGTACTACTGTGTCGCAAACACGTGCATTGCACGGCAATCAGGAGTTTAAATCAGGTGGTGAGAAGGCAACAAATCACCTCTTCACCACCTATCAATACATGCTCGGATTGCTTTTCAGAGGAGCAGCATTTGGGAATTAGCCCTTAGTCGCATTCAGCAGCGGCAATCTTAGGGCTCATTCACATGTAAAGTTGGGGGGTGGTAAAACAGGATATAATAGAAGTCTATGGGTAAACACAGCCAACCTGCAGGAAAGCTGCAGGTACACTGCTCTGCACCCACGGTGTGGGTAAACTGCAGCACATCAGTGTGAAAGCAGCCCTATACTATTATGCCCAGTGTATTGTCTCATGCTGACCTGAAGATCTCTCCTTTTCCTGTTGCTGGCACCACTCTGGAGGCTGCTAGCTTCGATAAGAGGTGGAGTGAGATTGGTAACACTGCACAAGGGACAGGAACCAGCACTACAGAGGAGGCATCGGCTTATGTGGCTCTTGCTCTCTTTACAACTCTAACTTTACAAGTAGTCCTTCTGCATTGCACTCTGATGCTCTGGAATGCCAGGTCCGCAAGCCCAGGCCAGCGATCTACCAGTCACCTGTACGAGATCTACTGGTAGATCACGATCTACAGGTTGTTGACCTCCGCTCTAAACTTTTCCAGGAGGGTCAGCATAACAGCCAGTCTCCTAGCATTTTCAGAGGCAGAGGTCAACAATAGCTGCCCCATTGTTTCTCACAAAGGCGTTAAACTGAATATACAGTATATCCATTTTACACATAGGAAAGGAGAAGTGAAATGGGAATGGGACACGAAATTTTTCTCTAAAAATAAAGTCCTTTATGGGTTTTAGGCCATTTCTGTTCCAGGATCTTCTCTGTGGAATGTTTTAAATACATATGTGCAGACTGGACCACAATAAAAATGTGAATCAAACTCCCAAGGAAACCAGGAGCCACAAAGTGACCTCTGCAGGGCCACATCCGGGAGTAGCTGTAAGGATAAGGTTGCAGTTCTGGAATGAGCAGTACATGATGTTCAGTGAAAGCCATGAGTCAACCTGTCTTTTTTCCCCTCACCTGTGTTGTCCTCTGTGGTTGTCCAAGGCTATACATTAGCTAATTATACCATTGAATTTAGGCTGTTTGTGTATGCTGCTTTGACCTAAAACATCCTCACTGGGTTTCTGTGCTTCTCTATGCATTGCAGGTGGATGATGGCTGGTAGGGTGCTGTGCATTGCTTCCTGTAAACATTGCAGAACCATGCCTCAGTATTCCTCTCAAGAGCTCTGATGCAAATGCTGAGCAGGCTTTTGGTAGGGGTTATCCCAATATGCATTAATGGAAGGATATCAGTCGAAAGGAGTAGGTGTTCCTAGCCGTTCCTCTCGCAGGCTGAATTTGCATGCAGACCACCGTAGGTAATACCCACATTTCCTCTTAGATCAATTAAGGAGAGCTAAAGACTGTAAGGCAGGGGAGAAAAGAGTGGTTGTTTGACATCCTCCCGCCTGCAAATAAGGCTGGCTCTGTCTGACTTAGGCCTCATTTACATGGGGCAATTTGATCCTACCTGGTGTAGGACCATGTTTACCCACACAGGGATGTACAGATTTTCCAAGCATCCCTGTGCTGGCAGTTCCATAGCTGTCTGTTGGGGCGCAGAAGCTGCACAGACACCGCCTCTGCTCCCAATGTGACATCCGTGCATGATCCCGAAGGCACCAAGGGGGAGTTTGAGGACAAAGATCCGTACGCACTTGGATGTCATATTGGGAGCAGCGGTTGTGTCCCAATAAACATGAATAAGACTGCCCACGTGGGGATGCATGGAACACCTGTACATCCCTGGGTGGATAAACATGGCCCTGCATGGGGCAAGGCTCAAATTGCCCTGTGAGAACGAGGCCTTTCTGAAGCTTCTAATGCACAATGTGAGAAGCTCGCAGTGTCCAGTGAACTCTCGGAGTAAGCAGTTTTAGTACAAGAGAGCAATCTGTACAACTGTGCAAGACTGAAAGTGGTTCTAAAGGCTGAAGGTTTTTTACTTTTATGCATTCAAATCAAGCCAGTGAGGAGGGATCGGGGGGCAGGGCTGATACCTTATGGACACACATAGCCCGGCTTGGGAGCAAGCATGCACGAGTGTCTACATAGCAAGCGGCTTGGTGGAAGGGCCAGGAGGGCCAGCGGAGGACCCGAGAAAAGGAGGATCATAGATGGTCTGTGCAATTACCACTGCGCAGGGCAGGTAAGTACAACATGTTTGTTTTTTAAAAGAAATGTAATTTAAAGGTAAGGAGTTCTTCTTTAACTTTCTAGAGGTGAAATGTCAAATAAGACAATGTCATGATTAGTGAGAAACTATCTTGACAGATACACATAATGGCTCTTTTTTACCGTACGCCTTTACAACAACCTATTATTCTCACAAAGCAGAACTAAAGTTAAAAAATAGCAAGAAGACAAGATATTTATTGCAGAAGAGACATGGCATAAAAAAAACTCTTTGCAATCCTCTTTTAGAATGTGCAGGCACAGCTCAGTGAACATTCTCGGCAAGTCTCGTTGCCGCTTTGAATGAACTCCTGTGCACATGCATGGGAGTTATGTCTTCCCTTGGACATAAACTTGCCAGCTATAACAGTTTTTATGCAAATCCGTTTTTTATTTTTTTAGGAGACAAACAAGAAAAACAATGTCCAGGTACATGTTGTGTCTAAAGATACCCAGAGTAGATTAGTATTTAACAAGTAAAATAACCTGACAGTTTTTACATTTTGTGATAATAAATGTTACCTTATGTATTATACTTCAATTTCACATTCTTCTTAATTGTCAAGAAGGGGGAATATAAAATGATAGAAACAGAACTGAGCGAAACTTTTACCATTGAATGACTGTGTCTGTCTTGCAGGTTGCAGTGGTGAAGTTGAAGCACACAGATAAGGTGTTTGCCATGAAGATCCTGAACAAATGGGAAATGCTGAAGAGAGCGGAGGTGAGAGGGGACGTGGGAAGTGGTGACAGTAAACCTTTTAATTTTCACCACTTTTGCTGTATGTCTGGAGTATAAAACTTGCATTAGAAATTTTCTGCATTGACTAATTCCCTTTTGTGTAAACACCATTTTCATGCAATATTCTTTATTATTAATAGTGCATACAAGTATCCTCGTAATCATAAATAATTCAGAAAAAAAGGAAAATTGTTCATTTAGGTATCTGAAAAAGAGTCGTACATCTCACTAAAAATATGTATCATTGGAAATCTTATTAAAGCTGGACTCAGGCACAAAAACTTTCTTTTTAATATATTCCTCAATAGCTACAATAGATAATATAGCAGGTGAAATAAGTATTGAACACATCACAATTTTTCTAGGTAAATTTATATTTCTAAAGGTGCTATTGACGTGAAATTTCCACCACATGTTGGTAACAACCCATGCAATCCATACTTACAAAGAAACTAAAACAAATAAGTTCAGAAATGAAAGTGATTGTAAGGGCAGAATTAACATCTTAATTAATTCTATGCATTAAGATAAAAATCCTTCAATGTGCAGCAGCCCCCCTAATACTTACCTGAGCCTATCTCGATCTAGGGATGTTGCACGAGTGCCTCGGCCATCCAGGACTCTCCCTCCTGATTGGCTGAGACACAGCAGAGGTGCTATTGGCTCCCACTGCTGGTATTCAAAGTCAGTTAGTCAATCAGGAGAGAGAGGGGTGGGTCGAACCGCGGCTCTGTGTCTGAATGGATACACGGAGCTGCGGCATGGCTTGGGTGCCCCTATAGCAAGCTGCTTGCTGTGGAGGCACTCGACAGGAGGGAGAGGCCAGAAATGCAGACGAGGGACCCGAGAAGAGGAGAATTCTGTGCAAAATTACTGTACAGAGCAGGTCAGTATAACATGTTTGTTATTTTAAAAGAAAATAGACTTTAGTATCACTTTAAAGTGGATGTAAACCCGATTCATGAAATTCGACCTAGACACATATATCTGTGGTGTTTTCTCTCTCTCCAAAGCACTAAGTCCTGTGTATTTCTGCTGCTCTGTTCCTCTGTTATCAGCATGATAACATCTGACAGGTTCTCAACAACAGAGATCAAACCAGCCTGAAATTTGGGTCGGGGGGTGCTATAAATATATTAGCAGAAAGCTTGTCTTGTCACAGCACAGCTCTGCACATTCCTTTCTTCCTCATGTGGAAATGGGTTGTGTGCCTTTCTTTCAATCAGCTGTCACACAGTGTATGCCAAGAATTCATTCCTACTGCTGAATGAGTAAGTAAAAATTCTAACACGATGTTAGAATTCTAAAGAATATAGCAAGCTGAAGACAGAAGATATACATATAAAACTTATGTAGGGAGATTTGTTTAATCTCTCTGTATAATCTGAGGCTGTTCTCTTCGCTGGGTATAGGAGAGGGTTTACTTCCATTTTAAGTTATGTGTAATAAAATGGAATGACACAGGGAAAAAGTATTGAACACGCTAACTGAAATGTATTTAATACTTGGTACAAAATCCTTTGTTGGCAATGACCGCTTCAAGACGCCTCATGTATGGAAAAACTAGTCGCATGCGTTGCTCAGGTGTGATTTTGGCCCATTCTTCCACACAAACAGTCTTCAAATCGTGAAAGTTCTGTGGGCCTCTTCTGTGAACTCTGATCTTTAGTTCTTTCCATGGATTTTCTATTGGATTCAAGTCAGGTGATTGACTGAGCCATTCTTGCGGTTTTATTTTTTTTCTTTGAAACCAATTGAGAGTTTCCTTGGCTTTGTGTTTGGGATCATTTGCTGAAATATCCACCCTCGTTTCATCTTCATCATCCTGGTAGATGGCCGCAGATTTTTAAGAATGTCTTGGTACATTTTTCCATTCATCATTTGTTCAGTAATATGAAAAACAGCCCCACACCATAGGTATTACCTTGTGAAAGTAGCAATGAAGTCATCACTATGCTGTACATAGCCTGTGCAGAAAGTAGAGCAGAGGGGTGGGGGGGACCAATCAGGCACTCATCGGGGCCCCATCAGGCCCCATCCACTACATGAGGGGGACAAGACCAGTCATCCTGCACAAGGAGAGAGAGCAGCAGTGACTGGTCTTTGTTACAGGAAGCTCCTGCACAAAGTTCCACACTGGATTGCTGCACAAATCTGAAAGAAACTCACAAACCACACAAAGATACAAGTAAGAATACATATCTGTTGTATGTTGACAATATTTGTTTATCCAGGAGTGCAGTGTTAATCCTAATTATCCCTAATTAACCGTCTTTGCCCTGACTGGGCAAGGTAGCAGAGTGTAAATAGAATCAAATTGTGGCAGATTTTGTTTTTCAATAGATGACCCTGCTTACTTTATAGATGGCATATCTCCTTACTCTATTTTAATACAAATTCAGCGGTGTCTGCAAAATTGTTGAGGAAGTCAGAGGACCTCTGTGGGCTTCCAGTTCCTCAGCAGAGTTTATTTTGGCGAGCTGACCAAGCTCCAGCAATTATATGAATAATTAGGGTTCATTCCTCTTTCAGGCAGTGAATATTATGATCTTGCCTGGAAGCACAGGTCTTTGTTTGGAGCTGGAGTTTGAATGTGGACTTGCTTCAGGAAGTAAGGATCAATCGTGCTAGTTTGAACATTCATACAGTATCTCACCAAAGTGAGTACACCCCTCACATTTTAGTAAATATTTTATTCTATCTTTTCATTGACAACACTGAAGAAATGACACTTTGCTACAATGTAAAGTAGTGAGTGTACAGCTTGTGTAACAGTGTAAATTTGCTGTCCCCTCAAAATAACTCAACACACAGTAAGTCTATTTCCAAAGGACAATCTCTGGATATGACGCTGAGCACGTGAACTCAACCTCTTTGGTTGACCATGGTGAGGCCTATTCTGAGTGGAACCTGTCCTGTTAAACCACTGTATAGTCTTGGCCTTCATGCTGCAGCTCAGTTTCAGGGTCTTGGCAATCTTCTTATAGACTAGGCCATCTTTATGTAAAGCAACAATTCTTTTTTTACAGATCCCCAGAGAGTTCTTTGCCATGAGGTGCCATGTTGAATTTCCAGTGACCAGTATGAGAAAGTGAGAGCAATAACACCAAATTTAACACACCTGCTCCCCATTCCCATCTGAGACCTTGTAACACGAATGAGTCGCATGACATCGGGGAGGGAATGTGGCTAGTTGGAACCAATTTAGACATTTTCACTTAGGGGTGTACTCACTTTTGTTGCCAGCGGTTTAAACATTAATGGCTGTGTGTTGAGTTATTTTGAGGGGACAGCAAATTTACACTGTTATACAAGCTGTACACTCACTACTTTACATTGTAGCAAAGTGTAATTTCTTCAGTGTTAAAAAGATGAAATGATATAATAAAATATTTACAAAAATGTGATGGGTATACTCACTCTTGTGAGATACTGTATGTGTCATTTTCCCAATAGCAGGTAACGGACCCCGGACATGTAATGAGTTGCGTCAGGTTGGATATTTTGGTGTTGCTCCACACAAGTAGTTTCAGTTGTAGGTAATCTAGTGGGTGAAGTTGCCTGATGAATTTTTATGTCTTGGATGGTGTGATCTACCTGCCAGAATTCTCAACACTGTTCCTGTCCACCTGAGAGATTTGGGTGTATCTGTGTTTTATGTTATCCTGTCTAATTCACTATAATTTAAAATAAATTAAAAATCCTGCACGGATGGGGGGGACCCCTCATATACCCCACGTGTGTAAACCCAGAGCAGAGACCTCACCAAAAGAATCCCAGGTAGATAAAAGACTGTCAGATTGGTTTGCCTCCTGAGTCCTGTGTGTAAACTTCAGCTGATACCAGGGATATTAAACACGCTCATGTTTGTACACTTATTGAGCCGACTGTCAGCTCTCTTGTGGAAATGATTCTGTAAATCCACCTGATTACTCCACAACCACTGTAAAATGCTCCCTTCCCACTGTTATTTATTCTGGGCTGTGCTGTCTCAAATGTGGCCTGTCATTCCATGGCAGCGCTGGCCAGGTAGCCCCTAACTGAGCACGATCTGTGTTCAGTCAGCTGTGGGGGAGACATTCGGGGTCTTGTAGGTGTCTAAAATTGCAATTGCCACCATTTTATTCTCCGGGGTCCATGCTTTCATAAAATATACAATGTTTTGAGGGTTTTAACTAAATTAATCTTTAGGCCTAAAATATGCATTTTAACACGTGTAGAAAAAAATGAATAGCTTAGGGATTCAAGTGGTTGAAGGCAACATCAGGCAACCAGCTAAATACACAGATAACGAACGGGGCCAGCTTACTCTCCTTCAGACTTTAGGGGGTCCGGACTGTGACCTGTGGGAGTAAACCTTTTCTCAGGCTTGATGGTTAGTGGCAGTAGAAATAATTACATAGCATCTGTGGGTGAATAGTGGCCCACCATTAGTATTAATGGTAGAAATAGTGCTCCTGTCGTTGTTGTCAGTGAAAAGAATAATGCCCCATCTTTGGTGTCAGGTTAAGGAATAGTGCCTCATCGTGGGTGTTATTGAAGTAATAGTGCCTTATATCAGTGGGAGAAACAGTGTCCCCTTGTTATTATCAGAGGTCCATAAACTTTTGGGGGGGAAAAAAGGGCCAGTTCACTACCCTTCACAGTTTTGGGGGGCTGGACTGTATCTAGTGGCAAAAGAAAATGCCCTGGCATAGTTGAGAGTAAACAATACCATAGGCTTGATGGTCAGTGTGAATAAAAAAAAAAATCACATAATTTGTGTCAGTGGGGGAAATAGTGCCTCATCATTGTTGTCAGTGGGGGAAATAGTGCCTCATCATTGTTGTCAGTGGGGGAAATAGTGCCTCATCATTGGTGATAGTGGGGGAAATGGTGATCTATCATTGGTGTCAGTGGGAAGAATTGTACCCCATTATTGGTGTCAGTGGGAGGAATGGTGCCCCATTGCTGGTGTCAGTGGGGGAATAATGCCCCATTGGTGTCAGTGGATGGACTACTGCCCCAAAATTGGTGTCAGTGGGGATATTAGTTCCCCAACTTTTGTGTCATTGGGAGGAATATTGCCCCTTCTTTGTCAGTGGAATGAGTTGTGCCTTGTATCGGTGGAAAGAGTAGTGTCCCAAGGGCAAGATAAAGGCAAGCAGAGAGCCACATCTGGCCTGCGGGCTTGCAGTTTGGAGACCCCTGGTTTATATCATTGGAAGGAATAGTGCCCTATCATTGGTGTCTGTAAAAGGAAAGCTGCCCCATTGTTGATATCCATAAAAGGAATGGTGCCTCATTGTTGGTGGTGTTGGAGGAATAGTTGCTCATGTCAGTGGAGGAACAGTGCTCCAAGGCCTGGATAAATGCAAGCAAAGGACCACATCCAGCCCACGGACCACAATATGGAGACCACTGGGTTGGAGTGCTGCTTGTGGAGAATTCGACTCACTTTGTGTCCAGTGAAATGTTGTCAACACGATAGGAAGTGAGGGTCTCTCTAATGTAGCCCAGGAAAGCAGCACAAATTTGAAAGGGGTTCGGACTTCTTCCCACTCTGTCCAAAACAAAAAAAGAAAGTTTTCCCTTGACATACACTTTAACTCCCCAGCATCTACCAAAATCTGAAAGTTTTGGTTGGAATGACTCTTTATTTTAACAGCAGCAAACCACAGAGAGTGACATTACAGTGGATAACTTTGGAACACTTTGCTAACCTGTGTGTGACCTTTGGCTGGTATGATTGGCCTGTCCTGTTGCATGCTGGGTATGCAGCTGTAATCAGTATTGGTATGTCTCTGCATGGTTAGCCGACTCTTTAGTTTAATATTCCCCAAAGATATACCAGAATCAGCTTCCACCGCCGGTGCTGTGGAAAGTATTTTAATGATCTTCGTTCAGCTAATTCAGATGCAGAAAACTCAAGGATCAGATTTCTAATGAGAAGTCAGGAGGTCAAATACTCATACTGTATACAACGAAAAATGGATTACTGTATATATTTATAGAGCCTGCAAGTACATACAGGCCTCCCACTACTACCTATCCTCAGCTGCAGGGTAAGGATCACTGGCTGTAGGGTCCAGGAGAATGTAATAACACTTCTCGTGTAAGCTTTGATGAAATAAAATGAACCTGTCACCACAGAATTTCTGTCTTTATTAACTGATACACAAAAGTGCCTACAGTTATTATTTTTTTATTTCTTTACGAATAACAAACACCTTTTAAATTTTGCTAAAGTCCCAAAATCATATATATTTTTTTAATTTAGATGTATAATCGGCTGACATTTCTGAGAATATAGCTTATCCTTTTAGTAAATACCGGTGGCAATACTGAGAATGCAGCCGAGCCTATCCATTAACAAACTACTGGTGACATCGCTAAGGTATAATATAATAATATAATATAATAGATGGTGCAAATGTCTTTGGCTGCAGGAAAGAAAATCGCTGGCAATAATCGTGAGTAAAAATCCGACATGCTGGTTGTATTCAAGTCAATGGATAGATCGACTTTGGTACAATCAGCCTGCTCATACATGGTTTGAATCTCAGGTGGGCCCTGCTGAACTGGCAGAGATTCTATCTATTCTATTAGAGACTGATGACAGTAGTAAGAATATAGCCTATCCTTTTACTAGATACTGGTGACATCACTAAGAGTGTAGTATGTCCATTTACTGGAGATTGGTGACATCACTTGCAGACTAATTATTCACTGGTGACCTGCAATACCACAAAAAATGTAGTCTATCTATTCACTAGATGCTGAAGACATTGCTTAAAATACATCCTATGTGTTCACTAGAGACCAGTGACATTACTGAGAATGCAGCCGATTCATTCACATGATGCCAGTGATATTACTAAGAATCAAACCCATTAATTCACTGGAGTCCAGTGACATCACTGAGAATGTACCCTATCTTTTTACTAGATACTCAAGAATTTACTGAGAATGCAGTCTTTCGCAACCATTTTTTAACATGAAGGAAACCTTGAATAAATTTTTAATGCTCAGAGAACCCCTGCTAAAAATGACTATATCTACAGCTAATGGTGCATTAGTTTGAAAAAGTGAAGAATGGTGATCAGTGGGAAGAATGCCCCTTACAATGGTGGTCAGTGGGAAGAAGGCCCCTTAAAGTGGTGGAGAGTGGGACTAATGCCCTTTACAGCAGTGGTGAGTGGAAGGAATGCCCCTTACAGTAGTGGTCATTGGGAAGAACGCCCCCCTATAGTGGTGGTCATCAAGAAGAATGCTCCTTACATTGATTGTCAGTGGGAAGAATACCCCTTACCTTGGTGGTCAGTGGGAAAAATTCCTCTTACATATGTGGTCAGTGGGAAAATACTCCTTACATATGTTAATGGGAAGAATCCCCCTCCTTACAGATGGCTAACAAGATTATTTGTATCAGTGGCTACTTATCTGAGGGGCATAATTTGCTTGTTGCTCAAGGAATCCCTAGCAACCTGCGGAGGAACCCTAGAGCAAGGCAGCACTAGATTCTTTGTGACATTAGTTAGAATAAATCCTATCAATTTACTGGAGTTGGGTGACAACATTGAGAATGCAACCCAGCCATTTTCTAGAAACTGGTGACATCACTAAAAATGCAGCCTGTCCATTCACTAGAGACCAGTGGCATCTCTGAGAATAAAGCCTATCCATTTACGAGAGACCAATGACACCACTGAAAATGTAGCCCATTCATTCAAGAGAGACTTGACATCACTGAGAGATTGCAGCCTATGCATTAACTAGAGATTGAGGATGTCACTGAGAATGTAGCTTATCCATTCATTAGAGACCAGTAACATCACTAAACCTGCAGCCTATTCATTCGCTAGAAACTGATTACCTCATCTTTCCATAGCTTCTCAGACTTAGCACAGCCCTGAAAATCTGGAGAGCTAAACTATTCAAGTCTCAACTTTTTCAGAAAAAAGTAGATGTTTAGTACAACCTCCCACCACTTATTGGTCCTATGTGATATGAGAAGTCAAGCACCATACACCATGGAATAATGGCAGGGATGGGGCTGGAACTATTTTCTGCGAAAGTAGAGCTCAGTATCTTGCAAAGTTCTCGATATCTGAGCTCCTATGAGGTTGTATTTGCAGGCTCCTGAACCTAATTTATGATACCACTTCATACAATGACAATTGTTACTAAACAAATGTTACTAAAACAGGAATTTCTGTGGGGCTTTTCAAGGCCCTGTGCAGCTGAAGATCAGTGTGTCCCCTTCTATCACTGCACAGGGCTTAGGTCCAGAAAGGCCCCTTGAAGCATCAGTAGAAAGTCACTTTTGTCATTCAGCTGTTTAGGGTGTGGATACTGAAGGTCAAGCAGTGTAGTGTAAAGCAATACGGGGCGGCAGACTTTCCACAACACACCCCCGGGGTAATCGGCAACTGGAAAAATACTCCTGCAATTCCTTTGTAGCCGAGACGGCTTCAGAAAGCATGGAGCAGACTCCTGGGAAGAAAGCGCTACATGCCTTTCATAGGAAAAAAATCTCTCATGTCTATTTATAGCGCTTGAAAGGAAGGACATTTACACTGAAGATTAGCTGAATAAAGACATTTTTAGGATTTTTTTTTGCAATGTAACCCTTTGGTGACCAAAATTGAAAGCAGACTGAAATTTCTTGCCACCCCAAGCTCTTGCGTGGCTCTGTGTTCTGTTTCCCATGTGGTTTTGTGACCGCAGTCTGGGGTCGTTAAGTGAAAATATTTTCCAGTGTGCAGAAAATGCCGAGATTGAGAGATTGCCTGGGATCAGCTGACATTTCAGAGCAGGAAATAAAAACTGCATGCAGCCAGCAATGCTTTTAATTTGTAAAATGCTTATGTTAGATTGCAAGCTCCAAGAGCAACCTGGGTTATGTCTGTCCATGGGTGCAGTTTCAGTTTAGAAGAACATGTCATGATTGGTATTAATGTGCAGATATCTGAATATTGTGTCTTTTTCAAATTTGAGCAAGCTTACTTATGAAAACTTTTTCACTTACTTAACTCTACTTATATCACCTTAACCTGACACTTTAGCTATATTGTCATGGATGATGATTTGTAACTAATGCCAAAAACAGGATTGGGGACAATTGGATTGAAAGTGTCCCCTCCAGGAAGACAACTGGGGAGGCCTGCCTCCACTGTGGAAACAGCTGGGAAGGCCTGTGCCTCCATGATGAATATGGTTGGGGTAGACTATGCCTGAACAATGGAGAATATGGTGGAGGAAGGTGCCTCCCCAATGGAAACAGTTGAGTGGCTCGGCATCCCCAATGGAGATGGTTGGGGAGTACTGTTATTCCCCCAGTGGTCATAGTTGGGGAGGGCTGTGCCTTCCCAATGGGACGTTGCATTGGTTGTGCCAAAACAATGACGGTTGTGTGTGCTGTGCCTTTTAAAATGGAGATGGTTGGGGTAAGATTGTGCCTCCTCAATGGAGATGGTTCAGAAGGCCCGTCCCTTTCCAATGAAGGTGGTTGGAGAGGACTGTGCTTCCATAACAGACACAGTAGGGAGGTCTATGCTTTTACAATTGGGTTATTTTTGGTTGGCAGTGTCTGCTCAAAGAAGATGCTTTGGGAGGCCTGTGCCTCCACAGTGGAAACAGCTGGAGAGGGCAGTGTGTCCACAGTGGAGATAGGGGGGCACTGGAGAGGTTTTGGAAGGAATCTGTCTCCACAATGGAAGCAGTTGGGTCATCTTTGCCTCCTAAATGGAGATAGTTGTGTCGGCTGTACATCCACAGATGAGAAGGAATGTGCCTCCCAAATGGAAACATTTGGGTGGGCTGTGCCCTCATAGTGGAGATAGTTGGGGAAGGGTTGTGACTCAATGGAGATGATTAGGAAGGGCTGTGCCTTCCCAATAGAGATGTTAGGGGAGGACTGTGCTTCCACAGTAGAGATAATTAGGGAGGTCTATGCTTTTTTACGTTAAGTTTGGGGCAGCAGTGTCTCCCTAAAAGGGATGGTTGGGGAGGATTGTGTCTACACAATGGAGGCAATTGGGTCAGCTTTGCTTCACAATGGAGACAGCTGAATCTGCTGGACCACCACAAAGGAAATGGTTGGTGAGGACTTTGCCTCCACAAAGGAGATGGTTTGGGAGGACTGTGTCTCCACAAGGGAGATGGTTTGGGAGGACTGTGTCTCCACAAGGGAGATGGTTAGGGGAGGACTGTCTCCACAAGGGAGATGGTTATGGTAGCACTGTGTCTCCATAAAAGATGGCTGGGAGGACTGTGCTTTCACAGTGGAGAGCAATTGGGTAGGGCTGTGCCTCCCCAATAGAGATGGTTGTGTTTGCTATACCTACTCAGTGGAGACAGTTGGTTAGGAAGGGATTTGCCTACCAAATGGAGCTTGGATGTGCCTTTACATTGGAGATGGTTGGGGAGGTCGTTGGGAAAGGCTGTGCCTTCCCAATGGAGACAGTTAGGGAGAGCTATGCTTTTACAACTGAGATGGTTAGGGGAGGTCTGTCTGGCTGTGCCTCCAGAATGGAGAAATGTTGGTGTCCATGCCCCTGTGTGTATAGGTAATACTGAGTGATCACAATAGTTTGTATACACTGTTCTTGGCAGTTCACACCTATATCCTTATATCTCCCTATTAGAATTTTTTTTTTTACCAGTTTGTAGTTCTTCCCACTTGCCCATGGAAGCAACTTGTAAATACCCGCTGACCTCTTGTGAGTGACATCATGGGGTGAATGGCACCATTAAGCTGGTGTGGGAATTTGGCTTCCACTTGTTGATAGTATGCAGTATATTTTGCCAATCATTTAGAATCAGTTTTCAGCTCTTGGAAGTTGGCAGGGTAAACATGCTGATTTGGCTACTCTGATCTGAACATCCCTGATTGTGAGAGTAACTAAAATGTACTTAGACTTTGTTGGCACATAATGAGAGAGAGAATCAATAAAAAAAGTATACATTTTTTACAACATAGTTAAAAAACATAAACAACATAAAAAGATCATCCTGTATGGGCACAGTTACCAGTTGCCCAATAATGCAGTTATAGATGACTGGACCTACAGCACAAAGATTAATTTAATACTGTATCAAGGTAAAAGAAACATTTCAGATCCAGTAATGCCTCCAAAAACGTGCTCGCCAGCGCGTTTCACTAAAATATTAGCTTCTTCAGGACATATACTGGGTAGGTGCTAGTATATTTAAAAACAAAAAAGTACATGAATAAGTATTCAATGTAGTATATATCTATATAAGTATGAATTATGATTGTTACAGCATTTGTCCAGGAGGAGTACATATACACAGAGACTAATTACATATAAACATAACAACCTGTAAGCTTGTCTTATAAACTTGTGGCTCAAGCTGTGGGAGAACTTGACCAAACTGACAAACAGCCAAAAAAAAAACGAGATTGCAAATGTGTGTCTAAAGTAGTGGGATACACATATATCATGGGGCCTACAGTAGATGCCACTAAATAAAACAAACGACAAACATATGAGTTGTAGATTAAAGTAACTAAAATATCTGAAAGAATGCTCTTTTGAAGGAATGCTCTTTTTTCCTTTTTTTTTTTTTTCCTCCACAGCAGCCAATCAGATGCTTCCTTCATCAAATTATTTGTTATGAGCACTAAAAGCCTTTATATTTTGATAAAAAGAATGCTTTCAAATGCATTAGCCAGTTTGCTGTATGTGAATGTGGTGCAGGTATGCTTGGACTTCCAGAACTGCAGAAGAGCTTCAGGTTAATCAGGCTCAGCCATCATCTGGTACAGTCCTGGGGGACAAGTGATGGATGATGCCAGGAAACTTTCTGTTCACTTAACCTGAAAATATTTGATAAACAAACTGCACCATGGCAGCAAATGGACTGGATAGAGTCCATTTCCAGAGTCTGTTAAAATAGATTCCTTCCTGAAGCGACAATATTGCGCTGATTATGTCCTTTCATGGCCGTCTTCTCACCAGTCACTGCTCAAACGTGTTTATTCACCATATTTGATTACCCACACGTGTTCTCTGTCAATGCACATACAGTACATATATATCCTCCCTTATACATCTGTCATGAGAGAAATACAGGGCTGCTGATGCTGGCCTTCCTTCTGAAAAAGCTAGTTTCCTGGCTCTGTCTGGCTTCTGGACGGTCATAGAAAAAGCTCAGTTCTTAAAGTGGTTGTAAACCCTCAGATACATCTTTAGCTTGTCAGATAATACTTTTCTCATGCAGCTGATCGCTGCCTGAGAAAGTGCACTTACTTGTTTACTTTTCATAAAAATCGCCGTTTTATAGTCCATGACGTCATGCGCGATTGCGCAGTATGGACTTTCAAGCGCGGCAGGTATCCTTTTCCGCGTGTGTTTTTCCTGCTTGTCATAATTGGAATGTACGTGAGATTCTCCTCAGAACGCCACAGAGGAGAAGTCTCGTGATGTAGATATCAGCCTGCTCTTCCTGATTGAGGCTTGTTACGACGCTATGGCGCATGCGCGAGATTTCGTGAGGGAGTCCAACTAAGGGCGGAAATGACATCCTCAAAGGATTCTAAAATCAGCAGTAAAAATGGCGCAGGCGATACCCGGAAGACTGTGCTTTATAAAACTTCTCAAAAAGGTAATTCTAAGGCCGCGTACACACGGGCGGACTGTTGGCCCAACTTTGTCCGCTGAACAGTGTTTCAGCGGACAGTCCGCTCGTGTGTGGGCTTCAGCGGACAGTTTCAGCGGACAGTCTGACAAACAAAGTTTTTCGGAATTTCCGTAAGACTGTCCGCTGAAACTTGGTTTGAGCGGACAGTCCGCTCGTGTGTAGGCTTGTTCGACAAACTAAGTCTCGCGCATGCTCAGAAAGAATTTACACGGCGAAGGTTGCATTGCAGTGTATTGGACGTCGAATTTCTCGTCCCGTCGTACGTGCCGTTCACGTCATCGCGCAAGTTTTCAGCGGACTGTTCGTTCGTCGTGTGTGGTCAAGTCCGTTCATGCTAATTTTGAACGGACTGTTTGTCAAACTGTTTGACGAACCTAGTTGGGCGGACAGTCCGCCCGTGTGTACGCGGCCTAACGCTCGTTTTTGGAAGATTTATAGATATTATGAATGCTGATATTAATTATTATACAAACATTTGAAAATTAGAATTTTTTTGGTGGGGTTTACTTCCTCTTTAATCTCTCTATACTCTATCTAGATCATGAAAGTATAGGTAAAGCCAATCACTAGTTTCTTATATAGGCTTTAGCTGGCAGTATCCGTTCAGTCAAGTCATTTCAAATCTGCCGCACTTGTTAAAATAATACCTGGTGATGCTGCCATTAGGATCAATATTCATTGGTACAGGGTGAGCGTGCTCTGTCCCTGTACCCTGGCTGTTCTCAGTCACACAGAATTCCATTGGAGGCAACAAGTGGTCGTTTTAACACACATTACGCAAGGATGGTCCACTGTTGTCACCATCAGGAAAATGTCATTGAGCCATCGCTGGAGTACATGTGGACAAGAAGTGTCTTTAGGGGATCAGCAGCACTGAGATGCTATAAAGCAGGGGTGAGCAAACATCAGCAATCCAGCTTTTGTGGAACTACAAGTACCATGGTTCATTGCAGGATTCTGACAGCCGTAAGAATGTCTCCAAGAGGCAGAGGCATGATGGGACTTTCAGTTCCACAACATCTGAAGGGCTGCAGTTTGCTCAGCTGTGCTATAAAGCAGTGGTCATCAACCCTGTCCTCAGGGCCCACTAACAGGCCAGGTTTTATGTATGACCTTGGGGAGATGCAGACTAGAATACTGCAATCACTGAGCAGCAAATGATATCACCTGTGATGTATTTCAGTTATCTTGCAAACCTGGCCTGTTAGCGGGCCCTGAGGACAGGGTTGATGACTACTCCTATAAAGGATGAACATTTTGAAAACATAATGGAAGCTGAACTCCTCAATAAACAAACAGGGTCTAAATGCAAGAGCCATGTGTATTCTTATATAAATCTTGAAGTGCTTTGTGTATTTCTTCCAGATCGGTGCAGTAATCCAGTGTAAACTTTGCCTCTGTGCAGGAGCTTCCTGTAAAAAAAAAAATACACCGGTCACTGTTGCACTCTCTCTCCTTGTGCACGGTGACTGGTCTTGTCTCCGCCCCCTCTTGTAGTTTTGTGGAGGCAGTCTGTAGTGGGTGGAGCATCCCAAGCCCCTCCCACAGCTCTACTCTCTCCCGAGGTTATGTACACCACAGTGATGATGTCACTTCTATTTTTACAAGGCAATATCTCAGTTTGGAAAGACATTTGACACACAAGATGTGGATTGATACCCACCCTCTAACCAGAATACACAAACAGTCATGGGATCTCCTGGTCTGATAACGTTGAAATATTTCTTACAAATCGGCAGTGAGCAACAGTAGATTGAAAAGTGTTTTTTTTTTTTTTTTTGCAACCCTGATGCAGTACATCTACTTGCAGTGCATATCTAATTTCATCTAAAAGAACCATTCAGATAGTGGGTTCCGTTTATAAAGTACCGCTTTAGTTGGTTATAGAAAATAGGCAGCCTCACTACTTACTGCTGTAGGGAGGTTAGGTTGTGTAAAAGTTTGGTGTCACCGTCACACCTAAAGCTGGCTATACACTTGTAGATATTCATCGAAAACTTTGGTTTTTGGAAAGTTCCTTAAATTTTCTAATTGGTAATGGAGACCAATTGATTGTTTTTTTGACTGCAGTGACATGGAAAAAAAAATAAAGACAACGGATGAAGCATGTTTCTAATTTCTTATCTGAACAAAAAAAATATATAACTGTTAATATGGTCCTCAGTCAGGAAACCCCTCTTGTAATGCACTAGGAAAAGTTTTATCTGGAATTATAATTATCGTGGTCAAGAACATTTGTTCTTTTAACCATTTCCAGCCCAAGCCAATTCTGGAATTCCTTTCCTACATGTAAAAATCATTTTTTTTTCATAGAAAATTACTCGGAAACCCCCAAACGTTATAAATATATATAGCTTTTTTTTTCAGCAGAGACCCTAGGGAATAAAATGGTGGTCATTACAACTTTTTATGTCGCACTGTATTTGCGCAGCAATTTTTCAAACGCAATTTTTTAGGGGAAAAAAAACTTTCCTGAATTTAAAAAAACAAAAAAAACTCTGTTATTCCGAGTAAAAAGATACCTAACATGTCATACTTTAAAATTGCACACACTCATGGAATGGCGTCAAACTTCGGTACTTAAAAACCTCCATAGGCTACGCTATAAAAATTTGTACAGGTTACCACTTTAGCGTTACAAAGGAGGTCTTTACTAGCATTATTGCTCGAACATTCGCGGCGATACAGCAGATGTGTGGTTTGAACTCCATTTACATATGCAGGCGTGACCTACATATGCGTTCTCTTCTACGTGCGAACACACGGGGATGGGACGCTTTAAGTTTTTTCTCTTACACTTTCCCATAAAAATTGTGATCACTTTTATTCCTACTACAAGGAATGTAAACATTCCTCCTAATAGGAATAGGGCATGACAGGTCCTCTTTACAGAGAGATCTGGGGTCTGCAAGTCCCCACATCTCTCCCCTAGGCTGGAAAAAAGGCATTCTCTGGCTTTCCAGCCAAAAACATGGCAGTGTTAATGGCACCGGAAGTGACATCATGACTTTGCTCCTGGCCTCTGAAGGTCATTCTCTGCCTCCCCGATCGCACGGGCGAGTCGGGAGAAACACCCTTCAGATTTAACCACTTAAAGTGCAGAATGGCATGTGTGTTAAGTGGGTAAAGCTTAACTCTAGGTTTGAAGTTTATATAGTTTGGACAAAGCTGGTCCATGCAAACAATTTGCTTTACTAACAGGTGCGCTTGCTGTCAGCATTGTATAAACTGTATGTAGTATCAGGTTCATACTGTATACAGCGCTGTCTTCCAGCAGTGGGAGAGACTTCCCATCCCGCATCTGGAACAAAATCGAGCTCTGCTTGGTCATTCAGAGGAAGCTTTGTACTTTCTGAATGAATACAAGGCTTATCTTGATTAGCTGAGGTGCAGATAGTGAAATTCTGGCAAGCAGGCGCAGCCACACATTGATCACAATTCAGTGTAATGCCCGATTAAGACAGCTTGTCCACATGTACTCAGGGCATCAGGAGCAAGAGCACAAGAGACCCTCAATGCAGGAGAGTGGGAGGTAATTAGTTATAGTTATATATATTGGGCCTAATTGTGAAGTTAGGCCTTCTTGGCCCTTTGGAAGGTCAAGCAGTTTTACAGAATGGAGCGTCAGAAGCACCTTTAGTAGCAGAAAGTGAGCTGTATTGTCTTGCGTGATGGTAGACCCTTGAGATATCTGCCTGAAGGAAAGAACCAGGCACCTCTCAATGTTGACATTTAATGCCCGGAAGGACAATTCTATTTCTTCTGGAAAAGTATCTTCCTGCTAGGATTGAAGCTTTCTGTGTGCACTTTTGTGGGTTGTGCGAACCTTCATATTCCAAATGTGACAGGGTCACTTTAAGAGCATCTCATGCCATCTCCCTGCGGCAGTGGGATCAGCTCCTCCTGACCTGCACAGGATATGTTCCTTTCACACTGCTAAACTGATCCCATTTTATACAATACCTGTAAGACGAGTGCATTTCAGTCTCATTTCCCAGCGTCAGATTTTCGGAAGCTGAGTGAGTTGAGTGGGAAATCCCAGCTTCCCTAATTTGTACTGCAGTTACTCGGTTCCCATGAAAGCGGAAGCTGGTCTCTGCTTTGTCAGAAAGTCTACTGATTACTTTAATTGTAATGTATTAGTTGTGCAGATGTATTATACTTGTAGCACCCTCCTAGATAGGTGCTAGGATTAGGTGAATAGGTGTTAGAATTAGGTACATTTTTTCGTAATGGCTTATTGCACCCAGTGAAACTGCTGTCCGTTGTTAGGCAAATTTGGTTTTGCCTCACTTTAACCAGTGTGGCTGCATTGATTGTTTGTTTTTGTCTGTTTTATGTTTCAGTAGTTACAGGATTGATTGCTTCCTTCTGATTAGTCCACAAGGCTCTGGAAATTAGTGGTCAGGAAGAGTCTAAATATCAGCTAAATATTCATACAACCCTGGTTAATCCCTCAGAGGGTGGCCCAAACGGCTGCTGGGAGCCTACAGTGGTGTGAAAAAGTGTTTGCCCCCTTCCTCATTTCCTGTTCCTTTGCATGTTTGTCACACTTAAGTGTTTCGGAACATCAAACCAATTTAAACAATAGTCAAGGACAACACAAGTAAACACAAAATGCAATTTGTAAATGAAGGTGTTTATTATTAAAGGTGAAAAAAAATCCAAACCATCATGGCCCTGTGTGAAAAAGTGATTGCCCCCTAAACCTAATAACTGGTTGGGCCACCCTTAGCAGCAACAACTGCAACAAAGCGTTTGCGATAACGTGCAATGAGGCTTTTACAGCGTCCTGGAGGAATTTTGGCCCACTCATCTTTGCAGAATTGTCCTAATTCAGTTACATTAGAGGGTTTTCGAGCATGAACGACCTTTTTAAGGTCATACCACAACATCTCAATAGGATTCAGGTCAGGACTTTGGCTAGGCCACTCCAAAGTCTTCATTTTGTTTTTCTTCAGCCATTCGGTGGTGGACTTGCTGGTGTGTTTAGGATCATTGTCCTGCTGCAGAACCCAAGTTCGTTTCAGCTTGAGTACACGAACAGATGGTCGGACATTCTCCTTCAGGATCTCTTGGTAGACAGCAGAATTCATAGTTCCTTTTATCACGGCAAGTATTCCAGGTCCTGAAGCAGCAAAACAGCACCAGACCATCACACTACCACCACCATATTTTACTGTTGGTATAATGTTCTTTTTATGAAATGCAGTGTTCCTTCTACGCCAGATATACTTGGACACACACCTTCCAAAGAGTTCCACTTTTGTCTCATCGGTCCACAGAATGTTGTCCCAAAAGTCTTGGGGATCATCAAGATGTGTTGTGGAGAAATTGAGATGAGCTTTGATGTTCTTTTTGCTCAGCAGTGGTTTTCTCCTTGGAACTCTGCCATGCAGGCCATTTTTGCCCAGTCTTTTCCTGATGGTGGAGGCATGAACGCTGACCTTAACTGAGGCAAGTGAGGCCTGCAGTTCCTTGGACGTTGTTGTGGGGTCTTTTGTGACCTCTTGGATGAGTCGTCGCTGCGCTCTTGGGGTAATTTTGGGCGGCCGGCCACTCCTGGGAAGGTTCACCACTGTTCCATGTCTTCGCCATTTGTGGATAATGGCTCTCACTGTGGTTCGCTGGATTCCCAAAGCTTTGGAAATGGCTTTATAACCCTTTCCAGACTGATAGATCTCAATTACTTTCTTTCTCAATTGTTCCTGAATTTCTTTGGGTCTCGGCATGATGTGTAGCTTTTAAGGATCTTCTGGTGGACCTTACTGTGTCAAGCAGCTCCTATTTAAGTGATGCCTTGATTGTGAACAGGTGTGGCAATAATCGGGCCTGGGTGTGGCTAGAGAAATTGAACTCAGGTGTGGACAACCACAGTTATAGTATGTTTTAACAAAGGGGGCAATCACTTTTTCACACAGGGCCATGATGGTTTGGATTTTTTTTCACCTTTAATAATAAACACCTTCATTTACAAATTGCATTTTGTGTTTACTTGTGTTGTCCTTGACTATTGTTTAAATTGGTTTGATGTTCCGAAACACTTAAGTGTGACAAACATGCAAAGGAACAGGAAATGAGGAAGGGGGCAAACACTTTTTCACACCACTGTATATAAATACTCTGAGACACACAGCATCCAGGTCATTTTCCTTGAAAGGAGATCACAGAGGAGCTTCTTGCCCCCCAATCCTGCCATGTGGCCGTGGGGTGTCGAAGCCTCAGGTGGGTGACCTAAGAACCTGCTCACTGGAAGCTGCAGAAAGTACAGACTGGAGAGAGAGAGATCATAGAGACTTTGGGCTAAGGCCATTCCCTAGTGGGTCAGAGCCAGCTGCTTGTGCGTTGTAAAGGGGACATAGTGTCTTGAAGAGCTTAGTTTATTCAATTCCCAGTGAAATTATTTAGCTTAGACTGTTCACATGAGGAAGATTACAATCTTCAAGTTTGTTACAGGCTCATAATTTTATAGAAAATAAGTGTCCTCCTATTTGTACATAGATTTGGAGTATCCCACTCAATTCCCTAGCCCCATCCAAGTTTTCCAAAAATAAAAATACAAAAAATAAAACCCCTGTTCATTGAGCCAAAGAATGACTGTGAATGGCTGCGGCAAAGCTGTTGGGAAAAAGAACCCCGTACATCTTTCTAGCAGCTCCTAGAGTGATAGTGCTACATACAGATACCAAGCTTTCTCCAGCCAGGAGCTCTTGTGCTCTCTTCTCCACATCCTACACTACAGTGCATGCACCTTAAGGCAGACATGTAATTCTGCCTGACACCAGCAGTGTCAGCAAGGAGAACTCAAACATTTCATTTATACCCATGTTTTGCAGTAATGTGTGTCAACTTTCCTGTCCTACTGAGCTGTATTGCAGTGCCATTCAATATGATTAGCATCTTGATGGACTGTATCACATATTCCAAAGTATGGCAGCGAAAAAGGGGTCAAGTTCCCTTTTTATATATTTTTTTGAGGTGTGTTGGCAGCCATTTAATATTAATTTGGTTACCTTGGTGCAACTCATTAACACATGTCAATGCAACAGACTGTATAGATGCAAATGGGTCCATGTGAAGACTCCGAAGAAAGAAGTGGTTGATTGGAGGAACTATTGCTGGTAATCTTAGACCAGCCATTGCATCACTTGCATGAAATTGGTTAGTGAACTATAGAGACCTACAATGCTGTGTACAAATGGATGGAGCATGGTGCTTAAGATTAGACTTGGAGCAAAGTCAGTATTTGTATAGTACATGGCCCTGTCATTTTGAAAGTTTCAACGTTATGTACTCCGTTTGTACTGTATACTTTACGAACAGGTTCACCTTAATGTCATAACTTGTTCTTTGAACCTTGGATAAGAGTTTTGAATACGGTAGTTTACAGCCTTTTCAGTTTTTTTTTAATATTTATATATATATTATATACTGGTATTTTTTTTTACTGCTTGTTGTCTGGAGGGTGAGGAATGCCTTATGAAAGAAGACATAATATAGATTAGTATTGGTAATCATAAAACATACAGCCTTCACACTGTGCATATGAACCAGAACCGCAGCAGGTTCCTCCAGGCGATGAGAAGCCCAGACACAACATTAACCCTACTGAACCCTTTAGTATTGGGTTGTGGCACCTTCCACCCAAGAAGAAATTGTCCAATGCTACCTACACCAAAGGTTTCTTTATCCATGTCCATTTGGAGAAATGTAACTTCACTTCTTGTACCAGAGACATAACCGGAAGTATGAGAACATCTTCCCAAGCTGCATTGTTTTCAATATCTTGGCCAACATATAGACTTGATTAGTGAGGAGGAGCAGTAAAGAGCAAACATTGTGTAGCACTGAAAATTGCAAGTACAGCCTCTGTATGAAATGAAGAAATATGGCTGCCCCTATATACTTATATAATTTTAATTTGGATGTTTATCTAAAAAAACTAAAGCAAACACTAGCCATTTGCCAACCACACACTGTAGTTTTACTGCGCAGAATCACGTATATAACTTGATTCTGCATTCCAGGTAGGGGGAGCGCGAGCATGTGCCTCGGCTGTGTGGTCATTGGCTTCAGCACATGCCGATCAGCGGTTCCCGGCCAATGATTTAGGGCTGGGACCCGCCCAATCTTCAACGTGAGTGACAGGAGTGAGCTATGTGTATGTAAACAACACAAAGCTCTCTTCTGACATTGGTGATGTGCCGATTTTTGGAATAAAAACCGTCACATTGCTAAGGAAATCGGTACACATAGTAAACATTGTTAGGCACACATTTAACCCATTTGATTGCCCCAGATGTTAACCCCTTCCTAGCCAGTGTCCTTAGTACAGTGGCAGTGTATATTATTAGCACTGATCACTGTATTCATATCACTGGAGCTATCAGTGGCAGTTACCACAAAGTTTCAGTTAGTGTCAGATTGTCTGCCATCCTACTATAAGTCACTGATCACTGCCATTACTAAAAAAAACTAAATGACAGTATTTATTCCATAGTTTGTAGACACTGTAACTTTAATGTTAACCAATCAATATACATTTATTCTGATTTATTAATTTATTATTACCATAAACATGTAGCAGAGTACATTTTGGCCTAAATTTATGAAGAAAATGAAATGTGTTCTATAACACAGTACATAATATATTTTATTCTAAATCTATGCGCTTTTTTTTCCATTTATAGAGCAACAAATAAAAAAAACCCAGTGGTGATCAAATAGCTCTATTTGTGGGGAGAAAATGTTATACAGTGTTTCATGACCGCACAATCTGTTAATGTAGTACAGTGCCAAATAGCAAAAAAATTGCCTGCTCATGAAGGGGGTAAAATCATCCAGAGCTGAAGTGGATAGACAGCACATTCTAGACTAGACCATTTATCCCACCAGCATGCATCAACAATTGTGAATTGACTGGTGACTGAAAATGGTGAATATGCATAGTAAAAGGAACTAATAGGCGGTGGGTACATTTTCTCAGAAATGCCTATTTGCGTATATTTCAAAAGAGTTTTTAAACAACCATTCTCAGCATTTCATAAGCTTGCTTTCCTGGCCAAAACGGGTTTGTTTTGGCCATATTTACAACGGTACTTTCAATGTAAAATAAACGTTGGTTTTCTTCAGAAAATCTTCCTCGCTCATCTTGATTAAGGATGATGTTGCCAAGAAAAACCTTGTTGAAATGTAACTGCTCTCAGCAGAGAGGTTAAAAAGTTTAGGCGAAATTCCACAACTTCTGTACTTTTCCTGCTACGGGCAAAGGAGCAATTTCTGCAACGACGGCTGATGTTTTTATCACATCCTTGGACCTGTTTTTATAAAGATTCAGCCCTGTCGTTTGCTTTCAGCAGATCTTCACCCTAACATGCCACTGTGGACGATGAAATCCTTGTTAGAGAAAGCGGTGGCATATTTGAGTACGAAAAATAGTGTTAAGGTACATGTAAAACAAATCACAAAAATCTCATTAAAATTTTAACATGTTAATGGCAAAGATTATTTTCAGCGTTCTTTAAATATGAAATAATCTTGAGCAATCCCACCGTGAAGATCCTTGACCAGGCCCTTCCTGTTATTAGATGACAACTCTCTGTCACTGTCTCCCATTTGTGCTCCTGTGTTGCCACCCTGTTGTGCGCTCTCCTAATGAGACCCAACATAAGTTGTTTGTTTGATTCACTGTTGAAGGGACACATTAGAAAGTTTTCCATTGATCAGCCGATGCACACAATTACCTGTAGCCACTGATCAGTTTATTTGGATAGTGGCACGTGCCGCTGCCAGAATACAGTGTCCCAGCAGGGGGTATTCCTCCATCTACCTTGTTTATGTGGATGGGAGAATTTGTTAAATCTTTGTTGAGCCTTCTAGTTGAATGAAAACAACTAACCATTTATGGCCAACTTTAGGTTCCTCTCTGGGAACCTAAAGCTTAACATGGTATTAGACGCTTTATGTTTATTTTTACCTACAGGTAAGCTTATAATAAAGATTACTTATAGGTAAAATTAATATCTACTAAACCTGCACCGTTTAGGCGATATTCTAGTGAGCAGAAGCCGGTGACGTCACCGGCATATGGACTCTAAAGGACCGGCATACCCGTGCCATTCCTTGAGAGCTCTCTGCCGTTACTGTGACTATGTGTCAATGCATACTAGCACGTTATGGCCTCTTTCACGCAGAGGAGATTCCGTCAAGCAAGTCAGTCTGCTCAGTGGGGAAATCTGTCCATAGAGTGGTCCGATCAGACCTGCCTGAAAAACTAACAGGCGAACCTGATTGGTTTGTTTGTGGGAAAGGGGCCTATGCCTTTACCTTGCGGGAGTTTTTTTTTTTTGTTTGGTTTTTCTCCACGTTTGCTACCGCTTCGAGTTGTCATCAGAATTGGAGTAGGAGGGAAGTATCTGAATGGGGACACCTGTTCTGGTGACAAATGTCTAAGGCCGCGTACACACGCGGGGACTGTCTGCCGAAACTAAGTTCGTCAAACAGTCCGCTCAAACTTTTGAATGAACGAACACGCCCACACACGGCACTTTTTGAGCGGACAAATACGGCAAACTTTGTTCGTCGTACTAAGTCCGCGCAACTTTTGAAATGAACGGACTCGCCCACACACGAGGCAACAGTCCGCTCATTTCGAGCGTGTGTGCAGGTAGGCGGGGCCCGTGACGGAGACGTCGCGGGCCCCGCCGCCTGGTATGGACTTAAAGGGGAACCCCAAACGCCGAAAAAAATCGGCGTGGGGGTCCCCCCAAAGTCCACAACAGACCCTTGTCCGAGCACGCTACCCGGCCGGCCAGGAAAGGGGGGCGAGCGAGCGCGCCCCCCCTCCCGAGCCGTACCAGGCCGCGTGCCCTCAACATGGGGGGTGCCTTGGGGAAGGGGGGGCCGCGCGGCCCCCCCACCCCAAAGCACCTTGTCCCCATGTTGATGAGGACAAGGGCCTCTTCCCGACAACCCTGGCCGTTGGTTGTCGGGGTCTGCGGGCGGGGGGCTTATCGGAATCCGGGAGCCCCCTTTAATAAGGGGGCCCCGGATACCGGCCCCCCACCCTATGTGAATGAGTATGGGGTACAATGTACCCCTACCCATTCACCTGTAAAATAAAAGTACCCAAAAAAAAAACACAACACACGAGATAAAATGTTTTATTGCACAGCTCCGGGGGTCTTCCGTCTTCGGGGGTCTTCTCGCCGGACTCCTCCGCTATCTTCTTGTAGCTCTTTTGCTAGCGGAGGAGTCCGGCTTTCTTCCTCCCCGCCGCCGGCCTCTTCTCCCGACTTCGGGGGTCTTGTCCCCCTCTTCGGTTCTTCTGCCGGGCCACCGCGCCTTCTTATAGCTCTTTTGCAGGCGGTGGCCCGGTCTTCTGTCGCCGCCGCCTTCCGTTCTTCTGCCGGGCCACTGCGCCTTCTTATAGCTCTTTTAGAGGCGGTGGCCCGGTCTTCTGTCGCCGCTGTCGCCTTCCAGTCGCCTTCCGTTCTTCTTCTTGTTCTTCTTCTTCTTCTCCAGGAGATGTTGACACGTCGCTCTCTCCGGCCGGAATGCCAGAGCCGCGCTGTGCGGCCACTTATATAGTGACAATGGGGCGGTGTCACATGGTATATGTCACATGGGTTGGTCACATGGGTTGATGTCACATGGGGACTATGACATCGTAAGGGGGCGGGGTCACCATGTGACCAACCCATGTGACATATACCATGTGACACCGCCCCATTGTCACTATATAAGTGGCCGCACAGCGCGGCTCTGGCATTCCGGCCGGAGAGAGCGACGTGTCAACATCTCCTGGAGAAGAAGAAGAAGAAGAAGAAGAACGGAAGGCGACCGGAAGGCGACAGCGGCGACAGAAGACCGGGCCACCGCCTCTAAAAGAGCTATAAGAAGGCGCGGTGGCCCGGCAGAAGAACGGAAGGCGGCGGCGACAGAAGACCGGGCCACCGCCTGCAAAAGAGCTATAAGAAGGCGCGGTGGCCCGGCAGAAGAACCGAAGAGGGGGACAAGACCCCCGAAGTCGGGAGAAGAGGCCGGCGGCGGGGAGGAAGAAAGCCGGACTCCTCCGCTAGCAAAAGAGCTACAAGAAGATAGCGGAGGAGTCCGGCGAGAAGACCCCCGAAGACGGAAGACCCCCGGAGCTGTGCAATAAAATATTTTATCTCGTGTGTTGTGTTTTTTTTTTGGGTACTTTTATTTTACAGGTGAATGGGTAGGGGTACATTGTACCCCATACTCATTCACATAGGGTGGGGGACCGGTATCCGGGGGCCCCCTTATTAAAGGGGGCTCCCGGATTCCGATAAGCCCCCCGCCCGCAGACCCCGACAACCAACGGCCAGGGTTGTCGGGAAGAGGCCCTTGTCCTCATCAACATGGGGACAAGGTGCTTTGGGGTGGGGGGGCCGCGCGGCCCCCCCTTCCCCAAGGCACCCCCCATGTTGAGGGCACGCGGCCTGGTACGGCTCGGGAGGGGGGCGCGCTCGCTCGCCCCCCTTTCCTGGCCGGCCGGGTAGCGTGCTCGGACAAGGGTCTGTTGTGGACTTTGGGGGGACCCCCACGCCGATTTTTTTCGGCGTTTGGGGTTCCCCTTTAAGTCCATACCAGGCGGCGGGGCCCGCGACGTCTCTTTCGCGGGCCCCGCCTACCTGGAGACCCGCTCGAAATGAGCAGACTTTCCTCCGAGCGGGAACAGTTTGCTCATTTCGAAAGTGGCCTACACACGGGCGGACTGTCCGCTCAAACCAAGTTTCAGCGGACAGTTTTTCGGAATTTCCGAAAAACTTTGTTCGTCAAACTGTCCGCTGAAACTGTCCGCTGAAGCCCACACACGAGCGGACTGTCCGCTGAAACACTGTTCGTGTGTACGCGGCCTAAGAGGACTTCCCTTCACTTTAAAGAGACTTCCTCTCACTTCTTGTTGTGTCTACAAGAGAGAATGTGAAGAGAAATCTCCCCAATGGAACACAGACAACAGAAGAAAAGATCTGGGGATGGATTCCCCTGTCTTATGCAGCAATTAACACCCTCCTCTAGAAGCAGTCCCCAAGCCATTATATAGAGCTTTATATATATATATATATATATATATATATATATATATATATATATATATATATATATATATATACATTTTTAAATATATCGTATATAGGCAGGCCAGGCGTTTGCTTAGTACTAAGGATGAACAACATGAATTAAGCTAAATTGAATTTACGGCAAAATGTCCAATTGTGCCTTTGGCAAAAGCTTGGAGTACTGAGCGGCTAATTGACTCCAGTGTATTTTTGTGGCTAATTTTGCCAAAGGGGAAGTTGGTAATTTTGCGGCAAAACTTCTCTGATCGTCTTCGCTTATTACAGGCAGTTCTTCCTGCTTAGTAGTCTTCTATAGTGAACTATTCCTCATTCAGTACAAGTCTGTCTACTGAGACCGATTTAGCCCAGCGGCCTCTTTAGATTCTTTGTTATAGTTTACCTTTATGCTGAGTATGTAAAATTTGTCTGAATTTTGGCTCTCTCCTTCCTCTGGGGAGCAGATAAGACCTAGTGACAGCAGACATGTTTGGGGTGTGTGTCTCATGTCTCTCGAAATGTCCAGATAATCGCCCACACAGCTTGCTTGAGGCCTTCTGGTATTTTTTGTGACATGGGGTTGGGAGTTTGAATTTTTCTGTCTCATTTGGGAATTTAATTTGTCAGCGTTATTAGGGTTTTACAGATTTTTCTCTTTGCGCCTGTCAGAGCATTGCTTGGACAATCGCCAGATAATTCCGCCATTGTATTACTCTAAATAAACTTTTCTTCCTTAGGCACCACTGTTATGCTTTCTGTCATGTTGGTATGCTAGTAGTGTTTTATTCCAGAAGATGGAAAGTTAAAGAACAACTCTAGAGAGACTATAGGGCAGAATGGGGAAGGGTTAAAACCTCTATCTGATTTTAATAGCTCAATACACCTTCAAAAAGTGAGGACTGCTGGATTGCCTAATGTGTATTTTTATGTTCTTATATTGGAGTCAACTGGCAGCTGCATTTGTCCAATGACTTTTATAGGTGGACCTTTCGTAAAAGTGACTAGAGGAAAAAGCATAGTGGTGCTTCAATTCCTCATCCTATATTTAGGTTTTAAAAAGCTTTTTGTGTTCCAGTTAGGGAGATGTTACCTTATTCCTGACCTAGTTTCACCCTTTTTGTTGGTGAGTTATGCTTATGTTTTTCTTTTCAGGGTGGTACCATTCACACCTATTGATGATATTCTCTGCATGCATCTGCAAGCTTTTTGCAGAGTTGGGTGCCAATGTACATTTAAGATGCCCACACATTACAAATGGTGATGAGTGAAATTGATTTAGCCTCCCGATTATTTCCAATGCTTTTTGGAAAAACATCCAGAGCTAAAATGCTTATTTTTTATTTCTTCAGAGAGTTTTAGGTAAACTGTATTGGAGTCAGTGGTAGGATAACATCCAAACAGTTATATGCTTGCATTGAATGGTCAATTAAAAAAAATATTGATGTATATATGGCCAGCATAACACTAGAACTTGTTTGCCATAGAAAAACACAGGGCAATGATTTCATTATTCCGGTGTTACTCCTCCGCCGTCCAGTCAGTAGGCTGATGACCAAAGGTTGTGCTGCCAAATTGCAGTGAAGAAAATTGAGGCCATCAACCTGCCTATGTGTTCTGGCAGGGTTGCTGTAATCACAAGGCTGACTGAACAGCATTGCCCCCTCTTGGCGGTTCGAGCAGGTCTTAAAAATATATTTTAAATATATATTTGTTTCTTTAGGGCTCAGTTTTCAGCTAGTTTTGTGACTGGCCAGGAATTCTTTCAGTTAAAGTGGTTGTAAACAAGCCCTCCCACACTGAGATGTCAGAGCTGGAGGCTACTTCCATCTTCAACCATCATGCTTCTGGGTTCGTGGACTCCGGCTCTGTGACTGGCCAGAGCCATGATGACATCTGGCAGTCATGGCACAGGGCTCTGTAGAAACCGCACGGGTGGCTGTTTCTACAGAGCGCATGCGCAGTGATTTCACTGGCTGCATGTACAGTAAATATATCTTAAACAATACACATTTAGGAGATATTTATACTACCTATAGGGTAAGCCTTAATATAGGCTTACCTATAGGTAAAAGTCATTCATGGATGCTGCCTTATACTTTAAGGCTTAAAAAAAATTATCAGTGAAAGATTTTGATTTTTAGATTTTTTTTTTTTTTTTTTTTTTAACTGGTCATACATGGGTCAACATTTGCCTGGTTCAGCACTGTGGCTAAACAGAAGTCAATCTACCGATCGACTTCTGTTCAAGCACTCTGTCAGATTTTAGCCACTCAATCAGCACCGATCAGTCAGCAACATGACAGGAGCAGGTCTTAGCCTGGACTGACAATGTCTGTTGAGAGGGACAGAATGCGGCCTGGCTGTCTCAAGCCCAATCAGGAAGATGTCCAGAAGAGTTGTGACACTGTGCTTTCCCTCCTCAGGAACCTTTCCCAACCATTAGTACCTTTCCCTTTTGCTATCCACTCACACAAAGCATGCCAAACCCAGGAGCCAGGGCCTTAAATAGGCTCTGCCTGACCCAAGATGGACGCTAGAGTCATATGGGGTGAAAGCGTCCAAATGGATTGCTTCCCCAGGAACCCCGGGAAACCATAGAGTAAGCCTGTTTACCACGACTGCCTCTAGCAGCAGAACAGCTACTGTTGGGTGCCACCTGCAGTGGAGGAAACAGACTGCACCTGCTTAAAAGTCTCCCCGCTATCAGAACACAATGACACAGCGAGGGGGACACCTTCACCCCCCTCGAATTTGTATAGATGGGGGAATGTAGTCAGTTGTTATGGACAGCTTAAGACACGAGTAAGCTAGCTGTTTGCAGCAGGATAGAGACCGTTCAGGTGCTGCCAAATATGTTTTGGATAATTCATGAAGAATTGTAATAAATTAAACACTCTGCTTTATGTAATGATATGAACATGAGGTTTGGGTGGACAGCTGTATAACAGGACCTCTTTTTGCCCCCCAGACAGCCTGTTTTCGGGAAGAGAGAGATGTCTTGGTGAACGGAGACAGTCAGTGGACCACCACGCTGCACTATGCATTCCAAGATGACAACTATCTGGTAAGTCCATTTACTATTACTTCACAAATCAATTGCTGACCCCTTTCGGCACAACATAAAGGAAAAAATTGATGGCAGAGGTGCTTGCCCATTTTATATTGGGGTCTTCAGGGTCTATTTACTTTTTTTAGGGTGCCAACAGTGAGCTGGGAAATGATTTCCATGACTCTGCCTACTATCCTAAAATGAGGAATGCACTCCTTTTGGATTTGTAATGGAAATACAACTTCTGCTGTGGTTCTCACTTGTTTATTGAAGGGCTTTATGGTTCCTTTAACCGCCGCCCGCCCACTATATTGCAAAAAGAAAAAAAAAGTATGGAGTAGATGTCTGTTTCTGCAGTGCTGTTTTATAAATGTCATCAGAAATGATCATCAAGAGTACAGCAGCTCTGTACCATGTGATCTCTGTGACGATCAATATTAATGTGCTTTTTACCCACCACTTCTGCTTTAAATAGAGGAATGGGGATCTAATTTAATTAAGAGAAGTTTGGGATTTAAAAAAAAAACAATTATGCTAGGTGGATGCGGCAGAGATACAATGCTGCATCTGTTCCCTGCTGGCTCTAAGAACTAGCACTGCACCATCAAACACCACTGTTCATTCAGCTCTCGGGCTTCAGTCTGAAGAGAGCCGGTGACTTACAGTCACCATCTCTCTGTTCAGCCCCTCCAGTACTCAGGCTCTCAGCGACTCTATGAGGGGTTGAGCCAACTACCGGTCCATGCATCTGGGTGGATCCAGACTATGTGGCTAGGATCTTTTTAGAGTGTTGACCGACTCAGCCGATAGCATACTTTGTTGGCTGAAAACAGGTCACAGGCGTCCAGAACAATGTGCACTCCTGTGATCTATAGGAGAAGTATAGATCCTATACCTGTCCTGCCATTTTGTGTCATCTCCCTTTTTATATGGTGAAAATAACAGCAGTTATTAAATACCATGAAAAGAAAGCTCCATCTCTTAAAAAAAAAAAAAAAAAAAAAATTATATTGGGTACACTATTACATGACTGGGTAATTGCCAGTCAAACTGTCCAAGTGTTAAACATTAAAAATGGCCTGGTAATGAAGGGGTATATACTGGCTGGTAAACAGGTCATTAAAGGTCACTGTACCTTATGCCATTTAATGATACTGAATGCAGTCCACCTGGTCTGATACCTTCATCCTTGATCTAGCTATCCTCATTGTGCATCCCTACAGAGTGCTACAGGGTTATGCTTCTGAAAATACTTTCACTGGGTCCTCTTCACCCTGCACATACACTCAGGGCAAGCCATACAATATTATGGGGCGTCATGGCTCATGCTGAAGAGTACCCTTTGAAGATGTTTTTGGAAGACTCAATCAGGTGATCCTATTAATGACACACTTCCTGTCCTGTCCTGAAATTTCTTACTCTGAATTCACTGCACATTGTGGGCTTCTTACAGTGTGCATTAGAATTTGCAGCAAGTCATATAGAGACTGCCTCAATTCTTGGTAGATGTCAAGAATTATCTAGGCTTTTCTTCTTAGCAAGGTTAGATCATGAATGGATGGGGCGTCTCAGCCAAATGGCAGGGGTTTCTTTATTCCCTTGGCCTGCTGGGAGAACTTATTTTTTTGGGTGGAGTCAGGTGATCGGGGTTCTGTGCCACCTGGACGGCTGTTTGGGTGGATGGGTGTTATATCGCCCTGGGTTGTTAGGCCAGAAGCCTGAGGCCTATCCCAGGGACACCTGGCTGCTAGGCTGCCTGAGGCTTATCCAGGAGCAGGAGAAGCAGCGTAGGGTTGGGACTGCAGGATTGGAGTACAACCGAGTTACGAGGGTTCAGCCGAATGGGGAACCAGATGTGATCGGAGGTAGAGGGGAAGCTGTCTCCACAAAGGGACCATCCACCTTGTTACCTGAGACTACTGTGATAAGCTGAAGCCGAGCAGTCTTCTCTCCAGCTGGGGACGGTGCAGAAGTGGGAAAGCATCAGCAAGTGTCAAGCCAGAGACCCAGCAGGATTGCGGGGGTGACGCTTGAGGACTATACAGTGGGATAGCTGTGAAAGAGCTCAGGAGATCCAGTGATGACTGGTATCTGGAAGTCTAGTGAAAGACTGGGAGCTAAGTAAGCGAAGATCTACAGTGGGATACTGTGGGACAAGTGAAGGACTGTTTTGTGTTACCAAGAGTTATGTACAACTACGTTTTGTGACTGATGCAAGATTAGTTGCCATAGGAGACAGCGGTCCTACCTATACAGAAGTGTTATCCGGTTGGAGGCCTTCCACTGTATAGCTGTCTACCTATAGAAGTCTCGGAGTCTGCCAATTATCATTGTATCTACCCAAGGGTGTCCTTGCCCTAACCCTCTCTCCCACAGTTCTGTTAAGAGACAATATAGCTCTTGTTTGCATTCAAAAAGTGACTGGCACCCATCATTTCTTCTTGCATCACACCCACCATACCTGGTAACCCACTCTACAAGGAAGGATGTCAGTTCAAAGTCCCAATTAGAGGAAACCCACTTTTAGTGTTTTAGTCCCTAACCCTTGAGGTCACCATTAGGCCTCTGGGGCCCCAGGACCTTGCTACAAAAAAAATATTCCAAGCTTTGAACATCCCACGGAGCACTGTTCAATCCATCATCTGAAAATGGAAAGAGTATGGCACAACTGTAAACCTACCAAGACATGGCCGTCCACCTAAACTGAAAGGCTGGGCAATTAAAGCATTTACCAGAGAAGCAGCCAAAAGAGGCCCATGGTAATGTTGGAGGTGCTGCAGAGATCCACAGCTCAGGTGGGAGAGGCTGTCCACAGGACAACCATTAGTTAGAAGAAAGCAATTGTTGAACGAAAGCTATAAGAAGTCTCGTTTGAAGTTTGCGAGAACACGGCAAACATGTGGAAGAAGGTGCTCTGGTCAGATGAGACCAAAATTGAACTTTTTGGCCTAAAAGCAAAACGCTATGTGTGGTGGAAAACTAACACTGCACATCACTCTGAATACACCATCCCCACTGTAAAACATGGTGGTGGCGGCATTATATTGTGGGGATGCTTTTCTCCAGCAGAGACAAGGAAGTTGGTCAGAGTTAATGAGAAGATGGATGGAGCCAAATTGGAGGGCAATCTTAGAAGAAAACCTGATTCTGCAAATAACTTGAGATTGGGGCTGAGGTTCACCTTACAGCAGGACAACGACCCTAAACATACAGCCAGGGCTACAATGGGATGGTTTAGATCAGGAATCTCCAAACTTTCTAAGCAAAAGGCCAATTTACCGTCTTTCAGGCTTTAGGGGGGCCTGGACTGTGGCTAGTGGGTGTAGAAAATGCCCCAGCATCAGTACCCAATCATTGGTTTTAATGAAACAAATAGTGTCCCATTGGTGGTGTCATTAGGGGGAATGGTGCCCTATCATTGGTGTCAGTTAGTGGAATAGTGCTCGATAAAGGCAACCAAAGGGCCACATCCAGCCCCTGGGCCACAGTTTGGAGACCACTGGTTTAGACCTCAATCCAGTTGAGAATCTGTGGCAAGACTTGAAAATTGCTGTTCACAGATGCTCTCCATCTAATCTAACAGAGCTTGAACTATTTTGCAAAGAAGAATTGGTAAAAAAATGTCACTCTCTAAATGTGCAAAGCTGGTAGAGACATCCCCAAATAGACTTGCAGCTGTAATTACAGTGAAAGGTGGTTCTACAAAGTATTGACTCAGAGGGGCTGAATACAAATGCATGCCGCACTTTTCAGATGTTTATTTGTAAAAAATGTTGAAAACCATTTATTATTTTCCACTTCACAATTATGTGTAACGTTGTGTTGGTCAATCGCATAAAATCCCAATAAATTACATTTATGTTTTTGGTTGTTAAATGACAAAATGTGAAAAATTTCCAGGGGTATGAATACTTTTTCAAAGCACCTTGCCAGACCCTCACACCAGCTATGATTTGCCTGCATTAAAAGTTTGTGTGTATGTAGGGGTGGGTGGCACTGCCCGTCACCTGAAGAGTAAACCTCTACAGTGAGTCACTCCTCTCAGGTGAATATGCAATAGATGGGTGATAATTACACCTGTCACCCGAAGGGTGATTCTCCAATAGGTTACCCTTCTCATATGGATGGTGAGTGATTTCCCAATATATGAGGTAGATGTCATAAGGGGTGTTCTCACCATATGACCTATATCAAATAGTGAATTAATAATGCTCTGTTAATTGTGCTGTTTGCCACCATATGTCCAACACCCAATACCAAAGTAAATGTGCAAAATGTAATATTAATCTCATCAAATCAACAAAGGCAATCAAATTCCATCCTGAATAATTCATCCCAAACAATATATATAGTAGATGTACAAAATAATATATGATAAAAAAATATATGCTAAAAAGTTAATTATCATTAGAAATATATGAGGTCACTTTGGACAAGCACAAATCACTTGAATTTTTTTGCTATTTTGCACTACTTGAGATTGAACTTTATAATTTATTTTTAACTTTTTTCAAATTTTTTATACTTTTTTCACTGGACTTTAACCTCATATATTTCTTTGATAATTAACTTTTCATTATATATTTTTTTATCATATATTATTTTGCACCTCTACTATATATTATTTGGGATGAATTATTCAGGATGAAATTTGATTGCCTTTCTTGATTTCATTTTGCACATTTACTTTGGTTTTGGGTTTTGGATATATAGTTGCAAATATCACAATTAACAGAGCATCAATAATACACTATTTTGATATAGATCACAGGGTGAGAACACCCTCTATGACCTCTACTTCATATATTGGGAAATCACTCACCATCTATCTGAGAAGAGTGACCTATTGGAGAATCACCCTTCAGGTGACGGGTGTAATTATCACCCATCTATTCCATATTCACCTGGGAGGAGTGACTCACTGTAGAGGTTCACTCTTCAGGTGACGGGCAGTGCCACCCACCCCTACATACACACAAACTTTTAATGCAGGCAAATCATAGCTGGTGTGAGGGTCTGGCAAGGTGCTTTGAAAAAGTATTCATACCCCTGGAAATTTTCCACATTTTGTCATTTAACAACCAAAAACATAAATGTAATTTATTGGGATTTTATGCGATTGACCAACACAACGTTACACATAATTGTGAAGTGGAAAATAATAAATGGTTTTCAACATTTTTTACAAATAAATATCTGAAAAGTGTGGCGTGCATTTGTATTCAGCCTCTCTGAGTCAATACTTTGTAGAACCACCTGAAGTAATTATCACCCATCTATTGCATATTCACCTGGGACGAGTGACTCACTGTAGAGGAACACTCTTCAGGTGACGGGCCCACCCCTACATAGACACAATCTTTTAACACGGGAGCTTGAATTGAAGCACTCCAGGGGCGGCAGCAGCCTAGCCTACACCTAAGCGCGGAATACAACAATTTATATATGATTTGCCTGCATTGCCTAGAGAAGTACAGAGACACAGTGAAAACATCACTACCTCTAAAAAATAGGTATGTGATAAAATGGAAAGGTTTTTTTCTATGATTTTTATTAACTTGCTGATGAAAGATTGAATCACCGAAGGCAGAATATAAACAAATTAAAATTCAGCTTTATTGTATATACTCATTTGTCCAATGTATCTAAGTGGGCAGTCATAGTTGTCACGAAGGCTGCACTTCATAAATGTCTGCCTTTGTTTATCTACATTATATGGTGGATTAATGTTACCGTACTATTAATTTCCATAAAAACAATAAGATGCTTTCTTCCAAATTCACATTTTAGGTAGTAGAGAGAATTATTACCCTTATTTTATTTCACCACCTGCGTCCCAATTGGGAGATTTATCTCCACTTCAGGTTTTGTAACCCCAACAGGAGGAGGCGGGAAGGCCTTTTTCTTTTTTGTCTCTGTTTTTTTTTTTTTTTTTTTTAGGGGAGCTATGCTTTAAAGTTCAGTCTTGAAAAAATTCTGTTTGAGTAAAAGAGTTTCTTTGAAGAGTGCCCCTACTTGCTCTTCAGTGAGGTCACTAGAACCTCATATAGGTTAAAATATTTCTTGCCACTGTCGCTAAATTAAAATTAAAATTTGTCAACCGGCTGTGGGGGAGTGGAAATTTTGGGTGGGATTTCACAGATGGTTTAGTAATGGATCTGCCTTTCTAATTCTGATGTAAGTGTGTTAAATCCTACCAAATCCTTATGAAAATAATTTAACGTAAAGTAATGAAAGCTGAAATGTGGCGAGTGTGTTAATGTTTCAATATCTGCGAGAAATGTGAAAATGATGGAAAATCCAAAAGCTGTCCAGGATACAGTCCCAAGATGTATATTGGATTCAATTTTATATTGTACGTAGGAGTGTAAAAACCTGCTAAGTGTGTATTTTATATAAAAACAAAAAGGGGATTTCTTTAAAGTTGAACTCCAAACACAAAAATTTTGTGTAATCTTTTCCTCAATAGCCACAAAGGATACAGATCCACTTTGTGTGCACCAAATGCCTTTTCAAATCCAGATATTACTTTGGAAAAGTAGCAGTGACATCATCACTGTGCTGTACATAGCCTGTGCAGAGAGAAAAGCTGTGGGAGGGACCCCCATCCAGTACAGCCTGCTTGCAGAAAGCTACAGGAGGGGGCCAGGGACAAGACCACTTACCCTGCCCAATGAGAGAGCAGAAATGACCGGTCTTTATTTCAGGAATCTCCTGCATAGAGGCAAAGTTCACAATGAAAATAATTGCACAGATGTGAAAGAAATATGCAAAGCTTGATTCATGTGAAAATATACATGCCTCTTGACTTTGGACAATGTTAGCTTATACCAGTTCAGCTTCAATTGTTGTATGTTTTCCTCTCTAGATGGATCACAGAATGTTTTGTAGCTGCTGTAATTTTTGTGATATACTAGTTATTAAGGTAAAGCTGACCAAAGATGGATCAAAATTCGACCAGTTCAGCAGGAAAAAAATGTAAGGTTTATCGTTGGGTGGAATTCTGTTGAACGGGAACACTGAAAAACTTTATTGATCAGCGTCTGCAGATGCTGATCAGTGTATACTAGCACATTATGAAGGACTTGCCATGATATGAAGCCCTCCAGCAGTGCTCTGTCACTGATGCAGAGGCTTCCACCTTCACCTAGTTTTTCTGGGTTCACGGGTGCTGCGGCTGGTTGAATGGCCGTGCCGCATTGACGTGTCCACAGGAGTCAAGGCCACGGCACACAACTCTGAAGGAACGGCACAGGTATGACTTTCCTTCAGAGCGCATGTGCCAGTAAAGTCACTGGCTGCTGCTCACTGGAATATCTCAGAAAATGGTGCACATTTAGAAAATATTAATTTTACATACAGGTAGACTTTATTATAATCTTACCTGTAGGTAAAAATAACATACGTGAGTTTACTACCACATTAAGTATCTGCTGTTACTCATTACAGTACTGTATATCCATCCCAAGACCAATTGTTACACTTTTATTCTTTTTAACAAGACTGTTGGCATAAATTTGGCTTAAAGTTTGAATAAGTGTATAGAAATCATGCTATTTGCTCACTTTAGCATAATGGCTTAGTTTCATGGATCGCATAGAGAACACACAGAGTGGTTTTACTTTTTGCCTTAATGTTGTAACTACACCTATGTATCTGCATTCCTCCTGACCGCCCTTACCTTTCCCTCCCTCACAGTACCTGGTTATGGATTACTATGTTGGTGGAGACCTGCTTACTCTTCTCAGTAAATTTGAAGACCGGCTGCCGGAGGAAATGGCTCGTTTCTACCTGGCCGAGATGGTCATGGCTATCGACTCTGTTCACCAACTGCACTATGTCCACAGGTGGGTGCCTTTAATGAGCAATACCAACTTAGGCTATATTTGCTCTTGTGCAATAAAAAAGTGCCAGTGCTATACCTCTGTGATGTATTCTGTTGTGCAACAAGAGGGCAAAAGACTAGTGTTCAGTATTGTTAAGTAGGGGAACAATTGGTATTATTCCCTACCTGCACAGTTGGGTAAAGAAGTGTAGAAAATTGTGTAATAAAATTATATTCGAATGGAGCTGCCCATTCCAAAATTGTGATAAACTAGTAAGTTGATGTATGTGTGTGATGAACTGCGCTCCCTGTGGCTTAATAACTCAATATAAAGTGCATACAGTGCAGAATAAATATTGTATAACCACCGGATTTACTCCAATGGAAAGTTAGTCAAACACTAAATAATAAACATAAGTGTACGTAAAATTGCGATCAATCATAAAATTCCACCAACTTGATAAGAATCACAAAACGATAATGTCCATATAGCCAAAACAAAGAAAATAATTTAAGTCCAAAGAAGGTCATCAAATATTTTCCAGTGAGAAGGTGATTTCATGAATCCAATGAATGGGTGACTGTAGGAATCCTCCAACAACACCAAGCTCAGTGTTTATTTTCTTTATTATTTATTTTTATTTTCTTTATATCGTTTTGTGATTCTTATCAAGTTGATGGAATTTTATGATTGGTCACAGTTTTATGTACACTTATGTTTATTATTTAGTGTTTGATTAACTTACCATTGGCGTAAATCCGGTGGTTCTACCATCTTTATTCTGCACTGTATGCACTTTATATTGAGGTATTAAGCCACAGGGAGCGCGGTTCATCACACACATACTATCTCGAGTGTTCGGTATTACCTCTTGATTGTTGGAAGTTGTCTAATGAATGATGCACAAATATAAGCAGCAAGGTAGGTGGAGGAAGCAAAGAAAAAATGACATGAGGAGATCTTAGCTCTACAGTTCCTCTGGTACAGCTTCCTCTCCAGCAATAAGAACCATGAGTAGCACTGAAGTCTAGATGTTCCCTATAGGAAGGCCAATATAGCGTTTTTGAGTTCAGGTCCACTTTAAGGTAATAACATGGTTAAAAACCTACCTTGTTCTTGTCGTGTAAAGCCTTGAATCCCTCTGTCCCACAGCATGAAATGTTCTAAAGTTCCAAAAGCCACCACTGAATCTGATACTGATTTACTGCTGGGATGTGTGACAGAACCACATGATCATTGATCTACTCCAGATGTTAAACAGTAGGATAGGGACACAGAGGCTATGCTGACCTGTTTTGGAATTTGTATTTTTGTAGGTTAAGGAGATTTTTCTGGATTGAAATTGAAGAAAATAGTAGGGGTGATATAGCCAGTTTGATATCTTTTTCTTTCTCGGAGGAATTGCTCTGTAGCACGTAATGTGGAGTTCAGAGCTCTGTAGCGCGTAATGTGGAGTTCAGAGCTCTGTAGTGCGTAATGTGGACTTCAAAGCTCTGTAGCGCGTAATGTGGACTTCAGAGCTCTGTAGCGCGTAATGCAGACTTCAGAGCTCTGTAGCGCGTAATGCAGACTTCAGAGCTCTGTAGCGCGTAATGCGGACTTCAGAGCTCTGTAGCGCGTAATGCGGAGTTCAGAGCTCTGTAGCGCGTAATGCGGACTTCAGAGCTCTGTAGCGCGTAATGCGGAGTTTAGAGCTCTGTAGCGCGTAATGCGGAGTTTAGAGCTCTGTAGCGCGTAATGCGGAGTTCAGAGCTCTGTTGCGCGTAATGCGGAGTTCAGAGCTCTGTTGCGCGTAATGCGTAGTTCAGAGCTCTGTTGCTCGTAACGCGGAGTTCAGAGCTCTGTTGCGCGTAACGCGGAGTTCAGAGCTCTGTTGCGCGTAACGCGGAGTTCAGAGCTCTGTTGCGCGTAACGCGGAGTTCAGAGCTCTGTTGCGCGTAACGCGGAGTTCAGAGCTCTGTTGCGCGTAACGCGGAGTTCAGAGTGCCAGCTCGATCGCTGTGATACATTTGGTGACAACACCATGATTTAGATAAAGAGGAAGGACTGTTGTCTCCCTTTTAGCGAATGTAGAGCATAAGCCCTTCTTTTGCCCGCATCTAAGGCCACGTTTTCAGATTTTCCATAGCACAGGTGATTTGATCAGAGCTCTGTAGCACGTAATGTGGAGTTCAGAGCTCTGTAGCACGTAATGTGGAGTTCAGAGCTCTGTAGCACGTAATGTGGAGTTCAGAGCTCTGTAGCACGTAATGTGGAGTTCAGAGCTCTGTAGCACGTAATGTGGAGTTCAGAGCTCTGTAGTACGTAATGCGGAGTTCAGTAGTATATAATTGTAGAGTGCAGGGTTCAGTGGTATGTTACAATGCAGAGGTCAGGAGCAACTGACACACATCTCTCCCCCACACCTCCACAAAAACAAATTACCCCCCTACCAGTACAAACCTCTACCCTCCCAAGCTAAAATTGCCCCCTACACAAATTCCTCCTCCCTTTAAAATTTGTTCACTAGACCTCAGATATAGTGGCATCTGGAGGAATCCCCCCAGTCTTCCCTCAGCTGTGTTATATGACATGTCAGAGCTGAGGGGGTAGCCTAGGACTTCCCTTGACTCTGCAATCCCTGACAGACCATCTGCCAATCCCCGCTGTAAACAGACACGCAAAAATAAATCAAGACGTATTAGTGCAAAATAATATGTTACTGTTTTCACATAGCGTGAAGGTCTAACAATCTGGGCAATTTTTTGCTATGCTCTACTGTAATGCAGTATCTATACATAAATAAAAGATAATATTCTATCCACCTTCTGTCTGTATGACTGTGAAGGGGGCGCTGTAATGTTTATAGCCTACGTTACCATGGTGATCACCCTTGGACAGTATCCTTACAGGAATCTGCTGCATTGCTTGGCTGCTCAACCTCCTTTTTTTTATTTTTTTCATTATAATATTATTGAGTTATTTTGGCCTCTCATCCTACTCAGAGTGATACGTTTCCCAGATACTCCCCCCTCATTGCTCTGACACGGAGACGGCAGGCTCCAAACATATGAAGCAGTTTAATCATTCCGTGGGATTTTTTATGGTTGGCTTTAACCTGAATAGAAGCTAGTAATCTTTGGAGGATTGTGAAAGCTCTATATGGAATAATAATTATTGGTCATGTGCCTCACATAAAGGAAAACGTTGCCAGCTTGCTGAATGGCACGTATGTAAAGAATAATGGAAGTGATGTATAAATTACTGGAATAAAGTTAGTGCGCAGAACGAGCCAATCCCAGCTGTTCTTCCAGGATAGAGTACAAAATGCAAAGAGGAAGACCATTTTGTGACACTAAAGTGCAGTTCCATCCAAAACCTTTTTTTTTTGGAGGAGAGGAGTTCAAAAGCATAGCTACATTTCTTAAAAATAATATCCGAGTGCGGTCTTATGTAATATCAGTACTTAGAATGAGGTTCAGGTGAATATCTGGGATTTGAAAAGTTTGAAAATCAATGATTTTTGGCCGCAAAGATCACACGTTTACTGCCAGAAATGAGGAACAACTTATAATGCCGCGCACAGGTCACAGGAGCCAATAAATTGAAAGAATGGATAGCCCAGCCCCCGTTCTGTAAAGGGGTGGGCTCATGGCAGCCATATTGTCAGTGAGCGCTGGAGTGGGTAGGACACACCGACAATTCTGTGCAGGGAGACTTTTTTTTTTTTGTTTTTTTATTATTTAAAGCAGACCTTCAGTAATTTTTTAAACTTTCCATCTATTAAATCTTCTGCCCTTGTTGTTTTAACTTTGGATAGTAAAAAAAACAATTGCTGCCAGTAAATACATTATACAGCCCACTTCTTGTTTCTTGTCTGGTAAAAAGCCTAGGCTTATGACATCCATGCACAGCTTTCACTCGTGAGAGTTTGCCAGGAAGGGAGGGGGGATGAGTCATTAGAAGGCCAATGAGAGCTTCAGCGCTGCAGGTGTGCCTCTGTGTGTCTGTGTAAAACCAGGAAGTGAATAGGCAGCAGCTTCAGCTGCCCACAGTTAAAATGGTTGCAGCCAGACTCAGTGGAGAGGGATTTTTGCTGAATATTTGGCAAGTACAGAATCCCAGTATATATAAAATAATATGCAAAGTGGTTGGGGTAAGCTTCAGAATGGTAAAGATGTTTTTTTATTACAAATTATGTGAGCACACTGCAGTTCCTCTTTAACCACTTAATGCGAATTGCCGTACCCGCAAATCGCTAGCTGCCATAACCCTGATATTTTTGGGAACAGCGTGCCTTCCTCTTTAAGATAAAAGTGGTCTCCGCTGCGGATTCGCTGCAAGATCGCTTTTATCGGTGGCAGGAGAGGTGCCCACCCCCCTCCCGCAGCACTCCGGTTGTCTCTGATGCTTACCGGGCCTGCCGGTAGTGTCAAAGATGATCGCCTCCTCTCCCATGCTTGGCTGGCTGCCAACTTGGCTCCATCTCTATGGCATAGCTTTTAAAGGAGAATTTTTTTTAAATTGCATTTTAGTGTAAATATGATATCTGAGATCTTTTTGACTCTAGATCTCATATTGAGGAGGTCCTGTCATGCTTTTTTTTTCTATTACAAGAGATGTTTACATTCCTTGCTATAGGAATAAAAGTGACCCAATTTTTTTTTTTAAAAAGACAGTGTCAAAATAAAAAGTTAAATAAATAAGAGCCCTGTCCCATTCCACAAGCGTGACATGTTGGGGATCCATTTACTCGGCGTAACATTCTTTCACAATAATTGGGCTAACAAAAATTGGTCTAACTTTACTGTTGTCTTATTTCTTTAATTCATAAAATGCATTTTTTTCCAAGAAAAAGTGCTCTTGTAAGACCGCTGTGCAAATATGGTATGACAAAGTATTGCAACGTCCACCATTTTATTCTCTAGGGTGTTAGAAAAAATATAGATAATGTTTGGGGGTTCTAAGTAATTTTGTAGCAAACAAAAAATTATTTTAACTTGTAAACAAGTGTCAAAAAGAGGCTTGGGGCTGAAGTTAGCATACTAGCTCATTATGTATTACTTACCTCAGAATGAAGCCCCCTGAAGCCGTCCTCGTCTCGCCCTCCGGCTGCCGACATGCCATCCCGGAGTTATGATTGGCCGGAGGCGCGACGACCTCACTACCGTGCATGCGCACGGAAGACGCCGTTAACGGCACTGAGACTGATGCAGCGGCACATAGGTGCCATTGCATCAGTTTGCTCTAGTGCGCATGCGCCAATGTCATCGGCACAAGCAGGGGACAGGGGATATCTCCTAAACCATGATGGTTTAGGAGATATCCTGGTTAGCTACAGGTAAGCCATAATATAGACTTACCTGTAGCATAAAGTTTAAAAATAGGGTTTACAACCACTTTAACCGACATCCCCACGTCATTGTGGTAGGGTTTTATCTGTACATTTTGTGTTATTGTTTTACCACATGAAATACTGTTGTTATGATGTATACCATTAATAAAAATCATTTTTACAAGCTGTCAATGAGGCTAATTTACAAAATACATGTTTCTAGCAATATGAATTATGGGAATTATGGTTTGCGTGTAGGATAAGAAGCTCTGTTTTTGATTCGTTGAGTTTGAAGGAGTTAGTGGTCATCCAGTCTTCTATCAAAGTGAGGCAATTTTCTAGTTGCTGATGATGGTCTCTTTGTCTGGTGATATGGAAGTAAAGTTGCATGTCGTCAACGTAGGAGTGGAAGCAGAGGTCTGATAATCTGATGATTTTGAGGAGTGGGCGGATGTATATGTTGAAGAGGACTGGCGACAAGGGCGATCCTTGAGGGACTCCGCAAGCGACTGCCCGGGTTTCAGAGGTGAATTCTCCTAGTTTCACTGTGAACGATTTCCTAGGAAGGATGCGAACCATTGAAGATCTGTGCCTGTGACTAATTTTCTGTAGAATGCAATATGGCACCCTGGAGGCGTTCTATACACAGATGGTGAATGAGACACCCCCAAGAAATGTAATTTCCTTCTTGTGTAATTGGCTCGCTGATTTTACCCAGAAATCTGCAGTAAGATGCAAGTCAGAGTTTGGGCATCCCCTGCAACAAAAATGTAATTTTTGGTGAGATACTCTCAAAGGGAAATCAAATCTAAAGTGATGCAGACCCTGACATTTTCCTCATTAGAGCCTTGACAGTGCAGCAGCTGATTGATAGTTATACAATCACTCATCACTCTCAAACGGTTATTGCTTTGGAATATCAAAAGCAACAAAGTTTGTGTATATATATATATATATATATATAAACAGTTTTTTTCATTTTGTATGCATACTTGTTTTCCCAAGATCTTGCACACTCTTAGATGCTTAATCCAGGTTTCATGTAGGGATTTATATGCGGAGCTAGTATCTTGTCCGCACCAGAACATTGGGAATATATTGCAGTAATAGGTGTCACTCATTAAAGCCAATTGCAATCCACTTATCAGCAGTCTTTACACCTATTGAACACGTTTTATTGATGTAAACATAAATTCAGAACAATATGGCTGCTTAAGTGATTTTATGACCTCTGAGGTCTGACTATGGGCTTTTCAATCTCAATATAACTGTTCTCATTATTTGGTATATGTGTATTAAAATCCAACTCCAGCATTAACCTCCTGTTCCTTTTTCTTGCTCCTATACTCTCCGGAATCATGTTATCTAAGGCTACTTTCACACTGAGGCGCTATAGCGCCTGTAAAGTGCCTCTCCTCTCACTCCAGTGTGAGAGTCCGAGTAGTGGTGCACTGGCAGGACGCTCAAAAAAGTCTTGCTAACAGCATCTTTGAGACGCTGAAGGAGCGGTGTATATACGGCTCCTTCAGCACCCCTGCCCATTAAAATCAATGGGCAATGGCAGCAAAGTGCTGCTACAGCTACAACTTTGTTTAATTTCATGTCAGAGCTGTCCTGTGCACTTCTCTTAGTAATTGTCTTGGACTATAGACTAGTTAGCCTTTATGTGCTACAGATCTGAGAGTGGGATTGGTTGAGCAGTTTAGCAAAAGACACTGGGAGGGTCTAAAAATATTGTGTGTGTTGTCAGTCCACAACAGGGCTTAAAGCAGATCTTCCAGATCCACCTATTCAAATATACACTGCATAAAATATATATATATATATATATATATAGATAGATAGATAGATAGATAGATAGATAGATAGATATGGATTATACAGTACAGTTTGGAAAAATGTATGTACATGAAAGCAGTCATCCTTGCACATTACCTACCTGGCCGATGCTTCCTGCTTTGCAGTTTTACAGCTCCTTCTCACAATGCGGCCTGCGAGTCATGCATGGACAAGATTTTGGTTGAATGAAAAAACTGACCCAATTCCCCCATCCAAACATTTGACGTGGATGGGGGAATCCTCCCTGCTGTGTCTTTGTATTCTGACAGCAAGGTGACTTCCCCATCATTAGAATACACAGATCAGCGCTGCATCCTATTGGGTGCGATGCTGATCAAATGTCTTTTATCTGACAGGGCAAACTTAAAATGTTTAAAGTAAAAAAAAAAAAAAAAGAGGGACATTGCGATGCGCCAGTATCCGTGTACCAACACTGCAGATACCTAGCCAGATTGTGCTGCACACCATCCGCTGCATTGTAATGTAATAAGGTATGCAATAAAAAACAAAAATGATTTTATTTACAAATGTCATTAGCATCTTGATGGAGAAAAGGGAGGACTCGGGAAGGGCTAAATATATGCAGATTAAACTTCAATTTTAAATTGAAGGGATTGGGATGAGTAATTGTCATCAAGATAAAGATCTGAGCTGGATGTTTTTTTTATTTAGTGCTAATAACTAATACAGCAGTCTCTGCCGGGTTTTATTGGGTTGTTAGAGCTTTTAAAACTCAGGCCCTCGCCTTGTCTGTGCCATCTTGGTGATTCAACTTCTCTCTAACCATTAGGATTTTATAGACGCTCAGTCTAAAAAACATGATGTCATTGGTTTTACCAGATGTCAGGAATTTGCTTTATTAATGAAAGACCGTTAATTAACATTTTTCTTTCCTAGTTGTTTCCATCATTCGGTGCTCATTATGCCTTTTCCTCTCTCCGTCCTTTTCAGAGATAGTGACTGCGGTTTTCATAAAATCGGTCATCATTTTATAATTAACTGAGGTTTTCTGATTCATTGGCATACACTGAGGTAAATGTAGTACAATTGTTGCCTTCCATTGCTGAGAGGTTCTGCGGTTTAAAGCATATCTTTAACCAAAGCTTTTTTTTTTTTTTTTTTTTTAATAAACACATGTTGGGGCAATGATCAGCAGCTGGTACAAGCTGACCCTGCTGTTGACTGCTCCTCTGGCAATTCATTTACTGTACAGTCAAAAAGCCCTCAGTATACCATGGGGTCTGTTTATAATAATAATAATAATAATAATAATAAAAAAAACACTGTAAGAATTTCTTAAGCAATTAAAGCTGTCACAAAAAATCCCATATTTTGCCTAATACATTAATTTCCCATTATCAGCACCATCTAGTGGCCCTAATGCAGTATTTTCCTGATTGAGGTGTTTATGGAAATACTGCATTAAGCCCACTAGATGGAGCCGATGATTCTAGCAAATATATTAGATATGATATGGGATTATTTGTGACAGCTGAGCAAATGCTTGAGAAAATCCTACAGTGATTATATATAGATATCGATAGATAGATAGATAGATTGATAGAGATATATATATAATATATAGATAGAGATATATATAATATATAGATAGAGATATATATAATATATAGATTGATAGATAGAGATAGATATAGATAGAGATATATATAATATATAGATTGATAGATAGAGATAGATATAGATAGAGATATATATATGGTGGGTAAAATAATAATTTGATACCCTGCAGATTTTATAAGTTTGCCCACTTACCAAGAAAGAAAGGTCTATAATAATTTTTCATGAATGTATTTTAAATTATATAGACAGATTATCAACCAAAAATCCAGAAAAACGGCAGGATACAAATGTTATAAATTAAGTTGCAGTTCAGTGACTAAAATAAGTATTTGATCCCAGAGAAAAACATGACTTACTACTTGGTGGTTTGGTGGAGAAACCCTTGCTAGCAAGGAGAGGCGAGGTGAGATGTTTCTTGTAGTTGGTGACCAGGTTTGCACACATCTCAGGAGGTATTTCGGTCCACTCTTTTTTACAGATATTCTCTAAATCCTTAAGGTTTCTTGGCTGTCGCTTGGCAACTCGATGTTTCAGCTCCCTCCATACAATTTCTATAGAATTAATATCTGGAGACCAGCTTGGCCATGCCATGCCCTTAATGTGCTTGTTTTTGAGCCACTCCTTTGTTGCCTTGGCGGTATGTTTTGAGTCATTGTAATGCTGAAAGACCCATCCATGAACCATCTTGTGTGTATCGGCTGAGGGAAGAAGGTTCTCATTTAAGATTTCACAGTACATAGCCCCAACCATGGCCCCTCTATGCAGCAAAGTCGGTCTGTACATTTAGCAGAGAAACAGCCCAAAGCATGACGTTTCCACCTCCGTGCTTGACTGTAGGGATGGTGTTCTTAGGGTCATAGTCAGCATTTTTCTTTCTCCAAACGCAGTGAGTCTCCCTCCTCAAGAAGGCACGTGTACAGTAGAGCTGCACGATTCTGGCTAAAATGAGAATCACAATTTTTTGCTTAGAATAAAGATCATGGTTCTCGCGGTTTAACATCTTCTTTCACATTATGCAAAAAAAAAAAAAATTGGGCTAACTTTACTGTTTCTTTTATTTTTATTTTTTATTATTCATTAAAGTGTATTTTTTCAAAAAGAATTGCATTTGAAAAACCACTGCGCAAATATGGTGCGACATAATATATTGCAACAACCACCATTTTATTCTCTAGGGTCTCTACTATAATATATATAATATATATCATGTTTGGGTGTACCAAGTAATTTTCTAGCAGAAAATAATGATGTTTACTTGTAAGCAACAAATATCAGAAAAGGTTTTGGTCTTTAAAGCGGGAGTCCGCTGGGACTCCGCGTTTTTTTTTTTTTTTTTAAAGTCAGCAGCTACAAATACTGCAGCTGCTGACTTTTAAAATAGTGACACTTACCTGTCCAGCGCGCCCGCGATGTCGGCACCCGAAGCCGATCTCTAGATCGACACTCGAGTGCTGCCGCCGCCATCTTGGGTATGGGAATCAGGAAATGGAGCCTTTCGGCTTCATTTCCCGGTTCCCTACTGCGCATGCGCGAGCCGCGCTGCGCAATGAGGACGGTCCCCGCTGCCTCTGGGATCTGTGTGTTTCCCAGCAGGCAGCGGGGCACTTGCGGAAGGGGGCGGGCACTTGCGGAAAGGGGCGAAATGTACGCCCCTTTCCGCAGAGAGCTAGCCCGGAAGTGGGTGCAATTACCTGGATTATCCAGGTAACTGCACCCCCCTCCCCCCTGAAAGGTGCCAATTGTGGCGCCGGAGGGGGGGAGGAATCCGATGAGCGGAAGGTCCATTTTAGGGTGGACCTCCGCTTTAAATGGTTAAACTTTCCCCATTTACATGCAGGAGTTCTTTCCTTTGATAAAAGAAAGAAAAGATACTTTGTTTCTTCTTATTGGCAGTGTTGTGATAAAAGGTGATGGGCTGCCTGGATTTTTTTTTTCCAGCTGTGAGAACTCTCTGCACTTGTTAGAAAGAATTGTGGCATGCTGTTTTGAAGATCGGGAAGGGAAAAAGATTGCGATTTCGATTCTTAACAATTAATCGTGCAGCTCTAATGTACAGTCATGCCAATGAACATCTGAATGATGGGAGAAAGTGATGTGGTCAGATGAGACCAATATTGAGCTCTTTGGCATTAACTTGACTCGCCGTGTTTGGAGGAAGATATATGCTGACTATAATCCAAAGAACACCATCCCTATAGTCAAGCATAGAGGTGGAAACACTATGCTTTTGGGCTGTTTCTCTGCTAAAGGTACAAGCTGTCTTTGCCACATTGAGGGGCCAATAGATGGAGCCATGTATTGTATAAATCTTGGATGAGAACCTTCTTCCCTCAGCCAGAGCACTGAAGATGGTTCATGAATGGGTCTTCCAGCATGACAATGACCCAAAACATACCACCAAGGCAACAAAGGAGTGGCTCAGGAAGAAGCACATTAAGGTCATGGAGTGGCCTAGTCAGTCTCCAGACCCTAATTCTATAGAAAATGTATGAAGGGAGCGTACATTTTGAGTTGTCAAGAGACAGCCAAGAAACTTTAAGTATTTAGAGAATATCCCTCCAAACCTGGTCACCAACTACAAGAAACATCTGACCCCTGTGCTTGCCAACAAGGGTTTTTCCACCAAGTACTAAGTCATGTTTTGCTTGGAAATCAAATACTTATTTTACTCACTGAACAGAAACTTAATTTATAGCATTTGTTTTATGTGTTTTTTCAGGATTTTTGGTTGATATTCGGTCTCTATCATATAAAATACACCTATGATAAATATTATAGACCCTTCATTTCTTTTTAAGTGGGCAAACTTACAAGATCTGCAGGGGATCAAATATTTCTCCCACTCTGTGTGTGTGTGTGTATGGGGGGTTCATGTGAGTATGGGGGGTTGCAGGGCATATTATGTGTGGGCAGGGCACATTATGGGGAACACAGCAGGGCACATTACACTAGCAACGGTTTCCCTTTACATGCTGAGCAACACAGAGAGGCGGCTGTGAATCAGTCCTTTTGTGGCACTCTGTTCCCCGCTGTCCCCTCCTTTCCTCTTTTACATCCTGGGTGATGTAACATGCAAACACCTGGAATGGATATAAGGGGAGGAGGGGCTGGCGGGGGACAGCGCTCTACGACCAGCACTAGAACATCCTTTTCCCTGTGTAGTTGTGCATGTGTCGGCAGAGGGGATGCAATCTGCCCGTCAACTGCCTGCGACAGACTGGTAGATCACGCCAGAACCCCTGGGAACTTCCACGGAACCCCAGTTGGGAAACCCTGCTCTAAGCATTCCCTTTCCCTCCTCTCCCTGCAGCTACGGAGAAGGTTATATAAGTAGGTGAAGGAGGAGCTGGGCCAGCACAGAGACCAATTAGACACTCATAGTAGAGGAGACGGCTATGACTTGCAAGGAAGGGAGGGGGCTGTGTTAGGGAATTGACTCCTCCTGGAGTATTCAAATTCCTCAAAATTAACAAGTACAGAGAGTCACTTTGCAAATTAAATGGTTATTCTGTTCAAGTTATTGACAGGGTCTCTTTAAGAGTGGCATAGGGTCTGTTTACCTGTGGATTACATTGTAATTACAATTGACTTCATTCTTTTGCTTGAGTTGCAGTCGATTTATTGGATGGCTTGTCCTGCAGTGACCTCTGCACCTTCTTACAATATAAAGTGACTAGTTTAAACCCAAATGACAGTCTGCCTGCTTCGATCCTCTTCGGTGACAAATTATATATATGTGTGTGTATTATAATGATTGATCTCTCCCTGATTTCCTCATACATCTACCAGGGAGGCAAGGGTAGAATTGGCATGCTCTGTGGAGGGAGTGGTGGAAACGCCAGGTAGTTAACAAGGAACAGCTGAAAATGTTTCAGATTCTGACTCAAATTTTTTGTAGTAAAACTTTGCGACAGATGGCACCAACAGATGGAGCCCACATTCCTAAGGAGCTTACCATGGTCATGCCTCCAGCGGCCGATAATACACCATACCAGACCACTCTTAAAGCTTTGACTCGAATTAGCTGGCCTGGTTGCAGCTTTTAGTTTTTAATCTCAGGCCCGCGGCCACGGAACCATGCTTTGTGATAATCTACTTTTCTTGCTGTCATGCCAGGGCTGTGTCTTTAAAAATGCGCATTCCTGTACAAGATCTCAATGGAACATGGACGGATGGTGCAACTGGTTGGTGGTGTTAGGCTTCAAGCCTGGCCATTCATAGTTACGTTCTGTACAGTTTCTTTACAGTTCTATTCATGCAGGCTATATGCATCATGATCTGATAGGTCAATAAGAAATCTGCATATTCTGATCAGATTTATCGATTAGGTTTCTCCAATGTAAATACTTTGACGCAATTTTGCATAATCAAAGTTTCAGTGATTGGAAGTTTTGGAAAATTCTGATTTGGTTTTAAGTTGAGCATGGAGCAATCATCATCGAGTCTGAAAGAATCATTTTTGATTTTCATTCACTTTTTTTCAATAAACTTTCCATTTTGAAATTGATCTTATCGATACTGGATAGTTCACTGTATTTGTGGCATTGAGGGATCATATGACTCATCCAATCGATATGATCAACCTAAATAACTTGATCAAACAGGCCTTTACATTGCATACTCCGTAGATCTAGAGAGAAGTTTGTACAATCAGATTGTAATGTTTATACTTTAGGACCATGTTTATACTTTAGGACCAGGTCAGATTGGCAATCATTGGGGTGCAGAAATGATTTCACCCAATAGGCATAATTTCTTAAGGAGACCACGCATTATTTTCAGTGGTTAAAATTATACTGTAAAGACACAAATTAATGCTGAACTTCACTCTCTGAATCAACATTGACTATTTTTTAATCCTTATGCTTCTAGCAATAGTAGATAGGAAAGTATCATATTTACTTTTGAATGGTATTGTAGCTAGGTGATAGTGTTGGACAGGGCCGGGACAAGGGGTGGGCAGGAGGGGTGGCTGCCCTGGGCACTGTGGTATCATGGGCGGTGGGGGGGCACCACAAGGAAATAGGGGGAGGGGATTTGTGTTGGAAAGGGGGATTTGGGGGGCAGCAGGGAGTAAGTATTGTTCTAGGAGGGGAAATTTGGGGGGTATGCAAAAATTTAGGGGGAGAAGGAATGGGGGGAGATTTGTGCTAGGAAGGATGATTGGGGCCCTTTGTGCTGGAAAGGGGGATTTGAAGTGGGGTTATTGGGAGGGGTAATCTTAAGGGTAGATAATTTGTGCTAGGAGTGATTTTTTTGGGGGGGGGGCACTTGAATTTGAGGAGTGGGGGGTAAGATTTGTGCTGGGAGGGGGGATTTCAACAGGGAAACAGATTTGCACTGGGAGGAGGGGGAATTTATGCTTAGGGGGTGAAAAAGATTAGTGCTCAGTTTGTTTGGGGGGGGGTGTTTAATGCATAATGCTCATACACCTTGGGGGCGGGGGGGTGCAGTTTGGCATGTTTGCCCTGGGCTCTGGCTGACCTTGTCCCGGCACTTGTGTTGAATCATGCACCTCATCCCTTTTAAATATGTAAATAGCATAAAGAGTAACAAGTGGGATTATAGCAGTGCCAAGTAACAAAAACAGTTTAAAATTTAACAAAGTTTATTTAGTACAACATTAAAAGAGTAGAACAAATTATTTGTATCATTGTTTTACACATATCCAAAAAGGATCACAGTAGGTGTTCACTTTAAGCTAGGACTGTTACTGATTAAAATTTTCGTGTTCGATTAATCAATTTTTTTTTTTTTTGATTGACTAATTTCGATTAATTATATCGCACATACAGATTCAACTACTTTTAAATGATTTTCTTGCATTGCAACTCTGCATTAGTCAGTGATAAATGTGGTATACACTATATACAATCACCCAACACTAGTTCATTTCCACAATCCATGACTTAACTTCAGAGTTCACACAAATACGGTTTAAATTCAAACTGTAGCACTGACATAAGTCTTTTTTTTTTCCATAGTAGTGTGACAATCCCTCCACCTCTGATCTAACTAATCACTCTCACCTTATGGCATGGACCCCTGTGCAAACAGGTGGTCATGCAAGCGGGTATCAAAAGGGTTAACACAGACCATAAACTTTTCTCACGTCTCCTTAGATCTCAGCAAGGACGTCAGGTCATGGGTAGAAAGAAAAGATCTAAGTGCTCACCGCTTAAGTATAAGATTAAATTTTTGTGTTCAAACACAAACTACTCACATAAAGATGATAAAAACACAGGATGTAAAGCCGTCAATCATGTTAGTTCCGTAGGGCAGCAGCGGGTGACATCATGCGTAGCTCCTCCCCGTATGCGTTACGTTCAATTAGAACTTCAATGTCACCGGACTCCTCTCCCCTTCCCTTCGTTAGCAGACGGAGGCACTTGGCTAAGGCGGGAGGAGTCCAGTGACGTCCATGTCCGTGACGTCACCGGATCTCCGATGGAACTCCCTGAAGCCCCAGAAGCCGGCGGAGAGGTGAGTACCGATCAAAAGAATTTTGATCGATCAAAAAAATGAATCGATTAATCGAGGAATTAATCTTTAATTTCCACAGCCCTACTTTAAGCAGTTGGAAATGATGTAGTGTCTAATCCCAACATGTTTTGCAGAATTTGGCTTCCTCAGGGGATTATTGGAAGGTCATTAAAAGTCAACCAACTATAACAAAATGACATACAGAAAGAGCATTAGTAAGTAACAGAGTAACAAAATAATATAATTGAGTTATGCCAAGTCATTTATATACATGTATAGAAAAGCATTTATTACTCAATATTTGCTCTGCTTAATCCAAACCAAATGTACTCACTTAGTCACCAAAGATGAACGTCAAGGCCAACTGCACCGTTGTGGGGAAGGACATCAAGTGACCGCAGGAGGCACAAAAAAAGATCAGGCTAAAAACAGGTAATATAAATAAACATAGCTAAGTATCTGGAGGACATGCAATTGTGTCCGGACTAATGACTAATATAAGCCTAATCTCTTATATGCTCTATATCATTATCCGTAGCCAGTACCAAAGAAGGCACAGAATAAAAGACAAAAATTCAGAGACAAAGGCCTTTTGAGATGCAGTCCATAAATATTGATCAGCTTAAAAATAATAATCTGACTCAAAGTATGTGTGTGTGAAACCATATGCCCATGCAGGCACCAGAACAGCAACCCACATGTAAAAATTCATATCCAAAAGTAGATATCAATGGCATAGTTGAAAGCACAGTGTCACCCAAAGAAAGCAGGCCATTTAAACTCTGCTAGGCTATACATCTCTAATTGCTTATGAAAAGTCAAAGAAATTAACAAGCAAACTACCTTCAAGAGTACACAAAATGTCAGTACTGAGTGTTTGGAGTAGAGCACTGTACTACAATCAATGCCCAAAGACAAATAAGAACTTTCAGGCTAGGTTTCCACCATTAAATTTACTAGTACATTTGGTTTGGGTTAAACAGAGCAAATATTGAGTAATAAATGCTTTTCTATACATGTATATAAATGATTTGTCATACCTCAATTATATTATTTTGTTACTCCGTTACTTACTAATGTTCTTTTGTGTATGTAATTTTGTTATAGTTAGTTGAGTTTTAAACATCTTAATGATCTCCTGAGGAAGCCAAATTCTGCGAAACATGTTGGGATTAGACACTACATGATTAACAACTGCTTAAAGTGAACACCTACTGTGACCCTTCTTTGGATTTGTGTAAAACAATGATGTTAATAATTTTGTATACTCTTTTAATCTTGTACTATATAAACTTTAAGTTTTAAACTGTTTTTTTTCTTCTTGGCACCTCTATAATACCACTTGTCTTTGTGGTATTTATCATATTTACTGCATTTTAAACGTATTTATTTCAGTTACTTCTTGGTTTAAAGGCCTAGGCAATTGATGTCATACATCCCAGGATTCTTAAGAAGGGGAGGAGGGGTTTTCTCAGCTAAGCACACCCTCCTGCCTGCATGCTTGAGCTAAGGGCAGATGAATTCCAGGAAGTAAATGCTACATGAATCATCTGCTCTTACTCAAGATGGCCATGGCAGGTTTTTTGTTTTGTTTTTTCAAAATGATTTTTCAGCAAAATAAAGCATCAAGACATGGATGGATGAGCGAATTTGATTTAAATATTACAAATGAATTAAATAAAGTTTTTCCTGTGTGGTGCTGAGATTCAGTGTAATTCTGTTTTAAGTCCACTTTGTCTAGTTGCAGAAACTTGTTGGCTGAACAGCACCTGCATTCCATCAGATGCAGACACAGTTGGGGTATTATGACAGCTGGTGAGCTGACTGTACATTTACAATAGACCCAGCAGGAGATTCATCCATCCGCTCTATGTAGCCTGGATGGATGACTCTATATGTGTATGGCCAGGTTTCGGGTTTATGATTTCAGGTGGGCGAGGCTGCAGTGTTGGGGTACTTTGATGTTAGTAGAACAGTAGATAGGTGAGCTGTAGGTTTTCTACTTTTTATAGGCCCAAAAAGTATCCTATCACAATCTATTCTACTAGGAAAAAGCGCAGGAAGCCAATCGGTTGTGCTGCAGTGGCCATGTGCCAACAAGGAGCATTCTGATAGGAGTAGAGAGAAGTGCCATGGACAGATTAGCTCAGCAGTCTGTGGCTTCTGCTTTCACTGTCCCGTCACAGGCTGGGGAGGGACAAGATCTGTAAGTATTAACTAACTGCAACAAAGAAAAATCAGGCCTCCTGCCCTGCTAGACAAGGCTGTGCTGTGTGACAGAGCTGTGCAAATCTCAGAACTGGATGGACATAAATATCATTTTTTTTTTTTTTTTGGGGGGGGGGGGGTGGTTAAGAGGCCCCGCTATACATATAATGTCTCGTCTCTGTTTTTATTTGATTGCCTGGAGTTCAGTTTTACCCTTGCAGATAGAAGAAGACTTGTGCAGAGGACTCCCCTTGTGTCTGTGTCTGCATGTGCTGTCCAAGTGCTGCTGCTGTAAATAATCACAAAAGCAGGCCACTTTGCTGGTTAATTGGTACAAACCATCTGGATGTGCCGGCAGCTATAAATACATTCCGTGTTTTCTCAGGCTGGCAGTCAAGGCTTTGATTTGCACGCTGCGATGGGGTGACGTGTTCAGTCCAAAGGATCGCAGCAGATGAAATCTGTTCCCTCAAATCCTTCAGCAGAGATCTCGTCACATCCTCTTGGTGACACAGAGGCCTGCAATCAATTAATCGGCTCAATGAGACTCTCCTTTACCATGGGAACATTGTGCTGATTAATAGACACGCAGACACAATGCAGAATTTATGTGTTCGGGAGGGGGCGATGTCTAAGTTGTGTTTATTGTAGGACATTTCACATGCTTATCAAAGCAGTCATCATTATTTATTCAAATAATTTTATGAATACTGTCTGTCTGTGGCTTGATTTTGCGAAACATTTAAAGCACAAAAACTTTCGTTTAACCGCTTGCCAACCAGTACACGACGATCTACATTGGCACAATGGCACAGCTGCTCAAATGGGTGTAAATCTTAAATCCCCTTTAAGACGCGGCCTTATGGGCGCACCCGCCCCTCCACAGACTCTGTGACCGTGCCCACGTATCCCGTGGACTCAATGAGAGTATTAGTTCCCCACTGTTGGTGTCAGTGGGGGGGGGTCTCATTTTTGGTTTCAGTGGAATGAATACTGGCCGAAGGGCTATATATGGGCACGCAAAGGGTCACAGTTTGGAGTCCACTACTCTAAACTATGCTGTTTATAGGGCCCTGAGCTGAAGAGAATCACAGACGAAAATGAGCAGCAGTTAAACTAAAGTAATAGCAGCAGCAGCATATAATATCTATTTTATTAGAGAGTCATGTCAGTGGTAGCCCATCCCCCCACAGTTAAACTCACTCCCTAGGACACACTTAACCCCTTGATTGCCCCTAATGTATAACCCCTTCCCTGACAGTGTCATTTATACAGTAATCAGTAAATTTTTAGAAACTGATCGCTGTATAAATGACAATGGTCCTAAAATAGTGTCAAAAGTGTCCGATGTGTCTGCCATAATGTCGCAGTCACGATAAAAATCGCAGATCGCCGCCATTACTAATAAAAAAAAAGAATAATAACAATGCCATAAATCTATCCCCCTCTGGTGTCACATTTGGCTTCTTTCAGGGGGGAGGGGGGTGCTGATACCTGTCTAAGCCCTTGTACACACGGTCTGAAATTCCAACGGAAAATGTCAGATCGGACCGTGTTGTCAGATAATCCGGCCGTGTGTGGGCTCCATCTGACTTTTTCCGTCGGAATGTCCGACCACCAAAGTTTGAGAGCTGGAATTTTCCGACAACATGATTGGATCAGACTTTGTATGATTGTTTGTAGAGAATTCCAATTGGACAAAGTGCCACGCATGCTCAGATCAAATTACGAGACCAAAGCTATTGGCTACTAGCCTGAACGTAGTCCCGTCATAACGAGCGAACGCCATCACGTTCCGAACGATCAGATTTTTCGACAACTTTCTCCGACCGTGTGTATGCAACACCTTTTTTCGGAAAAAAACGGACAGATTTTGTGTTCGGAATTTTCGACCGTGTGTACAAGGGCTAAGACAGGTGTTTGCACCCACTTCTGGGCATAGACTTCCACAGGAGCCTCTTCCTGTCCTGCTGCATTGTCTGCTGGGAGACACACAGGTCCCAGAGACAGCAGGGACCATTCGTAGTGCGGTGCGCGACTCGCGCATGCGCAGTAGGGAACTGGGAAGTGAGTGAATTATTTTAATTTTTGTATTTAATAAACTTGTTTTTACGGCACTGCGCAATCAAGGTTCCCCTTTGTCATTTACATGAATGTGATTTGCTTATTAGCAAGTTTTTTACTGCAGCTGGAGTTTGAGGATCAGTTCTTTTATCCAAAGACGCTAAGGTTTATATTTTTCAATAGGGCAAAGGTACTTATGTCACCAAATACACACAGAAGTTGCAACAGTTGAACTATTAGAACACAGGGACACTTACCTAATAGTATATGGTTCCGGTCAGAATGAAATGCATTAAGCTCATGTAGTCCAATTCTGTCTGTACTTAATGTAAACTCCCCAACATAAAGATGTTATAGTTCTCCAATAGGGGTTTCTTACCCAGCTAACAGGGACAAGGAAGTGCCTATCTATAACCAACTAACTCTGTAATATTACCCAAGCAACAGCTATTTACAAATATAGATACCTTGGATGCAGCACCCTACAGTCTATTGAAAGCCCCCTCATCCACCAAAGTCAAAATGCACGCAAAGGTGTTTTAAAAATAAAGCTGCTGCTGGGGGGAAAATGCAGTACTTACCTCAGCGCTGGCAGTTCATTGTTATGTTTTATGTACAATTTAGGTTCTGATTGAAGCTTGGTGAATTCGGTCTATCTCTTTATCTCCCATTTTCACCATATCTGTATAAATCTTGATCTGCGCTAGAACAAAACGCTGCAATCTGATTGGTTCCTAGAAGCCAACGCACTTTCTCTTTGGATTTCATACTCTAGTAAATCAGTCCTGTATGTTTGAGTTGGCAGCGCAGCTACAGAAGCTGAAACAATTTTCTGAGTCAGCGGTGCGGAGGTCAGAGAATGAACCTGGACTCAGACAAACTAATTAGGGTTGTCCGCAAAGTCAGTGGAAAACAATAAATATCTGTAAAATTTCATTTTTTTTCCTGCACTTGATTGCCAGTTCCAGTATTTTAGAGGGCCTGTCCACCCAACGTTGCAATTGCAGATTGTGGCCGATGCTGGCAAGTTTGATTAACCACTGTCATCTCACTAGAATGTTGATGACAGGATTAGCACAATATGATTTCTGATTAGAGTCTCACTCATCATGCGGCAACAGGCAGAATGTAACTCTTTATAATTCTTTCTCCTTAAATATAGGTGGCTCTGCAGATTCGTCCCTCCGTGCTGTTTTTAGTATGCATGCCATCCGTTCATGCACAATCTTGACAAATAATTACAAATGATAGTTGTACAAATGCACGATGGCATTAAAACCTTTTTGCAACTACTAGCAGGAAACAATTAAAAAAGGGACATTTGTTGGAGCGCTTGGAGACCTTTTTCCTCAACCTCAAGAAATTCAAAGTCCACTAATTGAAAAAGTTAATGGCTAATATTTCCCCCGTGTAAAGGTGGAAATGCTCATATTCACTGCTTTGTGTGTCCCCTGCGCTTTGTCTGGATTATGTCCTATGAAGACCATTGCAGAACAAAAGACAAAGAATATTTTAGGAACAATGGCAGACACTGGTAAAAGTATATACAATATATGCCAGTGTTTATCTGACACTTGGAAATTTCACATTTGTGCTTGTGTATATTGTAGAATTTAGAGGTATTAATGTAAGATAAGGCTTCTGCCTTAGGGCCCATTGACCAGATTGTGTTGAGTTAGCACAAAATACATCCATGGCACTATGTGTTTCATGCTTGATGTGATAGAGTGCAAACACCTTGTTGACAGATGTGCTTTACAGCGCATATGGTGGTGCACTGCAGAAATAGTACATGCACTGTTGGTGTGTTTGGCAGCCCATTGAAAAAAAATGGCTGCCTGATGCAAAGCAGGTTAACGTACCGCAGTAGTATGAATGGGTCCATATCCAATACGCTATAGCAAGTGAAATTCATCAGCAACTGATATTCTCTTTAAACAGTTGGCATTAAGCCAGAAAGCCCGCCTAATTTTCCACGTTATTAAAAAATACTTTTCTGTCTTTGCAAATGCGTAGGGAAGTCTTCTGCTGAAGGGTGCTGTTAGGACCAGAAGGCCAGGCATAGCCCTTTAACACACATTATAATGGCAGTGCTGGGGGGGGGGGGACCCATACAAAAGGGGACTGAAGTTCCTCTTTTAAGTGTTGTTAAACCCACAACAGTAAAATCAGTCTGTATATGCAGTAAAGCATGCTTGTTATGCTCACTATGGAACCCAAGGGGTTATTCCTCCGCTTTGTATAAGAAGGCTGTTTGAACCTCTGTTCTCTGATCATCCCCTTCCACAGTCCCCAATCCATCTTCTGATAAGAGCATTTGGAGTCACTCTGCCAGTCACATGGCATGCGTTAACAAGGATTACAAAGATGCAGCCCCTTCATAATGAATGGACGGCCCTAATACAATTCATAATGAATGCGTCGTCAACACACCACAACAGAGATGAAGAACCTTTTTAGCAATACCACATTGTGTGGTATGTGCGCTGTGGTGCGTTGTGTGTTGCACTCTACGGTACAGTGCTTTGGGGTACCAGTGAATGGCACTCCACCGCACATAAAGCAGTTTTAACCTGCATTGTACAAGTGTAAATGGGCCCTGAAAAGCAAGTCTGCTATAATGTACAGGACATATCATTAGCCAGCATGAGGTTCCATTTGCCACGCAAAATTGAAATGTCAGTATTGGATGGAGTTGGCCTGAAAAACGCCGGCGTCCTGACAGCGTACTCCTCTCAGCTGCCTGACACTCTTTATGCAGTGATGGGCTCGGCTTGGCCGGCCTCTTTGTGCTCTCCCTCCACATCTGCTGACGCCTGTGATTTTCTATAGGGGACATGCTGTACGGGAGGCTCAGTGGGGAAGGAGGAATCCCAATGCTGGAATAGTACAATCACTGAATGGACTCTACACCATGTGATGTTTACTACAATGCCGCTCCGTGTGACTGCGTGAGAGCTGCTAGATTGTTCCTCATGTGGCTTGTATTGACAGTATGAGCCAAGCTGGGCCTAACCTTTCCCAGTGTCATTTACTTTGTTCTAATCAACCAATCGGCTTCTTGCTATTATTCCTCCATTCTGTATTACTTCTTACTTATGTATAAAAAAAAAAAAAAAAAAGTATTTTATCCTCAATAAAATCCATTTCTTTCTCACCTATTGAGGAATACAGGAAGTGATTCACCTTCGAGTTATACTGCTGCCTACAGGGAAATGAAGAAGTAGTATACTCCCCATAAAATCTGTTCCTTAGAATCCATTGTGGACACAGGAAGTCCTTGTTCTGAATGTGCAGTATAGGTGAACAACGTTTTGTGTCCCTCAATGGACGGGAAAGAAAAGTATATTCTATTCTATAGAGGCTGTTCCTCTCCTGCACATGTAAGGCCTCGTTTACACGGAACGTGCTAAAGCATAAGCTGTGTTTACCTGCATAGGGATGCAAAGGTGTGTTCCATGCATTTTATTCTATATAGAAATTAGAATGGGCTCATACACATGAAATTGACTCTCAGTGACATTGACAGCCGTGTGCAGCAGCACAGATGATGACACCTCGCCGACATGACACGTCCCCTCCTGAATCACAGTGACGGTCTCTGTCCACTGAAGGTGGTTCTTTCAGTCCACTCCAGTCCTAACAGCACTGACCGGTCCGCTCCACTCCAATATATGAGGCCCACTTGGCTACCTTGCACCATGACATCACACGACATGCTAGGGCACCACCACTGCCAAAGTCAAGCGTCACAGCCATATTTCTTACTGGAAAAATTTCCTGTCCTGGAAAAAAGTGCCCGTTTTACTGGCTGACAGTAAAAATACTAATGGTTGGCAACGCTGGCTCCTAATCTGACATGCCTATGGGTGCATAGCTTTTAATGCACACTGTGAGTTCGGGGACATGCACCCACATGGATGTCGAAGTGGCAGCAACTGTGTTTTGCCTAAAACTGACCATACATGTTAGAATCTGTTTAAAGCTATTGGAAGATGAAACAGTAAGTGATCATGTGTTGCCATCTCTCCGTCACCTCTTGCTCAGATGACAACTCTAAAATAATGGATGTTCCTTAACTTTCCTTCTTAGTGACAGTGGTCACCATTGTACATAAAGAGGTAAATACCCCCAGTGGGGACAGAGACCGCAGTAAAACAAACAAACGCCAGTAGTGTAAGGCTCGGTTCACACAGGGGGCGATGCGAGGCGACACGACTTGCCGCGCCGCGACCTGCCGCGACCTCAGCGGCGACTTGCAAATGACTTCTGTATAGAAGTCAATGCAAGTCGCCCCGAGGTCGCCCAAAAGTAGTACAGGAACCTTTTTTCTAAGTCGGAGCGACTTGAGTCGCTCCTCTTAGAACGGTTCCGTAGTACAGAACGGGGGCGACTTGTCAGGTCGCGGCACGGCAAGTCGTGTCGCCCCCTGTGTGAACCGAGCCTTACCCTTCTCTGTCTTATTCAAAGCTAAAACTGACCATACAAAGCTGACTATACCATTTCCTTTACCACAACTATATAGTGCTATTTGTATGTGAATACAACATTTAATGGATGTAAATAGGCCTTTATACTGCATAGTTTTGATAAATAGGTGGTTGTTTAGAGATTGTACAATTCGGTTGTAATATGTGTGATCTGTGCTTTTCCCATCAGAGCCTTTCAGTGACCAGCTTTAGTAAAATTTGTATCCATTGTGTACCAAGCCTTTTAAAGTTCTGTTGTATTGTATTTTTCTCTCCAGAGATATTAAACCCGACAACATTCTGCTAGACATGAATGGACACATCCGACTAGCAGATTTTGGCTCCTGTTTGAAGCTAATGGAAGATGGAACAGTAAGTGACGCTGTATTGCCATATGTTTTTATTGATCTGCAGATGTAAGGGGGTTTTTCCAAAGGTGAAGCAGCTGTGCATAGTAACCAATCAGATTCTAGCTTCAGCTTGTTCAGTTGAGAAATGGACAGAAATTTTAGAAGCTGATTGGCGGTCATGCACAGGTTCTCCAGGTTCTGTCTGCTGGAGCCTACGTTCACAGATATGTGATGCGGAAACCAGCGCGATTCCAGCGCCGGTTCCCGCATCACATCTCTCCCACAGGCAGTTCACACTGCCCTCCTCGAACCACTGCGGGTGTCAATACGATGTTATTGACACCCCAGATCGTTTCACAGATCGCAGTGCAAACTGTGAACTCGCGCAGGAATCGGGTCATATGGGTGAGAACACCCATGCGATCTGATTCCAGTGTGGGGAAAAAAAGTCCCTGCACTATTTTCTTGCAAATCCAATGTGAGTTCAGACATACAACTGTATGTCTGAACTCGCATTGCACAGACAGGGCATGCGATCAGCACCACACTGCGGGTGCGAATCACATGTGTGAACCTGACACAGTCTGAATACATTTTTCTCTATGTATCTTTTGCATGCATCGTTACTGGATAAGTTCTGATTAAATTGCTTTTAATATAAATCAACCATGGTTCGAATGTGGAGGTATCCTGATGTGTGTTTACGTTTTATTTTTATCATAGGGTGCAAGTTGATATGTGATGATTTTTTGATACTATGTATTAAACCCAACCATAGGATCCTTAAAAATGATCCCTTGCAGTAGGGCTGTGCCCACATTGCAAAGGTTAATTGGTCATTTAGCCTAGGGGAGAGGAGAAGTGATATATCATTTAAAGGATGCACCCCACATGTGGCCAGGGAAATAAACACATATGTTATATTTGTAGCATTAATCATGTGCAAGAGATTTTTTTTTAAATCCAGGAGAAGAAGCAGTGTTTAATTCTTATTCCATGAGCGTGAGGGGAAATTGCCCCATAGTAAGGGTAATTCCTATTTCAGACCTTTGTCCCTAAAACATTTGGACCTTTTTGCTTTTGTGACCATTCTAAAATAATGGTTTTCCCTAAACCTTTTCTCTTGGTTACAGTGGACCATGGCATATAAAGAGGTAAATCCCCCCCCCCTCCCCCAGTGAGGACCCAGACAGCAAAAAAATTTTAATTACCCTTCCCTGGTCATTGACTCAAACTATGGAAGTCACTGGATTAGCATGACAGTCAGGCAATTACAATTTTAGGAATAAGGTCAGCTTGTTTTTTTCTCATGTTATAGTTATGATCTCTTTAGATGATTATATCAGATGTCCAGCTGGGTATTAGTTCTGGCCACCTTATGGATGAACGGAGGTGTTGCATTGGATGAAAGTAACAGAATTTATTTTCGGTTGTTGATTATCAACTAGCTCTTTCCCACCATTAATGAATATTTTTTTCACTTTGCTAGGAACTTGTGGCCTTTTGTCCAGTGCCCACAAATAATGATGTTAGTATAATTCACGCCCATACGTTTGTGCTCTACACGTGTTTGACATTCTTAATTTTCAAGCTTCAAAGTTGTTGACTAAAGTATTGCCAATGTTAAATAAGACCTACAGATGTCAGCAAAGCCTACTAAGTGAGGGCTAGTAGAATGGTTGGAGAAAAGGGCATCATGTTTGTAACCCTTATCTTTGGGTAATTCTAATGCCACCAGCTTGCAACTCCATCTACCACCATTAGTGCTCAGTCCCGTAGAATCATGGGTAAATTTGACTCTCAAGCAGGGATAGAAGCATGCTGACAGGTTCTTGTGCTCTTGAGGATCAAGACTTAAAGTAAACCTGTGTCCAAGCTATGGACATTCACATATTTACAAATTCTTAACAAGCAATGAATTCTCTGACCTCCATAGCTGCAGTCAATGTGAGGTTCATCAGGATCAGTGAAATTCATCCTTAATGTTTGCAGCAGAAACTTCTCCATTTTACTTCATATTTTTCTGTAGCTTTACCCAGCTTTGCTCATCAGCGGTGAGTTGTCAGTTTTCCAGCTTTCTAATGTCTAACATAGAAGAGAGGAGAGAGCAGAGTGCCAAGATCAGACTTGAACCTCTAAGTTTGAAAATGAATTGTTCCACAGTCTCAGCAGCTGCAGTGGTCAGTGCTGGCTTATTGTAAAGCTTATTTACTGCTTGTAAAAAAATATTTAAATATGTCCATAGCCTGGCCACAGTTCTAATTTTAAATCCCAAAAATTGGAACAGAGTGAACGATTATCCTCACACCACCCTCATTTTGTTTTGATGACTGCTTTCTAAAAGTCTCATTCTAGTCTTCCGCATGGACAACAATATGTCTTGATAGTGTTTAGGATTAGAATTGTTTTTGTAAGGCAGAAAACTAAAATCAACTTTTAAAGTGTCCGAAATTTCAGTGTTTAGTGGACGCTGGAAAGTTACAGCCCCTGACAGTTTTTTATCTCTCTGGGACTCTATTGGTGACGTCTCTGACATGAGTCCTTAGGTCTGCACAGCTGTTGTGCCCATTATGAGTTGTTCCCACCATCCCTGCTGGAACAAGAGTCAGGAATTATGGCAATGAAATCTCACTGTAGCCAAAAAGAAGCCAGGGGCTAAACTATACCAAAAATATCACTTTTATTTCATTTTATTATCTGTCTTGCTCTATAAGGCCAGAGCTACATGGACAATTATATTCACTTCCTGCTAGGGAACACCACTGTCTTGCAGCCAACTGAATATGCTAGACCTACAAAATAAATTTTTAGTAGCCCAATCATGGTGCTAAAGTAGGGGTTGCAAATGATCATTAAACAAATGGATTCATCCTGCAGGAATTTAATGCACTTAAATATAGCTTTGTACAAAGCGAGATTGATTGCTACTACATTATTCTATTTGTTTAGTGAATTTTTGATCCCCCTAGATTTTTAGTAGCACAATTGAGCTACTAAAAGTCTCCTGTGTAGCTCAATCTATTCAGTTGACAGTATAAAACAAACTAAAGGCCAAAAAATAAAAAATGGAGGTAAGGTTTTTTGGCAGTAGAGACTTGCATATTCTCTTGTCTAAAAAACACTTCTTTCTGCCAGTGTACACATTGAAGTGTACACACCCCCGGCTTACAGATGCCAATAAAAGAGCCAAGTGCCAGGGAAGTGTATCTCCAGTGTGCATGCACAGGAGTTACAGTCTCAGCAGTGCTGGAAGGCAGCAGACTTAACGGAAGATTGTCTGCAATGAATTGACAGCGAGGAACACTGATCTCACATCACTGGAGGAGACCACACTGGAGGGTAAGTGTGCCACAAGCGGAAAGTATGCAGTGAAGACTTGCACATTATGGTAGAAGTCTACCCATCTTAAAAGCAGAAAAGTTATTTAAATCTCTTAGCCCCAAGAGTCTGTGTCAATGAGTTTTTGTTGTGTTTGGATGAAATCAATTTCAGAGGCTTCTGAAATCTTTCAGAATGCTTTGACATTTGACCTACACTTGACCATCTCCTGACCTGTAGTTGACCTGCTTCAAGTGGGTTTTGCACTCCCACAGACCTGTATAGGAATGCAAAACCCAAGTCTATCAGCACAGGCCCTAATACTTAAAAAGCTTTCAGAGTTTTTGTATTCACCAGTCATATGTTGCTGTATGGAGTCCGTAGACATATTGGAGTTGATTTACTAAAGGCAAATAGACTGTGCAGCTTGCAAGAGCACTTGCTCCAGAGCTTTGTAAATGAGCAGAAGCTCTGCTGACTTCCACCATCCAATCATGTGCAAGCAAAAATGTTGTTTTCTTTTTCCTCTGACGTTATTTGTTTTTTATAAAGCAAAACTTAACCTCGTTTAGTAAAGTGGTTGTGAAGCCACTGTATAATAAACATACCATCCCCTCTGTTAGCTAACAATGTATGTCTCAGTGTCTGTGCTTTAAAAAAAAAAAAAAAAAGCAGATTTATACGTTATATGAGAGCGTCACCCGACATTCATGTGAGCCCTTGGCTCTCTCCTCTCCCTGGCTGATAGCTATAGCAGGCGGAGCCGAGAACTCCTGCCAATGTCGGCCAGGAGGAGAGAGCCAAGCAGTTACATGAGTGCTGGGAGATGCTCTGATATAAGGTATACTTTTTTTTTTTTTTTTCAGCCCAGACACTGGAACGCATATCGTTAGCCAATAGAGGGGATAGTATGTTTATTATACAAATATTATAGCAGCAGGGAGCAGAGTGGCACAGACTAGTTGACAGACTGGGAGGGGAGGAGGAAGAGCAGAGAGGAGAACTGCGGCTGACAGAGGCACGTAAACTGACCACAGTGTCAGGGCTCAGCAGCCATGATAAACTGTGGGCAGAATCAGGCAGGATCAAATAGTTTATTTTAGATTAAACAAGGGGCCAAATACATAGCACAAGCACTGTGCTGCTATACATGCTTTAAGGGAACAGGATCTATTTTTTTTTTTGGGGGGGGGGGGGGTTGGTGGGGGGGTTACAAATGCTTAAACTCTGGAGCAACTGCATTTGCAGAGTGCAACTGCACTTTGCAAAGTGCACAGTCGATTTGCCTTTAGTAAATCAGCCCCAATGAGTTCTGAATTATTGCAAGCTTCCTCTGGATATGACCTCACTGATTCAGAAAAAAACTTTTTCACAGTTAACACACCTTGAAATTCTGTAAAAAAAATAAAAGGAGTAAAATAATGAATATAAACTTTTTAAACCAACGTTTATTTTTTCACTGCCGTGCTGTAAAATAGGACGTTTATAAGAGGTGGAAACACGTGAAGTTCTTTTGTAGTAATATTTCAGAGTAGATGGTGCATGGTGAATGAACGCACCTTGTTTTGCTCCCACTGCATCGGCCGTTGCACACACAGAGCACCTTCAGGTTCACAGTCAGCAGCCATACCTCCAGTCTATTTGGTGGCTTTTGCACGATTGTTGCGCCTTGTCTGCACTTTTGAAATGCACCCAATGCAGGAAGGAAATCAGGCCAAAGCACAGCTGACCTAACTGTTAAGACTTGCTCATTCAAGAATTTTGTATTTTATTCCTTGTATTGATGACTGTTCTCCTTCTAGGTCCAGTCCTCGGTGGCAGTGGGAACACCAGACTATATCTCTCCTGAAATCCTCCAGGCTATGGAGGATGGTAAGGGGAAGTATGGTCCAGAGTGTGACTGGTGGTCTCTGGGGGTCTGTATGTATGAGATGCTGTATGGAGAAACTCCATTCTATGCCGAGTCCTTAGTGGAGACATATGGGAAAATCATGAACCACAAAGTAAGTAGAAGTTTATCTTGCATTTCAGCTAATTACAGTACTATCCTTATTTCTGTTTTAGACTCGGCTTTGCCTCTTCTACCTGCAGGGTAACTCATTTGATGGAAATGTCAAGTCTTTTGAAAAGTTTTTAGACACACACATGAATGTTATCTTAAAGGGTCAAAGCATTACCCAAACGTACCCACTAACATACCGAATCACATTCCAATTTTTTCTTTTTCCTTGGTCCTGTAGAGAGAAAACTTTTCTTATACAAAATTCTTACAGGGGTGGTAGCTGTTGAAAGGTCAGTTCCTATTGACTTAGGCACCCCCAGAACTGTATTTCCCAAGAGCACATTCTCTTTGGCAGGCTATTAGGAGTCAAAGCAGTAGCATTGTTTTGCTGAGTAACAAAAAAAGTCAATGTACTCTATGCACGTGGAGAGCCCACGTCAGTCAGAAAGAGTTACAGTAAGTAGGCATCAGGATTGGGAGGAGGGGGGTTGCAATTTACCTTAGAATCAGTTAGAAGGCTATGGAGGGCAGCTGGGGATGCTGTAGGGTGCACATATTTATCTTTTGCTATCTGTATCCTGTATGCAATCTGTTTATATATCCTGGGGACATTTTCTCTTTTTTTCCTATCCCAGAGATGTGAAACAAAGTGAGAGGAAATATCTACAAAGTGAGGAAAACCCCATTGGACAGTTGTCACTGTAAAATAAGTCCCCATTGGAAGATTTCCCTCTGGTCCTGGATTTTAACTTGCTTTCTGCCCTTTGACAATGGTCACTAAACAGAGGGTGAATTTCCCAGTGGGGACAAGGACAGCAATTAAAATAAATTACAAAGGTTCTAACCCTTCCACATTCTATCCCAAACTAAATATTTTGCTTATACCTACCCCTTAAAAAGACACCAAAAAAAATCTATAGCCTTCTCATATTGATCAGTTTTTACATTGAATTTATAAATTATTCTGCCTCTTTGAGCTTTATAATGTATGATGCACATATAAAGTGCTGTCCATTATCAACCTTATTTGTTATTTTTGTTTCTGAGCTATGTGTGGTGAAATATGATGGTATGGTCTAATCTAATCTCCTTCCTTTATTTTACCCCCAGGAGAGGTTCCAGTTCCCTGCGCACTCGGACATCTCTGAAAATGCTAAGGACTTAATAAAGCGGTTAATTTGCAGTCGGGAGCATCGTCTGGGTCAGAATGGGATTGAAGACTTCAAGAACCACCCATTCTTCGCTGGCATTGACTGGGAAAACATTCGCAACTGTGAAGCACCTTATATCCCAGAAGTCAGCAGCCCGACCGATACGTCCAACTTCGATGTGGATGATGATTGTTTAAAAAACAGTGTAAGTGCTGCTCAGGCTGAAACTGAAGACAACTGCAAGGAACTAAGTCTCTCTCTACTATAATGCTACAACAGTTTGGTGTTCTGATGTCTCATCCCATGTAGTAGCGATTAGTGGAGTGATACCAGCCTTATTGATTTTGCAGTGAAATTGCCACCAAAGCTTACACTCTTGATTTCGCTGATTGAGCTGCATAGGTGAAATTTGCCAGGACAATTTTACTATTCCTGGCTTCTTGAATATTTTCCGACACACAGCTAACTTCCTATTCCTGTATTGCACTGAAGAGACTAAGGCTGTCTCCTTCGGGCCTAGAATATCTGTTAATGCGAAACAACTAATATTTATGGTGTATGAACATTTAGAATTTTTAAAGTGTGAAATTTTTTAATTTTTGAAGTGTATAAATATAATGTTCAGCTTATGTTTCTTTGGCCCTTTTAAAGACGCAAACTGTAAAGTCTAAAGATTTTTTTACCTTAAAGTATTCTCTGCATTAAGGTTAAAAACCTTCCAATGTCAGCTCCCCCATTGCACAGAGCAAGCAAGTATAACATATTTTTTATGAAAATAATAAAAAACATCTTGACTATTGCTTTAAGGACTTCCCTTCTAGTTTAAAGTGGTAGTAAAATCCGCTTTCTGATTTATACTTACAGGTAAACCTGTAGGTACAGTAAATATATCCTAAATGTGCACTTTTTGGAAATATTTACTTTACGCACAGCATGCATATTTACTTTATGTGCAGCATGCAGTCCATTGAGAGAGTTGTGCCACGGCCATGACTCCCATGCTCATACGTGGGAGTAACATCACCGCAGCTCGCCCATTCAAACAGCCGAAGTCCACAAACCCAGAAGGAAGACTGGGGTGAAGACGGAAGCCCTGGTAGCGGTGCATACTAGCACATTATGATATTATCCTGTGGTTTACTACTGCTTTAAGATTTTCCTGGAAAAAACATTAGATACCACATCTGCAACTGTAGCAACTGAATCTAGAAAGGTTTTGTAGAGTTAGTTTATATTTTAGTTAAGAATGGTTTTGGGCGGGCTGAGTTGGCCTGTGGCTTGGATACTCCAAAAGAGATCTCCCTGCCATAATTCCTGACCCTGACCCTGTTCCTGTTCTTTAATGTTGGAGTTTTGGGTTTCCCATCCATATTTTTGTGTTTCAGTTCACCACAGAAGTACGGTAACTCTTAGATGGTTTAACTTTGTAGTTTCTACCAAACTTGGAAGGTTTTTGTGTACTGATGCCTTTATTGGGAACTGAAAGACAGTTGTCCTGATCAAATTTTTTTCCTCTATGCTAGAAATGTAAATTTGTTGGCTGTTACTCTGCAGTAATGGTGTTCTTTGTTATGTAGGAGACGATGCCTCCCCCAACACATACAGGCTTTTCTGGACACCATTTACCGTTTGTTGGGTTTACCTACACAAGTAACTGGTAAGATGTCAGCCACGTGAGTCCACTCTATGAACACATACCGTATCATTTTTGCCACTTCTCCATTGCTATCTCCTTCTCTTTCAATCCTTGTTCTGTTTTTCTCCTCCTGCCTGTACCTCATCTTTCTCTATAGATTTTCCTCTTTCTTTTACCTCTTCCTCCCTCTACCTCTATATCCCTGTCTACTTTTCTCTTTCTTGTTCCTTCTCACCCTTTCTCTTAAAGTGAAAGTTTTGAAAAAATGCTAGCAGGATGGCATACCGTGCAGAATAGACTCTGTGTGTCTCCTCTGCAACAATTACCTGCCTGCTAACAAGTTTCTGAAAATTATACACTGGGCTGCACATGCCTTACTCAGTCTAACTTCTTATCATTCATTGGTGCCAGAATGAATTATCTCCTCCCCTCCCTTTCTCTTCTCTCCTGTCTTCTTTCTACTCCCTCTCTTTGCTACCTCTGTCTCTTCTCCTTTTTCCGTCACTCTCCTGCCTTCCTCTCTGTGATCCCCACTCGCTCTCCTCTGTCTCTTCTCTCACCCTCTTCCCTTTCCTCCTCTCTCCTCCCCCTTCTCTTTATTCCCAATCTCCCTCTCTCTTTTCACTCTTTTTCCTCACTCCCACCTCTCTCCTCCCTCCTCCCCTCTTTTTCTTACCTATCTCCTCTTCCTTTCTTCCTTCCTTCCTTCTCTCCCTTTTCCCTCCCTCTCTCCCTTCCCTCTCTACCTTCCCTCTCTACCTTCCCTCTCTCCCTTCCCTCTCTCCCTTCCCTTTCTACCTTCCCTTTCTACCTTCCCTTTCTCCCTTCCCTTTCTCCCTTCCCTTTCTCCCTTCCCTCTCCCTTTTCCTTCTATCCTGCTTGCGGCCTTTCCCATTTTCTGTGTCTCTCCCCCATATCCATATTTCTGTCTGCTTCTCCCTCCTTCCATTGCTTTGCTCAATCGCTATTCTGTCTTCCTCTCCCCTCCCTACTTTGGCTTTTACATTTTCTTCTTCATATAACTTTATGTTCTCTGTATGTCAAATGGAAGATTTAAGTCATGGAACTTTTCAGAGGTACCTCTGTCTAGTCTGAAAGATTTAGAGGCGAGTGGAATCTGTGTGCTATTACTCTTAGTGCCCCTGCTGTGAGTTCAGTCATCTGTGGGTTTCTGTTGCTTTTACCTTTTACTTAAGCAAATGACCTATAAAGTGTGCCCATTTACTGGTTTTCACACACCTCTCCAGCAAACAAAACCTGCATTGGCATCTGAAAAAATGTCTGTCTGGGAAATGTTTTATGTGTGGAAGCTGCAAGGTTTTGGGGAGAGCATCATGATCCAGCATGGCTCCAAAAAAAAAAAATTGTGACAGTAGATTTATCTTGTGTTTGTGACTGTTGTTGTGTTTCTTTAGTGTATTATCAGATAGGAGTTCTCTGCGCCTGGCATCAGGGATTGCCAATACAGAGCTTGACGCCAATGTACAGCGCACTTTAGAAGACAGCCTAGCAACGGAGGCATACGAGAGGCGGATACGGCGGCTGGAACAGGAAAAGTTGGAGCTCAGCAGGAAGTTGCAAGGTGCTTTGCCAGATCTGTGCAGCTGCTCAAAAACATGTTTATGTCTGGGGGGAAATAAGGCAAACAAAATAAAGTATTCAGAAATAAATACCCATTTCCCCAAATTTTGACTACGCAAGTTCCAAAAATGATCTGTTGATCTGCCTGAAATCCAGTGAGCTCCTAAATTTATGTAGTGGTCTAACTAATCTTCCACTGCTACAGGGAGATCCCAAACTGTGTTGTCAGCCCTGCCCAGTTTTCACTGCCTGGGGTACAGAACACCTTCCACTTCTTTTATGGAAATGAGGAAAAGGGGATGTTTTATAGTCCAGCAGGGAAGAACTGACCATTCTGAGATTTCAGTGCAGCAGTGGCAGCATTGTCAGCTTAATACAAGAATTTAGGAACTCTTTGAATTTGTGTCAGGATTCGCAGATTTTTTATTTATTTTTTGTACTGTACTACTCCCCCATTTTTTGTAGAAGTGTCAGAGGAACAGGAAATTAATAACAATTTAGCAAATGTTAAAGACAGTAGAAAAACCCTGACAAAAGTTTTAAAGCTGAACTCCAGCTCAAACAAATATTGCCACAATAAAAGAGGCGCATGTCTATTTAAAGCTTGGTGTGCTTTGTGTACTTCTTCCAGATCTGTGCAGTAATCATGTGTGAAGCTTTGTCTGTGTTCAGAAACTTCTTATAATAAAGACTGGTCATTGCTGCTCCCTCTCTTTGTACAGATTGACTGGTCTTGTATCCGCCCCATCCTATAATTTTCTGCAGGCAGCCAAAAGTGCATGGGGCCTGCTGGGTCCCTCCCACACCTCTGCTCTCTGTAAAGACTAAGTGGAGCACATTGATGTCATTGTTACTTTTGCAAGATAGTATCTGGGTTTACAAAGACATTTGGTGTTGGTAGAGTGGATTTATAACGATCAGCCATAATTTTATGACCACCAACAGATAAAGACAATAACCTTGATTGTCTTGTTACAATGGAATATGAAAGTGGGTGTGATATAAGAGGGTTCTTCAGAAAGTTATCGCACTTTTTTAAATATGTTTTTCAGCCATCTTCCCACAGCATAACAACTCTTATACTAAACTGCAAGGTCAGCTGGCTTGTCAGACAGACTAATCACATGCCACTCCCAGACATGGCCAATTACTACTCCTCCCACCCTCACCATTGTCAGCGAAAAGACCCCTCGTATTAGGCAACAAGTGACCATGTTGTCCCTGAGGTTGATGTCTGTGAAAGCAGAAAAAATAGGCAAGCGTAAGGATTTGAGTGACTTTGTAATGGCTAGGCGACTGGGTTAGAGCATTTCCAGAACTGAAGCTCTTGTGAGATGTTGCTGGTATGCAGTGCTCAGGAGCTACCAAAAGCTGTTCAAGGAAGGAATACTGGCAAACCAATGACAGGGTCATGAGTGGCCAAGGCTCATTGTTGCACATGGGGAGCGAAGACTGGTCTTTGTAGTTCGATCCAAAAGAAGAGCTGCTGTAGCTCAAATAGCTGAAGAAGTTGTTGCAGACCAGTCAGGGTGGGCATACTGACACGTGTGCACAGCCAAAAGTGCCTACAATGGGCACATGAGCATCAGAACTGGACTTCAAGCAATGGAAGAAGGTGTCCTGGTCTGATTAATTGCATTTTCTTTTACATCATGAGGTCACAAGGTACGTGTGCTTTGCTTACCTGGGAAAGAGATGGCATCAGGATGCACGTTAGGAAGAAGACAAGCCGGTGGAAGTTTGAAGGATCTGCTATTGATGGCTAGTTGCCAGATAACACAGCATACCTTCAACAGTGTTGTGGAGTCCATGCCTCAACAAGTCAGGATTATGATTGTTTTAGTGGCAAAAGGGGGGCCTACTCAATATTGGGTGGGTGGTTATAATGTTATGGCTGATCGGTGTATATCCTTTGTAGCTATTGAGGAACGTGGCATATTTAAATGAAAATGTTTGTGCTCGTAGTTCAGCTTTAACTTTTCCCCACTCTATCCCAAATGTAAAAAAAAAATGTAGCCAAGTACACACTGCAATACACACGTTGCTGTTTTGACAGCCCATTCATTTGAATGGCCTGCAGAACAGACTGGATTGCGGAGAGAGTAGTCCAAGCACTACTTTTTCAGATCGCACTGGTACCATGTGATCTGCTGGCTGCAGATGCACTGCATTTGCAAGTTGCGTTTGGGTGAACATTCATTTATTGACACATGCATGTGTTACACAAGGTTGGTGTGTGAAACGCACATGAAACGTGCATGCTTTTTCTCGCATAACGTTTTGGTTTGAACACCTGTAAGGCTTTTATCATTGAAAAGTGTTTTAGAAAAGTAGGAAATTATCTAAATCGAGCTTAAAACAAATGATCTTACTTTTTTCTTTTTTCCCCCCCAGAATCCACTCAGGCTGTGCAGGCTCTTCAGCATCCAACTGTAGATGGACCGGTCACTGCAAATAAGGACTTAGAAATCAAATCATTGAAAGAAGAGATAGATAAACTGAAGACACAAGGTACAAGTATCTTGTCTTTGTGATTGGGCAGTGTGATATACAATGCAATTACATTGGTAGCAGCATAGGCGTGCGTATGGGGTGTGCCCCCGTGCTGTCTCTTCGAGACCTGCTATGAAATGCATTCAAGAGAGTGTGTGGCTTGCTCTGCCTGTGAAACAGTTTCACAGGCAGATCGTGAGGCTTGCCAGAGCTGCTCAGTGTGTGAAACTGTTGGATAATGCAACTGCTGTGTGTTTGAGCTTTGGGGTGCAAACCCTAATGCAGTAGGCTGTGTACAGCTATGGTTAGCAGATGTAAAGGAAGGTTGGAAGATAAAAGCATTACTCCGCTGTTAAAGGTTCAGTGATAGTTTTTTTTGTCTCAACCCAGAACACTTAGGCCCCTTCCACACTGAGGCATTTTTCAGGCACTATAGCGCTAAAAATAGTGCCTGTGTAGCGCCTGAAAAAAAACGGCCCCTTTCACTCCAGTGTGAAAGCCGGAGGGCTTTCACACTGGAGCGGTGCACTGGCAGGACGGTAAAAAAAAGTCCTGCTAGCAGCATCTTTGGAGCGGTGTATTCACCGCTCCTAATCCGCTCCTACCCATTGAAATCAATGGGGCAGCGTGGGTATACCTACGCTTTGCGGGTGGTTTTAACCCCTGCTAGCGGCCGAATATCGGCGCTAAAACGACGGTAAAGCAGCGCTGAAAATGGCGCTGCTTTACCGCTGACGCCCGCACCACCCCAGTGTGGAAGGGGCCTTAGGGGCTTATTTACGAAAGGCAAATCCACTTTGCACTGAAAGTGCACTTGAAAATGCAGTCGCTCTAAATCTGAGGGGTAGATCTGAATTGAGTGGAAGCTCTGCTGATTTTATCACCCGACTTTACTTCCAAGTGCACTTGCAGTAGTGCAAAGTGGATTTTCCTTTAGTAAATGACCCCCTTAGTGTAATTTTTGTCTGCTTCCTGGTTCCTCTGCTATCAGTATGAGTCACTTCTGACAGGTTTTTTTTCAGACACCAACAGGTAAAAAGGTGACATGGGAGACGGCTCCAACACACAACCTGTACTTGACCGCTTGATAAACGGGAACGACGTACACAGGAGAATTTGTTTCATCTCTCTGTATCACCTAAACTAGTCACTTTATATGTAAGGGGGTATATGTAAGGGTTTAAAACCCCTTTAAAACATTTTACATGGATTTACACCATAGTTCTGATCATCACTTTACATGTATTTAAACACAGAAGCCATTTTTTCTCAGTATTCAAAAGTTATCCTTCCTCGGGTGATGTTGAGAGGAGTCAACCCCCCACAACTGATGGCATACAATGGACACCAGCCTGCATGCTAAACAATTTGTTTTAGTTTGTGGATAGTATGGACAGACCCTGAAGGGTGTCGTTACTATAACATTAGAAGATTTTTTTTTTTATTATTATTCTTTTACTAGCGATATCTCTGTGATATTTTCCATTGTGTGACTCTTGTTTCATTTGCATCTGCTACCTTCCCTATTGTTAGTGTTGTAATGTTTTACAGCCTTTATGTGCACGCTTAACAAAGGTTTTACGATAGTTACAGCCAGAGGAATGTACTGCTAGGATTCGTGTCAAGTCTCTGACCTGATTTAAGATACTCCACTGGGACAATATGATATGATTTATAGGAACGTAGCCCCTGCAAGAGTGGAATGTGGAAACGTCAGGAAATAGTGCGCATATCTTGTGTTCTGCCCTCACTGACATCCCACCAGTGTTTGTAGCCATGAACTGTTGTACCTGTCAGGGCGGTTTTCAGACATTATTGGACCAAGGGCAGACATTTCATGGCTGGGCCCCCATTCCATCATTTTATTTCCACAACACATAACTGCTAATACCAGCACTACAGAGGGCTACAGGCCTTCTGGAACAAGTATGATTATTCATAATAAAACTTGTGGTTCCACGCAGAGTTTTCTCTGCCATTCTCTTTTTTTTTTTCTTAAAACAAGAACAAAAGAGGGCGCACCAGCCTGGTGCATTAGCACACAACATTTATTAAAAAGCCATCACTTATAATTATACTCGCAAACAAGTGAATTAAAATTACTCAGGCTGCTCATTTGTAGCCCTATACTCCATGTCACAGTTTACTCCAAAGTCCAGTGGGTCCTCAGCAGGGTCCTTATTGGTTGGCGCGTTTTGAAGGATACACCACCTTTCTCAGGGCCAAGCTATACACATTCCTTCAGCTAAATATATCATCTATTACACACATCATGAGAACCATGAACACCACCCCAGGGTTGGAGGAGACCAATCAATGGTCAGAGGAGGGGAGGAGGAAAAAAAAAACATCTTCAAGACCCAGAAAGGCCCTATGATGGATATACAATTCAATTGCAAAATCACCAGCAATTGACACTCTTTTTTTCTCTACAGTGCCATTTGGTGGGCCAGAGGTCACTAGAGGCATTGATCTGTTTTATACATTGCTGAGTGTGTGACCTGCTGTGGTCATTATGCAGTGGGGCAGTCACTTGGCACTGGACCCAAGAGATCACAGTGATGTCTGTGGTAGCTATGACCATCTATGATGTGCTGGACCATAGGCATGTGCCAGGTGTGCCTTGGCACACCCTAATCACCCTGTGCAGTGCAGATTCCCCCTAGTAAACGGTGTTTACTATGTTTCAATTTGTGAATGAACAGGAAGCTGCTCAGCACAGAGCACTTCCCATTCATTTGCTGTCCAGTGCAGGTGAGGCTGCAGAGAAAGGAACTCCTAAAAAACATAAAAAAAAAAAAAATCTATTAATTAATAAAAGTGTAAAAATAATAAAAAAAAACAAATGCTGACACTTTCAATGTTTTAATACATTTTAAAATAAGAGAGTGTGTGTGTGTGTATATGTATATGTGTATATATATTTATATATATATATATATATATATATAATATATAGCTTAGCGTGTGTGTTTTAGTATTGGGGTGCATACCCTAATGCAATAGGCTGCGCACACCTATGTGCCGGACCAATATAACGCAATTAAAATCAAATGTGGACTTTAGCTTTAAGCTAGTGCCCTGATGGTCAAGAAATGTCCCTAGTTTTGGTAGGTCTCGTGGACCAGGTGACCCAGGCAGCTGTCCCCTTTTGCCCAATATGTTAAAGTTGACCGAAAAAGAGTGCAGTGTGTTTGTGCAGTATCTGCACTTTTTCCCGTAGACTGAAAATGCTTAGGCTGGGGTGTTCTATTGCTCTCAGACTCCTCCAAGCATCCAAATGTTTTTATTTTTGCTGCTGTGATCCAACTTTCTGTTATAAGGTGGCTACGTTTGTTCTCCAAGGTCCTACTGTGAGTAAGAACATAGCCACCGTCTTTCTCACTCCCGAGATGGAGTAGGCACTATGGACTATGGGAAGTGCATTGTGCATAGAGCAGTGCACATGACAACAACTAATGTGCACTGCTTGTTTCAATCAAATGGAAGTGAGGTGGAAAAGGAGAGATTTGGGAACTCGGAGGACATTACAAGGAGGCAGAAAAACACAGTAAGAAATAATTTTATGAAAAATAGAATACAGGGCTGGTAATTAGTGAATGTGTATGGATTATTTTTGGAGAATAAGGATTTTGTTTAGTGTCACCTGTACGCCATCCTCAAGTGGATTTTAGAGTGTATGATGGATAGAGTAGGGAACGGTTAAACACCTAGGAGTTTTTTTTTATGTCTTTATCTCATTAGGGAGATTCCCATTCACTTCCTGATCTGTAGATACAACAGGAAATTAGATCTCATATTAGACTGTTGTCTTTGGAACAAGAGTCACCATTGCAAGATTTTGCCTCATCTCTTGCTCTAGCAACAACTAAAAGTTTTGGATTCCCTATTACTTTCTGTCTTAAGCTGGCCAGACATAGATCGAAAATGCAGCTGGTTCAGCTGGGGTTGGCCTGATTTCGATCCACGTATGGCCACTGTGGCTGGACAGAAGTCGATCAGTTCAACAGCTCCGTTGGAAAGTTTCAGCTTGATTAGTGATGCAGGTTATAGACTTTCTTTCTTTTTTGTTTTCCTGTAGAGATTTTAGGTAGAACTTTGTGTTTTTGAGCTTTTATCAGAGAAAAATACATAGTTTATACATTATTTCAAATTTTTTTCAGGTAGGAACATCTGTTCTGCATTCTCACTTCCTTTACTGCCTCTTCTGTTTCCTAAAGTGAAGCACTCTCATTGGTACTGACAGGTGGACAGGTTAGTCCAATAGTCGGGCAAAATTGGGACCCCAGTAACACGAAACTGAATCTGAGCAGCACTCAGGGAGGGGGTGTCATTGTAATGTAAGTGCAGATATTTTGTGGCACCTGCTTTAAATCTCGACTTTTACTGTACACACGATCGGAAATTCCGCCAACAAAAGTCCAATGTGAGCCTTTGGTTGGAAATTCCGGCTGTGTGTATGCTCCATCGGACTTTTGCTGGCAGATTTTCCGCTAGCAAAAGATTGAGAGCAGGTTCTCCACTTTTCCGATGGAAAAAGTTCTGATCGGAAATTCCGACCGTCTGTAGCAATTCCGTCACGCAAAATTCATACGCATGCTTGGAAACAATTCGACGCATGCTCGGAAGCATTGAACTTAATTTTCTCAGATCGTCATAGTCTTGTATGTCACCAAGTTCTTTGTGCTCGAAAGTTCAGAGAACTTTTGTGTGATCGAGTGTATGTAAGCCAAGCTTGAGCAGAATTTCATCGGAAAAACCATCCAAGATTTTTTCCGACGGAAAATCCGATCGTGTGTACGCGGCATAACATTGCTTTTGTTATTACACGATCTGTGTGTATTTTTTTCTTTCAGCACTCTGCACTGAACGGAAAAAAAACTAGTAGTGTGTACCCTGCTTAAGGCCCTATGCACACTTGGCATTGGTGCCCTCCGCTGGCAGTCAAATGCTAGAGCCCATGCATCAGAGCTAAACACCCAGTGTGCATGGAGACATACACATCAGCTTCTTCCCTCAGCCTGTGGCTGGACAGTGAAAGAAGCAGCCCGGAGTTCAGCTTTAACTATTGTGCACTCATCAAGAACGCCTGATGGAGAGTGGTTTCTGTCTTGAAATATTGCTTATTCAGTGTTATTCTGCCTTTGAATAAATACTACTTGTGCTTGGAAAAATCTAGTCATTTCCCTGTCCTGTACGGGACTATAGTAGAACCTTGTTGCAATTCTGTCATGCAGAAGCAGGAAGATGGTCAGCACATTTTCAAGAAGGGGGTTATTATACAGTACTTCATCATGTAAAGGGAATTCTTTGTAAAGAGGAACTGTGAGTTTCTGGAAAGAGTCCGCGGCTCCGATGGCAATTCCCAGATGTTGCTGAGCAGTAATGAGCGCCGTGTGTAGACATCTGTGATTCTCCAACACAGCCTAGAAATAGATCTGGGGCAATCATTGTTGTGTACAAGTGATGATAGACAAGAGCAATTATTGCACTCCATGACTGGTACTCCTCCCGCTGTCTGCCAGTTAGAGCTAAAACGTGTTTGGCAGAAAGATGATTCTTGTTGTGATGAAAGGGATTTACAGGCCATGGAAGAGAGTTGCCTGACTGTGTGATCTAAGATACCTTGTTGCAGTCTTCTCATTTTATCCAGCCAGCCATATTTGGCCCAGTATTTGTACATGTTGCACTGTAATTAGGCTAGGTGCAGCAATATGTCTTCTCCTTAGTGTTTTCATAAATCGGAGTGAGAAACGGAGGGGGCAGTCAGTCTGAGAATCATGCTTCCATAAGATGTGCCTAGGAATGCTAGTTAAAGTTGAACTACACTTTATCTAAGCACCACAAATCAAAAACGCCATTTCATTAATTTTTAATATTCAGAGCAAACTCATACATCCATGTCTTCATGCTTTATTTTCCTGAGAAATCATTTTGAAAAGCACCCCCTAGCATTATGGCTATGGCCATCTTGAGTAAAGGCAGATGATTCATGTAGCATTTTCTCCATGGAAGCCATGTGACCTTCGCACAGGCATGCAGTTGTTTCGTCAGAATGGATGACCCGTCAGAATTTGTAACGGAAGTGACATTTCGTCGCCACCATCTTGCTACACCCAGCACTCCTCCACAGTAAACAATACAGTGAGAAGGAGGGAAGCAGACATCTTGTTACACCCACCGGAGGCTTGCATTTAAAATGTATTTTTCACAGTAAACTCAGCTTATATAGTGAAATCCACAATTAAAAAATCAGTCGGGCTGTTTTTATTTTGAATTTTAAAAGCAGCGACAAGCCTGGTGATCTCACAGGTTTGCTTATCTGACAGAACACCGCTGCTTTCAAATATCAACATCAAAACAGTCTGACAGTGTTTTAATATACTGGATTTCACTATATAAGCTAAGTTTAATGTGAAAAATAACTCTGAAATGCAAGACTCCGGTGGGGGTAACAAGATGTCTGCTTCCCGCCTTCTCACAGTATTCTTACTTTGGATGAGCGTGGGGTGTAGCAAGATGGCGGCAACGGAACGTCACTTCCATTTCTGACGGGTTGCCGATTCTGACGAAACACAGGCAGTAGGGTCTGCTTCGTTGAGAATACACCTCCTCCCCTACTGATAATCCTGGGATGTATGACATCATTTGCCTAGGCCTGAAAAGCAGGAAGTAACTGAAGAAATGTATAAAAAAAAAGTTTAAAACAAGTAAATATGATACACTTTTCTATCATTTTACTAATGCTAGCAGCATAAGGAGTGAAAATGGTCAATGATGGTTATTTACTAAAACTGGAGAGTGAAAAATATGGTGCAGCGCTGCATAGAAACCAATCGGCTTCCAGGTTTTTATTGCCAAAGCTTAACTGAACAAGCTAAAATAAGAAGCTGATTGGTTACCATGCACAGCTGCACCAGGTTTTGAATGCACTTGTGTTAGTAAATCTACCCAGGGAGAGAGAGTGGGGACTCTATATCGGAAAGTGCCTGAACAAAGACCTTTATGGCAGGATCACCTGAATTTTTTTATTATTTAAAGCTGTAGCTTACTGCTTAAATTGTGCCTACCTACATTTGGCTACCATGCACAGCTACACCAGATTTTAAGTACACCAGTTTTAGTAAGTGTCCCCCTATGTTGACTGATAATGATGTTCTGTCTTAACACTAAGAAGCAATGTTTAGAGCCAGGCAGCAGCTGCAACAGCAAATTAACTTTTAGGAGGTGTGCAAAGGATCATAAAGCCATGCAATTTGAGTGTGATATTGCCGGTTTAAGTTCACTTTTTCAGAAACAAATGAAAAGGTGAGCTAACACCCTAATCTTCCCTCCCTTCCCCACTTTACCTACGCTGTGGGTGATGAGCTGTCAGTGCCCATGCAGCCAGTGTAGCTGTACAGGGATCTGAAACCCCAGCTCTCCTCTCACGTCATTCTGCAGGGCTTCAGGGACAGATCAGAGTGTTTCTGATTTATCAGTGCTGGCACAGAGTAGTGCTTTGATCTGTCCCGGAAGCCCTGCCAAAAGAAGAGGGAGAGGAGGAGGGGTTTTGAATTCCTAGACGGCTGCATCAGCAGCATGGCCAACAGCTCATCAACAACGGTGGTAAGTACAGCCGTGGAGGGTACTCTTGAAAAATAGTAATGCACTTCCTGGTATGTGAGTGCTGTATATAAGCTGTATATCTGCAGTGTGAGATCTAGGACACTGCTACCTCTGACTGCTAGTCTCAGGAGATTTGGAGTGGGATTTGGTGACACTGAGAGACCATCCAATGCCAGAACAGAGGGGAAAGCTGTTTGCGAGGGAGCAGGGAGCAGGTGAGTAAAAGCGCTCTTTCCATCTCTTAGACTAAACGAGCAGTTAAGGCCCCCTCAGCGTGGTATCTCTCTGCTTATCCCCGCTGAGCAGACAGATGACATGTCTGTGTCTGCTCCGATGTGCAGAGTGGACGCAGCACGCTGTTCTTTATGGGTTGGTCAGATGGAAGTGGACTGCCTGTCTGTTTCCATCCGACTGCCATCCAATCCACCATACAAATGGGAAACAGATCTCCATCCCTCTGTTTTTAGCAGATCAGGTGCCAGTGGGTGACACGTGTCCACTGACATTCGCCACTTCATAAAGAACAGTTGGTGGTCCGATCAGGTCTGCCTGAAAAATGGCAGTTGGTGCCTCCAGCTTTCATATTTGGGGGGGCACATGGGGGGACAGGGACAAAAGTAGTGGGGTCAACTATAAAGCACAATTTTTTTATTATATATAAAATTTCAAGAATAGAATGCACTCCAGCGGTCTTGCGACAAAGAGATGTTAGCCCAACATTGCAGCTGCAGGCGGCCACTTAGATTGAAAGAGTGTAATTGTTCTTTCAGTGTTGGGCTAACATACATGAAACAAATGCGCTTTATATCACATTAAAGGCATTAAAGTTGTATATAAGACCCCATGCTTTATACTACAAAAGGAATAAAGATAACCTGAGGGATCTGGTGTACAAAATGGACATACACTGACCTACTTGGCTCATTGTGCTGCTTCTCCCTCCCCCAGTCAGAGCTCTGCTATATAGTGAACTGCAAGAAGCTTATACCAAGCCAAATTCAGGAACTTTGACTGCTTGCATTAAAACAATATATATTTAAGATTTATTATTACGTATTAGTGAATTAAGTGCTGCAATTATTTGTGTCTTTTATCTAAAATTCGGCCTTAAGATTGCTGAGAGTCAGTATGCGTGTCTGTGTCTACTACCATTGTCATGGCAGCCGCACCAAGTACAGGAATGACAGCTCCTGTTCATCTGTAGGTTTTTGTTTTTTTTCCTGATTCAGTCTTTTCACAGCTTTAATCAATACTCCCTCCTGCCGCACCATGACGGCCTCCAATGCTTAGCCTGTTAGCACAGGAAACGCTTGCAAGGCGGCATTTGTGAACCAGTGGATTATATATTTACTGCTGCTGCTTGGAATGTCTGCGTGGTGAGTCACGGTATTTTCTTTGCCTATAAAATGATCTTTCCTCCAGGCATGTGTTTCTAATACACAGAGCAAGCTGGAGAGTTTTGTTGTTTTGGTAACACAGGAGAACATTTTTAGGAATCCCAAATTGTGCCAGCACTGTAAATGGTAACAGCAGAGAATAGCGCAGACACACTTATTTTGGCGAGGAGGAAAACTCTTAAAGGAGGATCAGGGCGTATTTCAAAGTGCATGTCTGGGCTAAATAAAAAAACATATTTAGTATATCACTGCACTTCATCCACATTTCCCTGTGTTTTAACCCTCTAAAAAGGCTGTGAATACAGACGAAATACCTGCTGATTTCCAGAAATCCACTGAGCTCTTAACAACTCTCTTTCTGCTAAGCTGAAATTGCAAGTAGTGTTATCGGCCCTGCCCAGTTGTCACCTGTTGGCCTGCAGAACAATTTCCTCCTATGTTATGGAGATAAGAGGGTATTGTTGTGTAGTCTATCAGAGGACAACCGGGTGGTGCTGACAACATTGCTTGGGATTTCAGTACTGCAGAGGCAGAGTTGTCATATCAATACAGGAAGTAAGGAGCTCACCAGATTTCTGGCAGATCAGCAGATATTTCTGTGTACTTTTAGCATCCCTGTATTGCAGAGATGTACTAACTCCCCCCCCCCCCCCCCCCCCCAGACATCCACTTAAAGGGTGTACACAGTTTGAGCTTTTATTTAGCTTTAGCTGAACTTGAGTTTTGATGTGAATTCTTACTAGCTTGCTCTATGTCATGACTTTTATGTCTAGCTGTCTAGATTCTCCTTCATTTGGACTTATCAGATGTACATAAAGCCACTAAACTCCCTTAGCTGAAAGACTTTTGAGACAACTGAAGACATGTTTATGGGCCTTTGCATTGATTTCTGTATGATAGGACTGGAATGGAGAGACAAGAACCGTGAAATTACCTTGATCATGGTGATCCAAAACGTTGCACTTTAAAGTGCCTTTTACCAAATTAAGCGCGCAGTTTTAAAGTGCAACTCGTATTTTTATTTTTATTTTTTTTACAGGTCCTTGTTTACCTCCTCCCAGGGCAGCCCAACCAGCAAAAATCTTGTGTTGTCCTGCCTACGCCTGCTCACCATTGTTCTATGGACTTGAATTGGAAGTTACTCCTGCAATACAAGTATATCCTATTCATGTCTATGGGATGTTAGTGTGCATGCAGTTACTGGAGTTGGGACAAACCATATACCACTAACACGTGGGTTTACCACAGTCAACTTTTATTGATGTGGGTTAAACCTTTTTTCTCCAAAAGGAAAAAAAAACATTTGCTCTAATGCCACGTACACACGATTGGATTTTCCGCCAACAAATGTTGGATGTGAGCTTGTTGGCGGAAAGTCCGACCGCGTGTATGCTCCATCGAACATTTGTTTTCAGACTTTTCACCAACAAATGTTGGCTAGCATGTTCTCAAATTTTCCGCCAACAAATGTGTGTTGTCGGACTTTCTGATCGTGTGTACACAAGTCCGTCGGACAAAAGCCCAAAGTACAAACACACTTGCTCGGAATCAATGCTCACCGAACACAACATTAGCAGAAGGAGCCCAAAGGGTGGCGCATGACTACTGAACTTCCTTTTTATCAGCTCGTCATACGCCTTGTACGTCACTATGTTCATAATTGTTGGCCAACATTTGTGTGACCATGTGTATGCAAGATAAGTTGGAGCCAACTACCTTCGAACAAAGTTCCATGGTTTTGTTGTCCGAAAGTCCAATCGTGTGTATGCGACATAACTCTTAAAAGGTATTAGCTGGGATTGGGCTTTAATTTGTTTGTGGTACAGTTCATTTAAACGACATGACCACCTAAGGCAGCCTATACACTATGCATTTATTTTTTTCGTTCAACCAATGAGTTGAAAGAAAAAAAGTCTCAATTTGCCCCATCCACACAGTCAATGCGGTTGGGGGAATCCATGCTGCTGGGGTATTGTATTCTAACAGTATAGCTAGCAGCATTGATTGTTTGGAAAATACCCAACAAGCTGGTTGTACACAAGTCGATCGACTTATGTACAACCAGTCTGCGCATACATGGATCTAAATTCATCCGGTCCCTGCTGAACCGGTTGAATTTTAGTCCATGTATGGCCAGCTTAAGACTATCCTGTTCTGTGTGATTGAACAGCAGGATGAGTAGTTTTGTCACCCTTTTAAAGAAAGTTGAAAAACTGATCTACTAGTAGCATCAGCAGGTAATAAAACCATTTTGCAGGGTTGACAAAACAAAAATTGCTGTTTTAATGCCAGTGAAAAACTGCACCATATATTATTATTTATTTAATGATTTATTACAGGTACTTATATAGTGCCGTTAATTTAAATCAATTCACATTGGTCCCTGCCCTCAAGGAGCTTACAATCTAATGTCCCTAACTCCCATTCATGTATACTAGGGCCAGGAGCCACTTATCCTACCAGTATGTCTTTGGAGTGTGGGAGGAAACCGGAGGAAACCCACGCAGGCACAGGGAGAACCTGTACACTCCAGGCAGATAATGTCGTGTGTTAAGATTCGAACCGACAACGCTAGTGCTGCGGAAATCATTTTTACTTTTATATTGTCCACGGTTACAGTTTATTGAATGCATACTTGGATTAAAGGGTTTTCTTTTAGATTTTCCTGATGTCTGTCTTTGAATAATTTAGCTTTAAAGTGAACCGGTCTATTCCTGAAGTATGTAAACATAGTGGTGCCCTCCTAAATCACTCCATCAGCTCTTTTGTTTGCACTGCTTTTCCCCTAAACATGCAGACTAAATAGTGCTGTTACCAATGTGCATATTTCAACTTTATTTATTCAGAAGTCAACAGGTAAATGCTCATCTCTGTCTCTAACCACTTCTCCTGATCATTGTATGCAGAAGGCAATGTCACTTGGCTGTCACATGAAGGGCAAAGATGGCATTGGCAGTGAGGCTGTGTTTGACATCTTGGCTTCATCACCTCTATTCTATGCCAGAAGCAAGATAGTTTCACTAAATGAGGCAATAACAGTTTTTTTTTTTACCGTTCAAGCACTTGTGAGCTATAAAATCAGAACTCCAGCCAAAATGAACTAAATAAAAATGAATATCCAATTAAAACATAACATAAGAAAACCAGCTGTTGCTACAATATCAATCTTCAATCTTGATATTTCCCCCATGATAATTCTTTCCTCCATTAAATGTCCTCAGTCTGATGACCCGCATCTTTAAGCCCAACAAAGGCGGCTGGTACAGAAGGGGTGCAGGGGCTATACCCCCCTAATCTCCCAAATTTCTATGAGGTTTTTTTTCCGGAACAGGACAGGAAGCAGGTCCTAAGACCAGATTGGTCGAGAGGCGAAGCGACCAGATTGGCCGGTGTGGTGGGCCAGCCGCCACTGGAGCGCAGGTCGTCCTAGACCCACTCCTGCCTTTCACTTCACTGTACTGCTTTTACTTTCACTATTATGTGCTTATCTCTCTGTCACTCTGCTCTCTTCTCTTCTCAGCATGCTTCATGTCAGGTTAGAACATGAATTGATTGGCTCATTGCACTGATTCTTCATCTCACAGTCCAGCTCTGCTGCACAGGTACTGTGAGAGGCCTAAACCATAATTAGTTACACTGTACTTACAAAACTTAATTTAATGCTGTATCAATCATTACAGAGCTGCATTAATATACAGTGTGTACTTTATATCTGGAGTTTAGCTTTAATAAAAATAGTTCATACTTGGCAGCGGTTTCTGAAAACCTTGGCAAAGCAAAGTGTTGCTATAAGTGCACACATGGAACTATAGATTAGCAGACATTTGATTTGTTTGGGGTAGTAAATTCAATCAAAAAAAGGTTCAGCCTGGGATCACAGTTCAGAATCAGAGGCAGAGGTTTGCAGGGACTTTTCTCCATAAAGCTGTTCATTCCTGGGGGATGCACGCATGATTGTGTGATTTCAGGATGTTGGGGAGAGCACTACCAATACTTTCTTGTCACATTTGAGAATGATTAGACTCCTAGGCTGGGCTCCAGTGTGCTTGAACCGCTGCCAGCTCCCAAGTTTTCCATATCAGCAGTAATCATATGTTCTACTCTCCGCTGTTCCTGATTCGTATGCGTCCAGCCGTTTTACAGTCCCTGGATTCCATCACTGCTGTTTAGGAGGTTAGATGGGTTTGGAGAGAGCTCCTAGCTTCATCTTTTACTAGAAGTTTATTAGCAGACAATAGTGGCGGGCCAAACCCTGTCTATGGCACGCTGCACCGTCTCCAGGGAGGAAACAAGAGGTTGTTAAGATTGAGAAAGCAGGTCTGCTATTACCTGCAAGCCTATTTACTACCGATTTGCTTGTTGATATAAACCCTAAGGGCTCATTCACACTGTTGTGGTGTGTGGGTTATCGCAAGGCATGGTAACACTTGTTATGTAGATTGGTGTGAGGATGTGCCATTTATTCTTATGGGCATCTCAATGCACCTGCAATGTAGCATGCTGTAAGGCACAGTACAACTACCATATGTGGTGTGCTGCATCAGAAAAATGTTACGTCTTATATATATATTTTTCTCCATTTTTGTTTGTTGGCAGCCCATTCATTTGATTCGTAGTGGATGGAGCTGCTGGGACTCTCCCACGACTCTGCTCTATATGCACATGCTATGTGCAGCACTGATGATGTCACCAGTACTTTTACAAAGCAAAGTGGTACAGTAATTGTGTTTGCAATGCACGCAAAGTAGATTTATATCCTGTAAATTTATTGGAGAATATATTTTGATAAACGTTTTTGTGCCTGGAGATCAGGTTTAACTTAAAAAGGATATAAACCCTCATACATAGTCTCAGATGATACACAGGGTTGAAACAAATCTCCATACAGAAGTTTTACATGTAAATCTGCACTTTCCCTTTCTACATTCTTTAGAAAGTGAACATCATGTCAAAAATATTTCTTCCTGTTTCAGCAGTGGGAGGGGAATCTGGGCATACACTGTGTGTGAGCTGATTGGAGGAAAGGCACACACCCCCCTTCACATAGGCAGAGGATTGAAGAAACTTGCAGAGCTGCGGTATGAATAGACAAGCTCTCTACTAATCTTCCTCTTAGCTCCCTCCCCAACACAAATTTCCAGCTGCTTTTATCTTGCGTTAGAGAACTTGTCAGATGTTATCATGCTGATCAGAGGAATGGAGCAGCAGAAAGACACAGCACTCAGAGCTTTGGAGAGAGATAAGTAAACACTACAGATATATGTCCAGGTCCGATTTTGTGAATGGGGTTTACAACCACTTTAAGTTTAATCATGACAGCTAGGAAATGCACATTTTTAAAAATGTAGGAGATCAGTGGCAGTGTTTTGCTTATGACTGGCCTCCTTTTATCAGGGTGTAACTGGGGCGTTGTGCTTGTTTAGTTTGTGTAGTGCAGTTTAGTTGTTGTTTTGTTTAACTTTTTACTATGGGTTCCTTTTTCAGTATTGCATGTTAGCTTGACAACATTTATATACTTGGAAATAGCTAGAACTTATTGGCGAAGGGCATCAAAAGGAAACCTTCTTTTCATTAGCCTTTCATACACAAGCCCTGGCTGCAGAAAGAGGCTGTAAAGGAGGGGAACATGTGCAAGTTATGAGATATCGGAGCTGATACCCAAATAGCCAACGGCATCACTGAATCCCAGAATGTTAGGAAGGGGGAGCTCTGAATACCGGTCCAATCTTTGATTTATTTTACAAAGGAATTGACTTTTCCTGACCAAAGCAAACGGGGAAAAGGTTCAGTTTTATCCTGTTTTCAAGGGGCGATTGTTTTACTTTTGTTATCCCTGGATAGAACAGGCATATGGTCCTAATTTTAGCACGTAATCTTGTATATAAACACACACACCTGCATGCCCTTCCTCCTCCGCAAGCTGCAGATCCCGTCTGGAATGTGTCAGTCTAAACACCAGACACCCACAAGTTATGTAGTGTAAAAAAACGATAACAGCCCGCTACCGGTAAAATTGCGGAATATTTGACTCTTGACAAATAATCCAAATGCCAGATGCACTTTCATTTTTGTAGACCCTCTGGAATTATTTAAAGCCCCAATCCACGTTCTTCTGATTTATTACCTACAACATATCTTTCATTTTCTTGCTTTTATTTAAAGTGTATAAAAACCTTAACTTAGAACTTCTCGTTTTTGCCCATTTAAAAATGTTCTGCTATATCTTTTTTGATAAATGCAAAACAAAGGGAAAAAAATGTTGATTCTGCTTTAAAACTCATGAGCTGATAACTTCCAATGAGTACTTTTACCTGGTTTCCTGTTATCTCTGTAGGCTACAGAAAACTGCTCCCTTATGTTATGGGACAGGGAAGGTGTTCCGTCTCTTTTTTTTTTTTTTTACCTGATGATCCTGACAGTAACAGTCCCCTAGGACAGGATGACACTATATTACCAAAAGTATTGTGACGCCTGCCTTTACACCCACATGAACTTTAATGGCATCCCAGTCTTAGTCCGTAGGGTTCAATATTGAGCTGGCCCACCCTTTGCAGCTATAACAGCTTCAGCTCTTCTGGGAAGGCTGCCACAAGGTTTAGGAGTGTGTCTATGGGAATGTTTGACCATTCTTCCAGAAGTGCATTTGTGAGGTCAGGCACTCATGTTGGACCAGAAGGCCTGGCTCGCAGTCTCTGCTCTAATTCATCCCAAAGGTATTCTATCGGGTTGAGGTAAGGACTCTGTGCAGACCAGTGCAAAAAGCGAGGTCCATAAAGACATGGATGAGCGAGTTTGGGGTGGAGGAACTTAAATGGCCTGCACAGAGTCCTTACCTCAACCCGATAGAGCACCTTTGGGATAAATTATAGAGGAGACTGCAAGCCAGACCTTCTGGTCCAACATCAGTGCCTGGCCTCACAAGTGCTCTTCTGGAAGAATGGTCAAACATTCCCATAGACACACTCCTAAACCTTGTGGACAGCCTTCCTAAAATAGTTGAAGCTGTTATAGCTGCAAAGGATCAATATTGAACACTACGGACTAAGCCCTTGTACACACGGTCGGAGAATCCGTTGGAATGTGTCCTATCGGACCGTGTTGTCGGATAATCCGACTGTGTGTGGTATGCATCGGACTGATTCCGTCGGAATATCCGTCGGACCCAATTTTCCAACATGTTGGAAATATTTCCCGACCAACTGGTTCGATCGGACATACTCCGATCATGTGTAGAGAATTTTGATCGGACTAAGTGCCACGCATGCTCAGATCAAATTCCTACATCAAAGCTATTGGCTACTAGCCTGAATGTAGTCCCATCGTAATGAAATTACGTCATCACGTTCTGAATGATCGGATTTTTCGACAACTTAGTCCGACCGTGTGTATGCAACAGTTTCGGACAAGATCCGACGGACAAAATCCGATGGATTCGGTTGTGGAAATCTCCGACCGTGTGTACAGGGGCTAAGACTGGGATGTCATTAAAGTTCATGTGTGTGTAAAGGCAAGCGTACCAGTACTTTTGACAATATAGTATATGTTATTACCAGAATCACCTGGTAAAAGTAAAGCAAAGAAAACTTATATCGTAACCACATCAAAGAACTGGTAAACTGAAATATATTACATTTTCCTTTAGATACACTTTAAGATCTTGATGATACTGGTTTTGTTTTTGCATTTTGGTACATTTTCCATGGCAGGCAAAAAACAGGATTAAAATACATTTAAATATATATATATATATATATATATATATATATATATATATATATATATATATATATATATATATAATTTCTAAAACCTTTTTGCTTAACCATTTAATTTTCTTAAAAAAAACAAACAAACAAAAAAGTTTGGGGGTACAGAAACAGAGTGGGGAATGGGGGCATACAACAACAACAGCTGCTAAAATGTAATTAGTATATTAGTAACATTTAGTACATGTAACTGGTTGCTATGAACAGAGGTTGTGATTTTTTAAAAGTACCCAACTTATGACACGTTGGTATGGGTTCTCTTCATTTATCGAAAGACTAAATTAAAGGAGTTGTAAAAGCAAACGTTTTTTTTCATCTTAATGCATTCTATACATTAAGATAAAAAACCTTATGTGTGTAGTAGGCCCCCCAGCAAACCCCAAAACTCCCCAACACTTACCCCAAGCCTCCTCTCTATCCAGCGATGGCCACGATTACCTCGGGACTCACCTTCTGATTGGGGTGGGGCCGAATGGCAGCTGCGTGTTTTGAATGGACACACAGGGCTGCAGCTCGGCTCGGGTGCCCCCATAGCATGCTTCTAGTCTATGGGGGCACTCGTCAGGGGGGAGGAGTCAGGAGCAGCGAAGACTGACCCGAGAAGAGGAGGATCCAGGCTGTTCTGTGCAAAACCACTTCACATAGGAGGTAAGTATAACATGTTTGTTATTTTTATTTATTTTTTAAAGCGAAACTTTACAATCACTTTAAGAGCCTTTAAAGAAGCCAGAGTTTGGGTTATAAACATTTTAGTATTGGTAACTCCAAAAGATCTTTTATTACATTGGTGTACTTTTAAGTGATTGTAAAACTTTTTTCATGCTTTACATCATACATTACTGTAAAATTTAAAGTATAAAAATATAAACTTTAAAATATGCGTCTCCTATTTCAAAATGAGTGAATTTTGATTCCTGCAGTGCAATAAGTTAACAAACGTAAACTTTCTGTCAAAACCTGATAAACCTGTGTATAATGTTTTTTATGGTATTTGGTCTGTGTATACCATATGGTATTATGGTATTATGTTCTAGCCCTAATGAAGGAGGATCAGTGCAGCCCCTGAAACATGTTTGCTATCATCTTTACCATTATGATAAATAAAACCAAATGATAAATACAACTTTGTTTTAACACTACTGTCATCCCTAGGACCCTCTTTCAAGCTCATCAGATCTTAAAGTAAAACTGATCGCAAGGTTTTTATTTTGAATAGAGTAAAGGAAGGTTATAACACCTGTTAGTTTTTTTGCTATCTGTGTCCCATTGAGGAGATTTATCTTCACTTCCTGTCCCATAGCCACAACTAGAAATCAGAGAAAATCCCTCCAATGTGGGGGAAATCTTAGTAGTCACCTGAACTTGTGTCACCATTGGAAGATTTATCTATTTTTTATTTTTTTTGTGATTAAAATTTTAGGATTTTCTTACACTTTGGGTGGAAATGGTTGCTAGAACAAATGGAGAGGGTGAATCTCTGTAACTGGGCCAAAAACAGCAATAAAACATGAGAGCTGTTCTAATCCCGCTCCACGCTATCAGGGGAAAAAAATGTTTGTCTTTAGTTATACTTGAAAAGAGCTGCCTGAGACAAATGCCCCGTACACAAGTTCCGATTATCGTAAGACAGATCGTTCACATTTTGTTGTATACAACTAAGATTGAATACAACAGTGCAAAATGTGTGTAAGACTTTTGACGTACGATTCTGGAAAAATCTTCCGTCGTGCGTAGCTACGTATTTTAAATGATGTCAAATACGTGTGACCTGTGTGTCCTTCTGGTTTATTTTCGTGTTTCCGATCATGCGTGGTGTTTGTCTAATGACTTTTATCGGACGCATACTGTACTGACTACACGATTGTCGTACTATGGGCTGTCATCCGACCAAAGTTTTCCTGTTTGTCCCTTCGGATTTGGTTGGACGGACTGTCGTGATCGGCTGTCGGAAGCTGCGTACTAACAATCAGATTATCGAACGATCTGTCCGAAAGCGACTTTTGTGGTCTGATAATCGGAACGTGTGTACGGGGCATAAGAAGGGAACTTGGAATACCCAGCCGGATAAGGCTTCAGCACGCCACTAACTATTTTCATTCTAGATTTTCCCTATAGCAAATCTTTACTATATTAGCCCACCTAAAAGTCTAACTGCAGCCAAAGTTTTTAGTTTTAAATTTCCCGTGGAAGGGTTAGAACCCCCATGCCAAAAATTATTGCTGTTCATGTATTGTGTTAGACAAAAAACCAAGGACGAAAACACCATCCAATGGCTACATGGATTGCAATTAACATTTTTTTTTTGTATACTGGGAAGGGCAAAAGCTCCAGTCAGTTAACGGGCAACAGAGCAATGGGAAAAAAAATATCTTTGTGGGGACACAGATAGCATTTTGAGGAGAGAGGGATGTAAGAAAGGCAATAGGAGACACCTTATGGAGCCTGCTCAAAGACAGGACTTTTCATTTTATTTAAGAATATACAGTATGTAGGAAAAGATGCAGAGCTTAGAGTAGAAAAGTCACTTGGGTAAAGCATGGCAGCCCTTAAGGGCTCATACAACTTAAAAAAACAGGCATGCTTGGGGGCCCGGGAGGCACAGATGCAGCGTACTTTTGCCAGCAGAATGTCAGAATCAATGTCAGTATGAAATACAGGGTGGCTAAATGCTGTTCTGAACAGTAGTTTTGAGCAGGGCTAATAAACAACTTTCTTATTAGTCCAAAATAGTGAAGATTCTTCCTTGATGGTAACCATTTGTTTAATAATCCAATTGGAACTTTATTACCAGGATGGGTTTCACGTCAAGTAGTAAGATGCTGCATGTTTGTGGCCAGCCAGTTCATGCGTCAATGGGATAGTCAAGGATTTCTCCTGAGAAAGGTTCTTTACTATTGTGGACTGATGAAGCAATTGTTAAAATGACTTTCAAAATGCTTAACAGGTTCACTTTAAGGCCTTGTGTCTTTTTCATTCATAATGAAGAGTCCTATTTTTGTCTTTCAGGAGCCGGACAACTTAACCAGCAGCTGGAGAAGAGCGGAGGAGCAAGACAGGACTTGGAGGATTTTTCTAAACAACTTAAGGTGTTTGAGAAGCAAGTGAAAGTCCTGAAGCAGGAGAAGGAGGAGCTCAATAAGGTGACCACCTACCTCCTTATGACTCTTATAGAGGATTGCATTGCTTTACAGTTTCTCTGAAATGGATGTAAGGGGGGCTACGCTTGGGCAGATGCTGGTGCCAAATTGTACAGTCCCCGCTTCTTCCTGGATAGGATACCCACCCAGCTGTTTGGGGTTAAACCATCTGCCATATTGTGTCCTTCTCCTGGCCAGAGGCCCGCTGACAAGATCCCCTGCCAGAGGCCTTAATATTCAGAATAAAGGAATTTCCTCACACATGCATTTTCAGCACTTTACTGTAGCTTCACATAAATTTCCGTGACAAATCACATTGACATACTATCGGAATCTTTGGTGCAGAAAACCACATGCAAGGTTATATATTCTGTAGCAGTTGTTTCAGTGCAGAGCACAAGTAAACATCCTCAGTTAAACCATCTTAAAACATCATCTCCTCCATACCTCTCCTTGGGAGCACCACAGAGTTGGGACAGCTTACCCTTGTATATGACGTTCACTGCCCTAGGCTTCTATCACCAAGTCACAGAACCCGCAGCTGAGAGTCAGGGGGACCAATGTGCTAGTTTATCAGTCCCTTTTATAGCTTTGCTCAGCTGGGCATCCTCCCTGATGGCATCTATCCACAGGTTTCACTGTAACTTACATTCAGAAGGCACTGTCCAGGCCTCTCAGGCCATATGCATAATGCTACAAGACCTGCAGAAAAGGTCAGGGGGGGTAGACAAGGCGACTACAGCTTTCCTCACATGATCTGCACCACTTCTCCTGGAATGTCAACCCTGCACAGGACTCTTCAGCTCATCTACAGTACAAGATTACATCTTTGCGTCTCTGGGGTGTCCTGTTTCCATACTCTAGACTATCTGGGCTCCGCCCACAGCTGGCAATGGCATTTAAATGGGTGCTAACTCCTCCCATCACATCACTAGGGTAGGGGGAAAAAAAGGCACTAACGCCTGTTTATAACTTTCCACTTACCATACCATAAAGCCAACAGGGTCATCTTTTGGCAGGCACGTTAACTGCAAAACAGCATCCCCACAGTATGGCATGGTCATGACCGCATCATGGGCATTCTTTATATTGGTAGGGACTAGATACCTGGTCAGGATTGAAGGAAAAAAGAATGACACTAAATACAGACATCTAATCAGGCTCCGGCTCTAATCGTGCTTCTAAAAAAAAAAAAAAACTCCCATTGGAATCCATGTGTCCGGCACCTGTAAATTAGGGGCCGGGCACATGGATTAGGGGGCTGATCCCCATATGGACGGCCGCCTCTGCTAGAGTGGTTTAAAAGAAAATGTCTTTGAATTGCTAGTCAAGGCCTGGACCTCGATCCAATTGATACTCTGTTGCATGACTTTAAAGTGGTTGTAAACTAGAAAAAAAAACTTCAAGACAAAGGCATAATGAGCTAGAATGCATTGCATACTAGCTCATTATGAAATGCTTACCTTAGATCAAAGCTGTTGCAGTGGTCCTCGCACACTGCTGTGACTGGCCACATGTCTCAGAGTTATTTCAGGGTTCGCAGGCTCTGGTGCTGTGATTGGCTGGAGCCGGGATTATGCTGCCGGGCATTGCTACTGAAGAAACGGCACGAGTGGGCCGTTTCTTCAGTGCGCATGTGCTGATGACATTGGCACATGCGGATACTGTGAATATCTCCTAAAAAGTGCAAGTTTAGGAGATATTCACTGTACCTACAGGTAAGCCTTATTATAGGCTAAGGTGTAACAGGGTTTACAACCACTTTAAGGTTCCAGTACATTAACACAACCCATTTAACTTGAAGGAGCTTGAGCAGTTTTCCCTTGGAAGAAGGGGCAAAAATCCCAGTACCTCAAGAGACTTTCAGTTGTAATAACAGCAAATAATGGCTTTACAAAGTAGTGACTTCTGGAGGGGGGGGGGCTTGGGGGGCGCCACTAACAGCAAGGGAAGCAGCTGATCAAACACGATCTGACACCCGATGTCTCCATAAATTGTACCTGTCACCTACCCAAAGCTATCAGGGGAGTTTGTTTTTGCTCTTTGAAAAGCAACAAAGTTAAACAAAAAAAAATTAAGAGTGTAAACAAAAAAAAAAAGGAAATAAACTAAATAAAAATAATTAAAAATGTAAAAGAACCCCTCTTACAATTGCAAACTCATGTGTAGGTCCAGCATGCATATGTAAGCGGTGATTGCACAACACATGTGAGGTATCACTGCAATCGTCGGTGGGAGAGCTATAATTTTTGGGCAATATTTCATGATTACTTATAAACTTTAAATCTGCATAGGCTTTTAAAGCATCACCTATGGACAGGTTTAGTTTGTCACCATTTAACAGGCATGTGCAATATCAAATCTTGACATGTTTGATATCTATTTACTTTACTTTACTATCTTTTATATTTGACCAAAAATGGGTATTATATTGTGTTTGTGTGCATTAAAATTTATTTTAAGCAGAGTTCCCCCCAAAAATGGAACTTCCACAGTCCGGATTCCTCCCCCCCTCCAGTGTCACATTTGGCACCTTTTAGGGGGGAGGGGAGAGCAGATACCTGTCTAATCCGCAACAATCTACGCCATGTCCGGCCCCTCCACTGTCTTCTGGGAAACACACAGGTCCCAGAAGACAGCAGGGACCACTCAGAATGTGCCGTGCGACTCACACATGCCCAGTAGTGAACCAGGCGGTGAAGCCGCAAGGCTTCATTTCCTGATTCCCTTACTGAAGATGCTGGCACCTCCACCCAGGAGACTAAGGACAGGTCGGCTTCGGGTAAGGACATCGCGGGCGCCATGGACAGGTAGTGTTCTTATTTTAAAAGTCAGCAGCTGAAGTATTTGTAGCTGCTGACTTTTAATTTTTTTTTTCCAGTGGAAAGCAAGTGTGTGTTTTTGTGAAAATTTGCATTTGATAAATGCAAATATAATGGGATATAAAAAAAAATACAACAGCCGCCATTTTATTCGCCAGGGCCTATGCTTTCAGAAAATATGTTTGGGGATTCTAAGTAATTTTCTTCCAAAAAAAAAAGAGATGCTGATGTCGACATTTTTCTAAATAAAAGTCCTACTTAGCCTAAACTTTTGGTTTACTTGGGCAGAGATGGTTAGGATTAGAACCTCTGTCAGTGCAATGGTCAGCTCTACCCCTGCATCACTGAAGCTTTTTTTTAATCCTGATCTAGAGCTCTGCCACAAAATGGTGAAGAGGAGTGACTGTACATGGGATCTGAGATTCAAAATTCTGCATGTTTTCTGGCAAGAAAGAAGCATAATCAGTTATTGTCTTCCCACAAATGTTATTTTTTTCTAAAATTTGAGTTATTTGCATATAGTACATGGCTAAGGGCTTTATTGAAACTAGAACCATGCTAACTACAAGATCCATGTTTATTCTTACTTGAAGCTTGGTGTTTTACAATTTCTTCCGAATCAGTGCAGTAATCCAGCGTGAAACTATGTTTGCACTATAATAGACTTGGTCTTGTCTCCACTCCCTTCTGTGTTTTTTTTTTTTGTTTTTTTTTTGTGGGCAGCCTGTAGTGGGTGAAGCATATGCATCCCTCTCACAACTTTGCTCTTTATGCAGGCTATAATGTTAATGCTACGTTTTTAAGGCAATACCCAGGTATATAATGGGATTTTGGTGAAAGCAGAGTGAATCTATATGGTTTTTGCCTGATGTGGAATATAATGTGTATGTATAGCCAAAACTTTATTGTTTTTGGATAGAGTACAGAAGGATTTGAACCCCTGCCAGGTTATTTTTTCTTGTCTGTGTACCGTTGGGGAACTTTCCTTTTTGCTTCCTGTCTCAGAGGCACAACAGGAAATGTGATGAAATCTCTCAAAGTGAGGGGAGTTATCCTCTGGTACAATTGTCCCTACTGGAAGATTTTCTATCCTATTTTACTCTGCGGACACATTTTGGATTCCCTCTCCTTTTCTTTCTTGGTGACAGTTTTCACCAGAACAAAATGAGTGTTAGTTCTTCCCAGGCATAGGGCCTAGCCCTTCCCCAGGCCATCTAAAAAAACTTTGAATGACAATTGCGCGGTCATGCAATACTATACCCAAACTACATTTTTATCATTTTCTTCCCACAAATAGAGCTTTCTTTTGGTAGTATTTGATCACCTGTGCGGTTTTAAATTTTTGCACTATAAACGAAAAAAAGACCGTCAAAAAGACCATAAAAAAATAAAAACTGATGGGCACTGATAGGCAGTACTGATGGGCACTGATATGCGGCACTGATGGGCACTGATAGGTGGCACTGGATAGGCAGCACTGATGAGGAGCTACTGACGGGCATTACTGATGGGGCACTGACAGGCATTACTAATGGGGCACTGGCAGGCATTACTAATGTCTCCTTTCCTTCCCTTCCCTTCCCTTCCCTTCCCTTCCTCTCCCCTCCCAATATGCTCTCAGAGCTCTCCTCACTGAGCACTACAGAGTGTAACTTCAGCTCTCCGCCTTCTTTTTCTTTTTGAGAGCTCAGACAAGCTTTTAAATGTTGGACTTTGAATGGATGTAGAGAAGACTGCAGATTGACAAGTACAACTTATGTAGGAGGATATGATTCATCTCTGTGTATCGCCTGAGGCCATTAACTAAACTGGGGTGTATGTAAGGGTTTACAAGCACTTTAAGGGCTTGTTTTAGCTGGCTATGCCATCATGGGAAAAAAAAGAAGTCTATGAACAAGCTGTCATCTTCAAGTTAGAAGCAGACAGGGAACCACACCAATGGTCCAAAACCTTATTTATTTAGATATTCACTAGAACATAAAAAGCCAAAGCATTTATACGGATAGTAGTTACAGTACTTCACTTTATCCACATTGTTATGTTACGTTACATTCTTATTCCAAACTGGATTAAATTCATTATTTTCCTCAAACTTCTACAAACAATGCTCCATAATGACAATGTGTAAGAAGTTTGTTTGAAATCTTTGCAATTTTATTAAAAATAAAAAACGAAAAAAAACACATAAGTACATAAGTATTCACAGCCATTGCTCAATACTTTGTTGAAGCACCTTTGGCACCAATTACAGACTCAAGTCTTTTTGAGTATAATGCTGCAAGCTTGGCACACCTATTTTAGGGCAGTTTCTCCCATTCTTCTTTGCAGGACCTCTCAAGCTCCATCAGGTTGGATAGGGAGCATTGGCGCACAGCCTTTTTTCAGATCTCTCCAGAGATGTTCAGTCAGGTTTAAGTCTGGGCTCTTGCTGGGCTACTCAAGGAGATTCACAGAGTTGTCCTGTAGCCACTCCTTTATCTTGGCTCTGTGCTTAGGGTCATTTTGCTGTTGCAATATGAATCTTTGCCCCAGTCTGAGGTCCAAAGCATTCTGGAGCTGGTTTTCATCAAGGATGTCTCTTTATCTTTCCCTCGATTCTGACTATTCTCCCAGTTCCTGCCGCTGAAAAACATCCCCACAGCATGATGCTGTCACCACCATGCTTCCCTATTGGAATGGTATTGGCCAGGTGATGAGCGATGCTTGGTTTCCTCCAGACATGAAGCTTGCCATTCAGGCCCAAAAGTTAAATCTATGTTTCATCAGTCCAGAGAATTTTGTTTCTCATGGTCTGAGAGTTCTTCAGGTGCCTTTTGGCAAACTCCAGGCGGGCTGTCATGTGCCTTTTTACTGAGAGGTGGCTTCCGTCTGCCTACTCTACTACCATACAGGCCTGATTGGTGGAGTGCTACAGAGGTGGTTGTTCTTCTGGAAGATTCTCCTCTCTCCACAGAGAAACGCTGGAGCTTTGTCAGAATGACCATCAGGTTCTTGGTCACCTTCCTCACTAAGGCCCTTCTCCCCCGATCGCTCAGTTTGGCCAGGCGGACCACTCTAGGAAAAGTCCTGGCTGGTTCCAAACTTCTATTTACGGATGGTGGAGGCCACTGTGATCAGTGGGACCTTCAATGCTGTAAACATTTTTCTGTACCCTTCCCCAGATCTTTGCCCCGATGCAATCCTGTCTTGGTCTACAGAGAATTCCTTGAACTTCATGGATTGGTTTGTGCTCTGACATAACTTTGGGACCTTATATAGACAGGTGTATGCCTTTCCAAATCATGTCCAACCAACAGGTGGACTCCAATCAACTTGTAGAAATATCTCAAGGATGATCAGTGGAAACAGGATGTATCTGAGCTCAATTTTGAGTGTCATGGCAAAGACTGTGAATACTTATGTACATGTGATTATTTTTTATTTTTTTATTATTTTTATAAATTTGCAAAGATTTCAAACAAACTTTTTTCACGTTGTCATTATGGGGTATTGTTTGTAGAATTTTGAGGAAAATAATTGAATCTATTTTTGAAAAAAGGCTGTAACATAACAAAATTAGGAAAAAGTGAACCACTATGAATGCTTTCCGGATGCACTTTACCCCCTTTGTCTGGGCTTCTATATTATGCAAATTTAGCTGATATATGGGATTTGGCTGGACTAATAGGATTATGATAATAGCTGTAAGTATATGATCAGGTTCTATTACCAGCAGTTTTTCCAGCGCTGTCTTGAATTGAGGTCAAATCATTTTTAAGTCCTGATGAAGGAGAAGTGTCTGAACCCCCCAAAATGTGATGGATTTCTTCAGGTCTACCGATTTTTTTTTTTTTTTTTTAAATAAATAACCACCATTGGTAGACCATTGGTGTGGTGCCCACAGTTACGAACAGTCTCGAATTTACCGGGACATTCCTAGTATTTAGACTCTCGTCCCGGTCCATGCCGTGTCCCGGGAAATTTCATGGTAAATTGGAGTTTTCCCGATTTTTCACCAGAGCCGCCGCTAGAGTTTAGGGGCCGGCACTAGTAAATTGTTTCCGCAGCCTATTTACAGAAGACCAGCTCTCGTGAGGAAGAAACAAGAGGCAGAGCCGAGATGGCAATGAAAGTGGCTGCCAATAGAAATGGAGCAGCTCCATTTCTATTGGCAGCCGTTTTCATTGCCACCCAGGCTCTGCCTTTTTTTTTTTTCTTCGGCCTCCGCAAGATCTGTTCTTCTGTAAATGGCGCGGCGACCAAATCACCAATACAGAGTAGCATGGACTAGCTCCTTCTGTGGTGACAAAGTGACAAGCTACATCTGTGGTGACAAGTGACGCGCTGCATCTGTGGTGACAAGTGACGCGCTGCATCTGTGGTGACAAGTGACGCGCTGCATCTGTGGTGACAAGTGACGCGCTGCATCTGTTTGACTAGTAGGCGTTGCATCTGTGGTGACAGGCGAGCGTTGCATCTGTGGTGACAGGCGAGCGTTGCATCTGTGGTGACAGGCGAGCGTTGCATCTGTGGTGACAGGCGAGTGTTGCATCTGTGGTGACAGGCGAGCGCTGCATCTGTGGTGACAAGCGAGCGCTGCATCTGTGGTGACAAGCGAGCGCTGCATCTGTGGTGACAAGCAAGCTCTACATCTGTGGTGACAATTGTTCGCTACATTTGTTTTGACTAGTAGGCGCTGCATCTCTGGTGACAAGTGCTTGCTACATCTGTTTTGACTAGTAGGCACTGCATGTGTGGTGACAAGTGCGCGCTGTATCTGTGGTGACAAGTGAGCGTTGCATCTTAGGTGGCAAGTGACAAGCTGTATCTGTGGTGACAAGTGACACAAACTGCATCTGGTGACAAGGGAGCCAAGTTGCATCTAGTAGCAGGCAACGTGGCAAGTGATACACTCAGGGCCACTGATTCTGCATTATGGTGAGTTGAACTATTTCATTTTATATTACTATATAATATAAGAAATAATACGCTTCAAACATCCTGACACCATAATAACCATGGTGCTGTGATGATTGAAGTGCCAACACCAGGTGTTTGGAACATCTTTATCTGCTGATTGTTAAACTTTCTGGAATACGCACATTTCTATTGAGGTGCAGGATCTAGGCCTGCTGTCCCTTCGTCCCTCTTTCCTTCTCTCTCCTCCTTCCCTCCCTATCTCCTTCTCTTTCTTCCTCCCTCCCTTTTTTTTCTCCCTCCATTCCTCTCTTCCTTCTCCCCCCTTCCCTCTTTCATTTCAGACTCTAACCACACCCCCTTTAAGCCACGCCTCATATTTAGTTTAGACCACACTCCTTTTTTCACCACACTCCACGTTTTTACACCCCCACCCCGCTACACCACGCCTACAAATAAATGTCCCGCCCCCTAATTATAATAAGACTCTGCCTACAGACAAAAAAGTGTCCCTGTAAATTTTATGAGACTGTTGGCAACTATGGGTTCCCTGACTGCTTCTTACATAGTTGGACTACTCTCTACACCCCCTTACCATTTGGGGGTGTTCTGTTACCTCTAAGCAGCCACCCCAAAGCGATCCATCTTAATTGATGAGACTGTTTGCCACAGCAATGGATAATAATAACTGGAGATTTAGCGCCTCTTATGCACGTACCTTGATCTTACTGTCATAACATGTTGCCGTTTTCACTTTTATTTAGGAGCTCACAGAGTCCAGTGAGAAGCTGAAGTCCCAAACCAAAGAGATGAAGGAAACCCAGAGTCTGCAGAAGCAGACTCTACAGGAGATGAAGGAGCTGAGTGAGAGGTTGACAGAACTGCGGTCTCAGAAGCAGAAGTTTGTCCGCCAGCTCCGCGATAAGGAAGAGGAAATGGAGAGTGTGGCGCAAAAGGTGGAGGCATTGCGGCAAGAACTGCGGAGGGCGGAACGGGGCAAGAAGGAGGTTAGTTTATTGAAAGATGTGTGCTGGGAACTAGGACATGGTACAACAGGTTTCAAATATAAGTTTCAAATAAGTTTTAAAGTGGAACTTCACTGTCCAAATCAACATTGATTTTTTTTTAATCCTCATGCTGCTAGCATTAGTAAATAGGAAAGTATACCATATTTACCTTTTTCTTTTTTTTTTTACTTACAATTTAGTTACTTCCTGGTTTCTTGCCTAGGCAAATTATGTCATACATCCCAGGAGTCTTCAGGAGGGTCAACAACTGGATTACTTTTTAAGTAACCCTCAAGTCTTCAGGGGGGGAGGAGAGGAGAGGGCTTTTCTCAGCTAAGCACATTCTCCTGCATAAATGCTTGAGCTAAGGGCAGGTAAATACCACGAGGTAAAGGCTACATGAATCATTTGCCCTTACTCAAGATGGCCACAGTCATAAATGTTATGGCGTGTTTTTCAGAGTGAGTTCTCAACAAAATAAAGCATGGAGACATGGCTGGGTGGGGGAGTTTGCTTTGAATATTAAAAATGAATTAAATTGTGTTTTTGGTTTGTGGTGTTTAGATGCAGTGAAGATTTGCTTTAACGTTAATGTAATTTCAAAAGTTGTTTCAGTCAAAGTAGAAAATAATACTGGTGATCCTACCATGAAGGTCCTTGTTCAGGCATTTCCTGTTATGAGTGACAACTATCTCCCAGTTGTGCTACTACTACAACTACTATTACTACTACTACAATTGTTGAATTTGAAATTCCACCCTGGTTTTTGTTGACTGACCATGGTCACCATTACAGGAAGTTAAGGGGAGTCTGTTGGCAGTAGGGGTTGTAACTAGGGTTGTACCGTTACCACTTTTTTAAGACCAAGTACAAGTACCGATACTTTTTTCAAGTACTCGCCGATTTTTTAATGTCAAGTGACAGTTTTCAAAGCACAATACATACTAACGATATCTTCTTTATAATTATGAAGAACTGTGGCAGTGGCACTGAGGAGGAGGCCCTAATATGCAGCAGCGCTGATGAGCACTGATAGGTGGCACTGATTTGCAGCACAAATGGCTGGCACTAATATGCAGGACTGATAGGTAGCACTGACTGATTGGCACTGATTTATGGCACTGATGACTAGCACTTATGAGCACTGATAGATTGCACCTATATGTGGTATTGACTGATGGGCACTGAAAGGTGGCACTGACTGATGGACACTGATATGCGGCAATGATATCTGCCACTTATGGGCACTGATAGGTGGAACTGTTTGGTAGGCAGTGGCACTGAAAATAATGCAGCACTAAAATAAAATTGATAAAAGAGTGAGCTGTACACTGCAATGCCCATCTTGATACACCCTGCACCCGGCCTCAGTAAGCCTAGTCAGAATGCAGCAGCGAACATCTTGTTACACCCAGCCCATATAGTATATGGGCTGGGTGTAACAAGATGTCTGCTGCAGGCTACTGAGGCCGAGTGCAGGGTGTACCAAGATGGGAGTTGCAGTGTACATCCTCTGTCGGAGACTCGGGCCGTCACTTCCGTTAATGATTCTGATGGCCTGGGTCACCAATGCTGATGAATGGCTGTGGCCCACATCCCTGCCCCATAAGCTTACCTTCCTTCGCTGCAGCCTGCATGGACTCTCACTGTGTCAGGACCCATACTTCGCCTTCTCCCACCCACACCGCCCACTGACTTCTGGAATCCAGGTATTGGCTGAAGCATCGGTAGCATTTGCCCGAGTACAAGTACCCGGGCAAGTACTCGGAATCGAAACCCATAGTAGTATCGGTATTGGTGCAACCCTAGTTGTAACTTTATTCGTGCCCTATCTATGTTTGGAACAGACTTCTAGTAAAAGTAGTTTATACTCTTCTGTGTTTCCCACTGGAGCAAAAAATAAATGCCTTTAGTTATAGTTAAAAGGTGAAGTTTAATCTGTTTATATTTTGCCTTCCCTGGTTCCTCCTCATCAACATGCTAATTATATTTTTAAATAAAACATTTTCATTACATACCTTATTTTATCCAATAATGTCATCACTGGGTCTCTGTGCTTCTCTGTTCATTGCAGACAGATCACGGTTGGTGGGAGGAGCCAGCAGGGTGCTGTACATAGCTTCCTGAAAACATTACAACACCTTGCCTTCATACTCCCCTCGCCCTAAGCCCTGATGTAAGCAGCGGGCTGGCTCTTGAGGGGAGCTATGCAAATATCAAAATGCCTTGATGAGTGTAGGTCCGTCTGGAAGAGTTGGTGAACCTAGGAAATCTGTATTTTCATGCAGACCACACATGTCTACATGTGATGCTGAGCCTCTATAATTGAAAGAAGTCCAATAAATGAAAGTGGTGAGTCAGGTAACGTACAGCTGGGGAGAAAAGTGGTAAATAATGCTGGGCAGGCTCTGTCTTACTTGTTTTAGCTTCTAATGCACGTCATGAGAAGCTCACAGTATGCAGTGAAATCAGAGTAAGCAATTCAGTGCAGGAGAGAAGCCCGTACAACTGTGCAAGAAGAAAGGGAAGGTTAGTTGTAACATTATATAGAGAAAGCTGGTACTCCAATGTAATGGCTGTAATATAATTTGCTCTATTAAAGATCATGTAGTACAGTCATGTAAGAAGCCAATGCGTTTCAGCCGCCAGGCCTTAATCTTTATTTTTAACATGTCCTTTTATTTCACAGGTCTTATATTTTTCATGGACTGGCTCTTCTCATCTTCCTGTATCCTATCTGTGCCTCTCAATAGAACTTAACTTATGTTCTCTCTTCCAGATCGAGGCCCAGGCTGAAGCTGCAGCAGCTGAAGCTTCCAAGGACAGAAAACTTCGCGAACGGAGCGAGCAATATGCCAAACAACTGGAGAATGAGCTGGAAGGTCTCAAAGTGAGTACAATACTTTTGCATAAATCCCTTATCCTGAGCTCTACTTTGAAATTAACCTGTACTGTTAAAAATATTTATGCTGTAGTGCTTCCCCTGCAGCAGCCGCTAGGTATATCGAAGCCTCTGTTCTTACCTTGACTTTGGCAAAGCTTTCTGCACCAGTGACACCTCGGGTATACACATCGATAGGTAAAGATTAGTCAATTTTATTAATTCCTTGGGGTCACCCTGAAATACAACCTTGTGGTAAGGTAACAAAGCATACTGTCAAGTAATGTTCCAACAAACAGAGTATAACAGTAAGAATTTCTTTGCGGCGTGTGTTATAATAAAGCGTCACGTGATATGGCTAGAGTGTAGCTCTCCTCATTAATTGAACAGCATAAGGCAACAACAGACTGGTATCAATATGGATCAGAACTATGTTGCCTATGAATACTTGAGGTGAGGGCACTAAGCCTAGGTCTTCTTGAAACTGAGAACTATTAATATGCCTAAAACCGTGCTCTAAGGCAGATGAATTATGTACAGTCTTTAAAGTTAGTCTTTTGCCAGCTAAGTTGGGGCCCTTGAAGACGTTGGTGCGCTTGTTGGAGGGGGAAGGTAATTATCCCTTCAAGTACTGAATCAATTCTAGAACAGTGCACTTCTCAGGGCTCTGACAAAGGAGGGGCCAGACAAGGGTTAACACTCAGAAATATGATGATGGTTATATATAAAGATATAGCCAGCAGGACTAACAGTGTTCTTAGTAAACATATGACAGATGTCTAGCTGACAGGGACACCTGACCATCACATCTGTAAAAGCTTGTTGGACAATCTCATTCAAAAATTATGGGCATTAATATGGAGTCGCTCCCCTCTCTGTGGCTATAACTGTCTCCATTCTTCAGAGAAGGCTTTTTACAAGATTTTGGAGTATTTCTGGGAGAAATTGTGCCAATTCAGCCACAATAGCATTTGTGAGGTCAAGTACTGATGCTGGATAAGAACGAATTGACTTGCAATCTGCATTTCAATTAGACATGTGCGGTTCGTTTCGTTCCAAAATAAAATTCGGGTGAATTTTCGTTATTTGAAAATTCAGATATATCCGAATTTCTGAATAGTACCGAATTTAAACAAATTATAAATCAAATAGTTTTTGAATTCGAAAACTTTTCAAATAGTTTTCAAATTTGAAAACTTTCTGAATTTGAATAGTTTTCCAATTTCCAAAGAGAATAGAATAAAAAATAGAGGAATAGAATGGAATTTTTTTCTATTCCATTCCTTTATCTTCTATTCTATTGAATTCTTTTTGGAAATTTGAAAACGATTCCAAATTGAAAACTATTCGAATTCCAATTTTTTTTTAATTTGATTCGAAAACTTTTCGAATCGATTTAAAAACGAAATGCATGACAAAAATGAATGAAACAAATTTAACTAAACGAATTTATGTAAATAACGTAACGTTTTTTCATTCTACACATGTCTAATTCCAATCCCAAAGGTATTCAGTAGGGTTGAGAACTGAAGTTCCGTTGTAATAAATAGCGAGCAGGCAGATTTTTATTGTAGAAGAAACATGTGTTGTCTCTTCTGCTATAAAATGCCCCTACCTGCCTGCTTGCTGTCTATTCCAGTACATTAAACTGAGCTGTGCATGCCATTTTCATGTAATTCTGTGTGACTCAAGTCCCATCTGAAATTGCATTAGTGTAAATGGGAGCCTTAAAGAGGAAGTAAACCCTGATGGTTTTACTTCCTCTTTCATTCCCTGCAAAGGCAAAGCATAATGGACTACTATGCATCGCATAGTAGCCCATTATGTGTCACTTACCTGACACAGGAGCCAGCGAAGTCGCCGCTGTCTCCTGTAGTCCGCCGCATCCATCTTGCTGGTGGCGTCTCGCAGCTCCGCCGCTGTCATTCGGCGAAGCCGTGATGACGTCACTCCCGCCCATGCGCACGGGAGTCGACACGCGCGGCAGCTCCATTCTTGTAAATGCCGCGCTCAGTGCGCCTGCGCGCCGCTGTCTACGGCGCATGCGCCGTAGACAGCGGTGCCCGTTTTCGGGCAAATATCTCCTAAACTATATAGGTTTAGGAGATATTGCTTGGACCTACAGGTAAGCCTTAATCTAGGCTTACCTGTAGGTCAAAGTGGTTTGTAAGGGTTTACAACCACTTTAATCTGGTATCTTATAATCTAGAAAAAGATCTGTAATAATATAACATTTTATGAAACAGATATCAAACAAAATTGTCCATGGTATTCAATTAATGAATCCAGTAAATGTCTTTCCTTGTCAAAGCATTAATGTTATCACCTCTTCATCGCAGTTTGCCATACATTCAAGATCAATGTACTTCTGTCCTACCTCCCAAAAATGGGTACAGGAAGTTCAAGCAGTTTGGTTCTGATGGAAGACCCATGTTATGATATCCTCTTTCTAATGTTCCTCAGTGGTGTCCCCAGCAAGTTGCTTTATATTAGTGGGACAATTCTGTGTTCTTTTATTTATGTTGTGTAAATATTTCGATGGTTCATTTGTGTGAATTTAAGGGGGGTTCCATATATGTTTTTCCCATTTCCCACTACTTGAAGAGGGTGTCTTCTAAAAACTGGCAGTAGGTTTAGGAGTTGATTTTGAGTCCATCTTAAACCCGAAAAGATCCAACTAGCTCATTTTTAATAATACCAGTCCATCTGGCATCTGAGTCGAAGTGTAGATCCATCTGGTCTGTCAAGAGTCACTCTCATCTCATTAAACCTTTGAAAAATCAGACTACTGCTTTCCTCTGAAAGACTTTTTAAAATGTTTGACTTTTCGCAGTCAGTTGAATCTTTTCTCGCCCATTTTGAGGAAAAGAAGCTGCCTAAAAAAGGGGATTGTCCCCCAAGGTCAGTTCTACAAGAAGCTGTCTAAGGCCCCTTTCACATGGGTGCCTTCATGAAGCAGGATCCACTTGCTCAGGGGGGTGTAGGGTTGTATCTCCGCTGATCCCTGCTGAGCAGGCAGATGACAAGTCCATGTCCGCTTCGCTATGCAGAGCTGACACAGACACAGCCTGCTCTTGTCTATGGGGCAATCAGATGGAAACGGACTGCCAGTATACCTTGTATACCTTTTGTAATGCACTAGGCTTATGTATCCACCTGTGTGCTCTTTTACAGTTGCCCCCCCCCCCCAAAGACCTACCTGAGTCCAGTATTGATCCAGCGTGGTGCCCCCGGCCTGTCTCCTCACAGGCACAGAGGCAGCAGAGGGAGTCATTGGCTCCTGCTGCTGCCCTTTAAATCCTGTGAAGGGGGAGCGTGGCCGAGCTGCACTGTGTCTGTTTATGGACACACAGAGCCCAGCTCAGGAGTGAGCCTGCATGTTTGCCCCCATAGCAAATGCTTGCTATGGGGGCAAACACAGATGAGGACGAGCAAAGATCACTGGTGGGGGATCTCAGAAGCTGAGGTTCGGGGCTGCTTGTGCAATACTATTGCTTAGTACAGGTGAGTATAACATGTTTGTTATTTTAATTTAAAAAAATGTTGCCTTTAATAACACTTTAACACATTCTCAACATGAAAGGCATAGGAATGACCTTTTCTTTGTCAGTCCCAGAAAGGTATAGACAGACTGTCGTTATATTTGTTCAACATGTACAAATCTCAAATTATAGGATTTCATCTAAAGGCTTGTATCAGCATATTCTGGAATTCCTCAATATTAGTGTAAGCTACATGTAATGTATGCCAGTGGCGCCTGATGCAAGAAAAGATTTGTTGAGAAATTCAATGAAACTGAGACATACAAATGGTATCTTCTTTTTCTTTTTTATCGCCACCTGTGTGTGTTTATACAGTGGGGAATATTATTTGATCCCCTGCAGATTTGGTAAGTTTGCCCACTTGAAGGGTCTATCATTGTTACCATAGGATCACTATCCCTACAGTCAAGCACAGAGGTGAAAACATGATGCTTTGGGGCTGTTTCTCTGCTAAAGGTACAGGCTGACTTTGCCACATTGAGGGGCCAATAGATGGGGCCATGTATTGTGATATATTAGATGAGTACCTTCTTCACTTAGCTAGAATATTGAAGATGGGTTGTGGATGGGTCTTCCAGCATGACAGTGACCCAAAACATACCGCCAAGGCAACAAAAGAGTGGTTCAAGAAGAAGCACATTAAAGTCATGAAGTGGCCTAGCCAGACTTCAGACCTCAATCCTTTAAAAAAATTTATGGAGGGAGCTGAAACTTCGAGTTACCAAGCGACAGCTAAGAAACCTTAAAGAGGTGTATCCATTAAAAAAATAAAAATAAAAGTCAGCAGCTACAAATACTGCAGCTGCTGAGATTTAATAATCGGACACTTACCTGTTCCAGGGTCCAGCAATGCGGGGGTCAAAGCTCCTCCGCTCCGCGCGTACAATGTACCCCTACCCATTCACCTGTAAAAAAAAATGTAAAAAAAACACAACACACAAGGGTTAAAATAGTTTATTGCACCGCTCCGGGGGTCTTCTTCGGTCTTCGGGGGGTCTTCTCGCTGGACTCCTCCGCTATCTTCTGCTAGCTCTTTTACTAGCGGAGGAGCCTGGCTTTCTTCTTCGCCGTCGCCCTCTTCCCATAAGCCCCTCGCCCGCAGACCCCGACAACCAACGGCCAGGGTTGTCGGGAAGAGGCCCTTGTCCTCATCCACATGGGGACAAGGTGCTTTGGGGTGCTTCCCCAAAGCACCCCCCCATGTTGAGGGCACGTGGCCTGATACGGCTCAGGAGGGGGGGGTGCTCGCTTGTCCCCACCCCCTTTCCTGGCCGGCCGGGTAGCGTGCTCGGATAAAGGTCCGATATGGACCTGGGGGGGGACCCCCACGTCGTTTTTTCGGCGTACGCATTCCCCTTTAAGTCCATACCAGGTGACGGGGCCAGCGACGCCTCCTTCGCTGGTCCCGGCTACCTGGAGCCATGCTCAAAATGAGTGGACTTTCCTCCGTGTGTGTGGGCAAGTCCATTCATTTCAAAAGTATGGCGGATAGTCCGGCGGTACGGCGGATAGTCCGGCGGACTGTGTCCGCCGTACCTAGTCCGCCGCAAAAGTACCGTGTGTGGGCAGGTAGATTCGGAAAGTCCGGCGCACTGTCCGGCGGTTTTTCCACCAGACTAAGTCCGCCGGATAGTCTGATACGTGTGTACTCAACAAATAACCAACTCCATCTCCTCTGCTGCCAGTTCCAGCAATGTCTTCTCTGCAATTCCTCCTGCCTCACCCTATATACTTGCTTTTGTAATAATACAGGTGTTGCAAAGTTAAAGCACTCTGCATATAGGATTTGATTGACCTCGTTAGGGCTGCAACTAACGATTATTTTCATAATCAATTAGTTGGCCGATTAATTTTTTCCGATTAATCCGCTAATTACCTTATTCTTAAATATCGCTGTATGCAGTGGTAAATATAAATAACCAACTGTATGGTTAGGGAGTAAAATCTTTAATCCACTCTGAGAATAAGGCCCCTTTCACACTGGGGCGGGAGCGGCATCGGTGGTAAAACTGCGATATTTTTAGCGCCACTTTACCGTAGTTTTAGCCCTGCTAGCGGCCGAAAAAGTGTTAAAACTGCCCGCAAATCGCCACTGATTTCAATGGGCAGGAGCAGTAAAGGAGCGGTGTATACACCGCTCCTTCACTACTCCAAAGATGTTGCTAGCAGGAGTTTTTTTTAACATCCTGCCAGCGCACCACTCCAGTGTGAAAGCCCGAGGGCTTTCACACTGGAGACACAGCAGCGGCTATTTCAGGGCGCTTTGCAGATGTTATTTTTAGCGCTGTAAAGCCTGCAAAGCGCCCCAGTGTGAAAGGGGCCTAACAGACAGAAGAGATATACTGTATATACTGTTAGAGTTTGAATTTAGTAAATATCACCAGACTCGGAGATCATTTGTTTTTTATTTAAAAGGAAAAAAAAGACTCTTTTGCAGATTTTCAAACAGAACTGTAATATATGCTGGCCATACAAAAACAAGGTCTTCCTTCAAAAATAAAAATTTCATTTTAAGCACGTTGGTTTGATTTTCTAATCGTTAGTGGAGTCAACGTTTGTTTTCAACCACAGTGACGGGAAAATTTTGAAATAATAGAAAACTTTTAGGTCAAAGTAATTTTCAGACAGAGTATGTGGTTTTCGTTCAGAAATTACATTAGTTTTAAAACAGAATGTTAAAAGCAAATGACAATTTCAAACACCATTCTTTCATTCAGCGATTGTACAAAGATTTTTTGTATAAATATTCTCGTCTGAAAATGGATATTTGTAGCCAGCATAAGGCTCGGTACACACCTATGCAGTTTGCTTTTGATCTGTTTCTGCAGTGCGTTTTTATTTTTTGCGCACGTGATTTTGCTGCGATCTGCATTTTTGCAATTTTTTTTTTATGCCTTTTTTTGCCCAATTTGTTGTTGGGTAGATTAAAAAAAAAAACACAAATTGCTTTAAAAATGCATTACATGCTTTTCTGCAGCTTCTCCATTGAAGTATATTGAACCAAAAAAGCACAGTTTTTGCATTTGAAAAAAGTCCCTGCCCTTTCCAAGTATGCAACAGCTGAAAAAAGATGTGAAAGTTAAATGAACTTTAGTGCGTTTCTGCAAAAAGCACCAAAAAACACATAGGTATAAACCAGGCCTAAGACGTTTAGTAACATAATGGGAATAAAAAATAAAAAAATTAGCCCTTTATAGTACAAAAAGAGCAAATAATCGCTACTGTAAGGGATTCATTTTTTTGCTGTGCAATAGTGAAAGTAATATTTACAATAGAGATTACTTGCTCTTTTTTGACTCTAAAGGGCTAATTTAAATTTTTTTAATCCCACTGTTACTGGCTGATTAATCGATTCTGAAAATAGTAATCGATTAATTTCATAATTGATTAGTTGTCTATTAATCGATTCGTTGATTCGGCCCTAGACTTCAGGAGGAGCCAATGGCTCCTGCTTCTGACAAGCCTCCTGTGAGATGAGGGGATAAAATTAGATAGTATTTCAAGGGGGCTGGGGGAAGCTGACATAAAAAAAAAAAAAAAAAAAAAAAAGTTTACCTTTTTACAACCACTTGAAATCCAATAAATGAAAGATGTGGAGGGGGTTGTCAAGGACAGTCAGGAAGGGGAGGAAAGAGCTAGATGTTACTGAATGTCCTCCAACCAGGAAATGAGGCTCTATCTGAAATTCTGTAGCTTTTATATGTGCATTATGAGACACTCAGTGTGAAGTGAAATCAGCGTAAGCAATTGCAGTACGGGAGAGGAGCCTGTACAATTGTGCAAGACTGGAGAAAAGGTTGGAGTTCAACTTTAAACATATTTCAGTGCTGGAATACAAAGATTGAATGGAAGGAAGACTATGGAGTCTGACCAGATCTTCGAGGAATGGTGCATAAATACACAAATGATGTCAGGCTGACTGTTATTATGCTGAGTTCACGGATGGCTCATGCTAAGACACAGCGTGGGATAGTTTGTGAAAATAATTCATTGAATTGTAAGAGCATCTGTCATCGATCAGCCCCTCAGCAGAGAGTCTGGTTTTGGCAGAGACGTCCGCTGTCACTTTCCCTGATACGGATCTATAGGTTGTTGTAGAATATCCCCATACAATGAAGCAGACTCCAGATGATGGAAACAGACATATATGCAGTATAAAAAATATGTACTGTATATAGTATGGAAGAATGTTTTATTTTCCCCCTGTATTTTCACCTGATAGATACTGTCAGTATTACACTTCCTACTCTCGGGGGACATCTATTCAGGGTTTTTTTTTCCGTCCCTTGTTTTCACCCCTACCCACCTCCCAGTACCACCTCTTTTAGAGAAAACAGAACCAAGTATTTTGTGGTGCTTAGTAATATGTATGGAATATGATTATAATAAGAAAATCAGTAAAAATAGATCTCACACAGCCAGCAACAATAACGCAAAGCAAAAACAGATCCCCCCAGAAATAATAGACACCCCAAACAATAATATATCCCCCAGCAACAATAGACCACTTGCAGCAAAATTATACGTTGCAACAACAGACTCCCCACAGGAACAATAGACCCCACCAGCAACAATAGATCTCCCAGCAGCCAGCATTAATAGACCCTAAATCGCTCCCAGCAACAATTGACCACCAGCAACGTAAGACCCCAATAAACAATAGGCCCCTCCCTCAACAATAGACCCTGCAACAGCCAGCATTAATAGATCCTCCAGCAGCCAGCAACAATAGACTCCTCCCTCAACAGTAGATCCCTCAACAATTGACACACTAGCAACACAAGACGGGGGGAGGGGGTGGTGGTCTTATGTTGCTAGTGGGTCCATGGTTGCTTGAGGGGCCCCAGAATCAATAGATCCCCCAACAGCTGGCATTATTGGACCCTTCAGCACACCCTAATACCCCCTGCCACTGCATACATTCAGTACTAGAGCTGCCGGAACTGCGTTTCCCTACATTCTCGCTGAAAAAAAGCCCTGCATCTATTACTTGCTGTATATATGGAGGAGCACTATGGTCAAACTAGGACAGGAAGTGTTAGGGCTACAAAACAGCCCCCCAACCACACACACACTTATTTTTAGGGGAGGGGAGTCTGTAGTCTGCAAGGATGAACTGGGTGGTGCTAACATCATTGCTTGGGATTTCAGTGTTGCACAGGAAATTCACAGCTTACTAGATTTCTGGCAGGATCAACAAGTATTTTTCTTTGCTTGCAGGATATTTAAAGAGACAAAACACAGGAAAATGTGTATGCATTGCAGTGATATAGCCCACCCTACCCAAGGAATCTCTGCAGCAAACAACAATTGATTTTGCTGCCAGACTTTTCAGTGCCAAAAGCTGATCCACAACTTTACATGCAAAAATTTCAGTCTGTTTATTTTTTTGTTCCTTCCTCCAGAAACAGACAGGCCGCACTCCAGGATTTGGAAACTCAGAACAGCAGCAAGAAATCAACAAGCTGAGGACAGACCTGGAGAAGAAGAGTGTGTTCTATGAGGAAGAGCTGTCCAAGCATGAGGCTCTGCACACTGCCGAAGTCAAGAGTCTGAAGAAGGAGCTGCGGGAAGCGGAGAGCCAACAGCTGACCCTGAAGAAGGAGACCATGATCCTAAAAGACAAGCTGGATAAAATACGGAGGGAAAGGTACAAGGGATAGTTTTGTGTGGAACTAATAGTAGTCCCTAAGCCCAGGGGTAGGCAACCCACAGCACTGGTGCTGCATGCAGCACGCAAAGCCTCTTTTGCTGGCACTTGACTCCCTCCCCATCAGCAGAGCAGTGCAGGGAAGTGTCAGTGAGACACTAATGCATTCCAATTTCAGAATTCCGCATGCTGCACCTGCACTGAGGGGGAGGCACTGTGCCCCCACACATTGTAAAAAATGGGAAACATTGTTTGGTTCTCTAACTTTGCTGTAGCTGCAATTGTCAGCTTTTGTGATGGGGAAAAGATTGGGTGCAATTCTGATAGGGGGGCGGTCCCTGTTTCCAGGAGGAGGACGACTGTCATTGGCCACTGCTAAAGCTAATCACAGTCTTGCTAGTCCTGTCCACCATCTGGAGGAAGAAGACTCGCTTGGTTGCCACTATCAATCTCAAAAAGAAGGGAATTCACTGTGATTGAGAAAACCACAATCAGGTGACAGTTTGTGAAATTACTGTTGAGCTTCTGGGAACTTTGTTGAAATTATTCCTGAACCTTTATGTCACTTACTGCACTCTGTGTCCCTTTAAGCCACAGCCAGTATTCAGCACAATGAAAATCACACCCAACCACTTTTTCTCAGCTGCAAGGGCCCAACTTATGATCCTGCACAGATCCACTGCTTTCAAAAAATGCCCCTGACCTGAGCTCATTATTGTGCATCCATTCCAGATGCGTGTATGTAACATCACATGCAAGCATGTGGGCTGGATGCGAGAGTCAGATCAGCAGGATGAGTGTGCCAGGACAGGTAGATGTCTCATCTCTGCTTCCTTTCACCACTCTTCATATCGCGCATATCATAGATGAGAAGAGGGTACAGCAGAGGAGCAGTGGGGTACAGTGGTGGGGGAAATAAGTGGGAGGGGTTCAGAGGTGGAACAAAAGAGTGGAAAAGTACGGTGGGGCAGATGTGCAGGGAGGTACAGTGGTGGAAGAGATGAGATGGGGGTTCAGCAGTGGGACAGAAGAGTAGGGGGTAAAGTGATGGGCCAGATAGACAGGGGGTCAGCGTTGGGCCAGATGATCAGGAGGATTCAGTGTTGACAGGAAAGCAGGGGGTAGAGCAGTGGGGCAGATGTGAAAGGAGATGTATTGGTAGGGGAGATGAGCAGGGGGTTACAGTGGTGGGGCAGGAGAGCAGGGGGAACAGAGGTGGGGCAGGAGAGCAGGGGGGTACAGAGGTGAAACAGATGTGCAGGAGTTACATTGGTGGGGCAGATGAGAAAGCGGCTTACAGTGGTGCGGCAGATGAGAAGATGGGTTCAGTGATAGGACAGGTGAGAAGGTGATTCAGTAGTGAGACAGAAGAGCTTGGCGATACGGCGGTGGAGCAGATGTGCAGGGAGGTGCAGTGGTGGGACGGATGAGAAAAGTGGTACATTGATGGGGCAGATGAGCAGGGGGGATACAGTGGTAGGACAGAAGAGCAAGGAAGTACAGTGGTGGGGCAGATGTGCAGGAGGTACAGTGGTGGGAGGGATGAGAAAGGGGTTCAGCAGTAGGACAGAAAAGCAGGGGGTTACAGTGGTGGGAAAGATGAGTGGGGGGTTCAGGGTTGGGGCAGAGGAGAAAGGCGGTACATTGGTAGGACAGATGAGCAGGTAGTTACGGCGGTGGGCTAAGGAGCAGGGGGTAAAGAGGTGGGGCAGATGTGCAGAGGAGAGAGGAGGTACATTGGTGGAACACATGAGCAAGGGGGTTACAGTGGTGGAGCAGAAGAGCAGGAGGAACAGAGGTGGGATAGATGTGCAAGAGGTACACCGTGGGGAAGATGAGCAGATAAGTTCAGTGATAGGACAGATGAGAAGATGGTTCAGTGGTGGAGTAGATGTGCATGGAGGTACAGCGGTGGGGCAGATGAGAAAGGGAGAACATTGGTGGGGCAGAAGAGCAGTGTCATACAGTGGTGGGGCATACTTTGCAATACCCGGCCATACTCTGCAATACCCGGCCATACTCTGCAATACCCGGCTATACCCTGCAATACCTAGGCATACTCGGCCATACTCGGTGATACCCTGCAATACTCGGCCATACTCGGTGATACCATGCAATACTTGGCCATACTCGCTCATGCTCAGCCTCTGTATGTGGCCAGGCTGTGGAAGTCTCACACATATGGTATCGCAGTACTCAGGAGGAGTAGGAGAATCTATTTTGGGGTGTCATTTTTGGTATGTACATTACATGTGTTAGAAATATTGTATAAATGGACAACTTTGTGTTAAACAAAAAAACAAAAAACAATTTAACCACTTCCCGCCCGCTGGCCGTCATATGACATCCTTGAGTTTGGGGGGGGGGGGGATATATCTGAATGATGCCTGCAGCTACAGCTTTTTCAGCCACCAATTCCCTACACCATAAGAACAATCATATCGGCTGTTCCGCTGCTTGATCGTTCTTACGGGAGGCGAGAGGGGACATCCCCCCCCCCCTCCCGCCGCCCTCCGGTGCTTCTACTGACTCACCGCTACGATCGAAGCCAGAAATGTTTTTTTTTTTTTTTTTTTTTTATTTCAGGCTTCCCAGTCTAGAGGTGAGATGTGGGGTCTTATTGACCCCATATCTCACTGTAAAGAGGACCTGTCATGCCATATTCCTATTACAAAGGGATGTTTACATTCCTTGTAAAAGTCTCACACATGTAGTATGGCCATACTCGGGAGTAATAGCAGAATGTGTTTTGGGGTGTAATTTGTTGTATGCATATGCTGTGTGTGAGAAATAACCTGATAATGACATTTTTGTGAAAAAAAAAAATGAAAAAAAAAATCTTGATTTTGCAAAGAATTGTGGGAAAAAATGACAACTTCAAAAAACTCACCATGCCTCTTACTAAATACATTGGAATGTCTTCTTTCCAAAAAGAGGTAATTTCGGGGGTATTTGTATTTTTCTGGCATGTTAGGGTCTCAAGAAATGAGTACTTCAGGTGTGATCAATTTTCAGATATTGGCACCATAGCTTGTGGACTCTATAACTTTCACAAAGACCAAATAATATACCCCAATGTGTACTTATTTTTACCAAAGATATGTAGTAGTATACATTTTGTCCAAAATTTATGAAGAAAAATTACTAATTTGCTAAATTGTATAACAGAAACAAAGAAAAATTCATTTTTTTACAGAATTTTTGGTCTTTTTTCTTTTATAGCACAAAAAATTAAAAACCCAGCGGTGATTAAATACCACCAAAAGAAACCTCTGTTTGTGTGAAAAAAAGGATAAAAAAATTCATATAGGTACAGTGTTGCATTCCTGAGTAATTGCCATTCAAAATGTGAGAGCACCGAAAGCTGAAAATGGATCTGGTTATTAAGGGGGTTTAAGTGCCCAGTGGTCAAGTGGTTAAATCTTCTGTCTTTACAACCCCTTTAACTTCAGTATGGCCAAAAAAAATAAGATAATTGGACTACCCCCTCCGGGACTCTGCAGTTTGTTTCTATTGTTTATTAAGACATTTGTATTGACTAATCTGGAATTGGCTGGTTCCGTTTTTGCCTCTTGATCCATCCTAAAAAGGGAAAGTATAAAGTTCTGAGTCGTCTGCTTGCAAATCCGCAAATGTCTATTTTATTTTAACTAGAGAGATTTATGTCTAAACACATCTAAAAGTCTTATAATACAGCAAGTATAAAAGGCTGAGGCTTTGATGCAGATGTTTGCTCTGACCAATAGTTTTATGCCTGTGCTTATACTGTGCACATTAAGCCTTTCAGTAGCGGAAATACATCTCAATTTAAAGGGTGTTTTAAAGTGGAACCAAGCCAACAAATAGTTTGATGCCATAGATAGGACCACACCTGTCTTCTCCTGTCATACATATTAAGGTATTGTAAAGGGAGCTCTGTCCCATAAGAGTTAAACTTTTTCTACACCTTGAAATTGGCTTCCTCTGTGGGGTCAACATTTGACAAATTCCAATGAGTGCTATTTTGTATACACGCTAAGCTTTTCTTCAACTCTTGATTTCAATTTAGGATTCCCCTCAAATTTTCAGCTCATAAAACAGCCATTAGCATCCAAAAATGATGTTAACGTTATACAACTGCCCAACACTTGTGTCAGAAAAATACCTTAGAGCTATGTTTGATATAAAGAATGTCCCTTAAAACTTTTTTAAAGGATAAGAGCACTTTCAAACCAGATACCCTTATCCATCCCTCCACCCAGAAGCATCCTTACTTCAATCCTGCAGGACTCTAATGTATGCTTCTGGGTATGGTGGGATACTTAAGTCAAAGGGAAATACACTTTGTTTGAAGGTCTACTTAAGGTTTGAAGGTCTACTTAAAGTGGTTGTAAAGTCAGAAGGTTCTCTATTTTAATGCTTAAAAGTGCTTTAGTAAAAACCACCTGTGTGCAGCAGCCCCTCTAATACTTACCTGAGCCCCATCTCAATCCAGCAAAATTGCAGGAGTGTCTAGGCTGCCCGGGACTTCCCTCCTCATTGGCTCCCGCTGCTGTCAATCAAAGTCAATCAACCATTGAGAGAAAGGGGATGGGGCCAGGCCACTGCTCCGTGTCTGAATGGGCACAAGGGAACTGTGGCTCGGCTCGGGTGCCCCCATAGCAAGCTGCATGCTGTGAGGGCACTCAACAGGGGGGAGGGTCAGGAGCGCTGAAGAGGGACCACAGAAGTGGAGGATCTGGGCTGCTCTGTGTAAAACCACTACACAGAGCAGGTAATTATAACATGTTTTGTTATTTTTGACTAAAAATGAGATGGCATAAATCCTCCTGCATAAGCTGTACCCGTTTTATCTCCAGCCGTCACTTCTCTACATCTGTTCAAAGTCCAGAATTTATAAAGCTTGTCTGGGCTTTCAGAAAGGCATAGAGAGCTGAAATCACACTCTGCAGAGCTTAGTGGGGAGAGCTCTGAGAGGTGAAAAAAAACCCTGCCCCTTCCACTTTCTCCCATTACATTGGGAGGCAGGAGAAGCTAGGACAAAGTGCAATTTTTGCTGCAAAAGTTGTCATTTGCCTGTCCACAGTTGTCCAAGTATACAACAGGTCTAAACAGTTTAGCCAGTTTATTTGAGATGTGTGTGTGTGTGTGTATATATATATATATTTAAGATCTTTATATATTTTAATGGTTGAAAAAGCAAATCCTGCAATCAAACCCCTTACTACCCTCATTGTGTGACCACTGATCTGGAATTAAGGATTGAAGGACCCATTTATTCATTTGTTTTTGCTTCCTCCATTTCTTTTGTTGTAAGAGGAAGTAGTGGGTTCTGCAATGTAAACAATAGAGTGTTTACATTTGTGATCACTGTGATTGGTCATTACAGCAATAACATAGTACAGAGCCATCAGATTGGCTTTGTACACATTTGTCTATGAACTCAAACATCCAATGATGGCTCATTCCACAGCCATAAACAGGTGCAAGGGCTGTTTCTGAATTACCATTTATAATAAAACAAAATAGATGCCCACCTCCATACCATGTGTTTACAATCTGGGAGGGGGTTGGGGGGTGGGGGGGGGGGGACAGTTGAAGTGTGTGTATAGCCAATGTATTTATTTTTTGCATTTAGGTATTTTTTTTTGCCAATTTTCCCATGTGGGAAATATTCCTTCCCTTCCTGTCCCAGAGATGCAACAGGAAGTTTTGGTAAAAGTAAAGGCGAGGGAATTCCCCTGTTAAAACAGTGGTCCTCATTGGAAGATTTCCCCTCTGGGAACAACTATATGTTTCATTTTGCCCCCTCCAACCAGAATGCAGACTAAAATAAAACCCTCCTCCCAGCCATCCAAAACAAAGTTTTGCCTAGAGGTACATACTAATATTGAAATATATACTGTAATGGTTATCTGGTAAATTCTGATTTATCTCATGCTGTTTATTGGGTTATAATGCAGAAAATTAGGTTAGTATCTCTGGGTTTAGAATACAGAACAGCAAGTGTTGGCTCTTGGTTATGAGCTGCTGCTTAGGAAGCATTCCACTGTAATAACTGGATGATCACACAGTATCTACAACTCTGACAAAGAAAACCTTTCTTCCATTTATTTTTTAGTCAAAGTGAAAGAGAAGAGTTTGAAGCCGAGATAAAGCAGAAGTTTGAACGGGAGCGGGCCCTCCTGTCCGATGAGAACAAGAAGCTCTCCAATGAACTTGCTAAGGTATTTATTGTACCTGCTCCCTCTTCTCTCTATGCCAGGCTTGGAGATTAAAGTGGGCAATTCAAATATAGGACTACCATTCAAAATCACAGCCAGTACAGCCTATCTCGAGCCCACCCAAACATTTCCATTGGACCAGTTTTGACAGAGACGAGTATCTCTTTTCATCCACCTACTTTCCTGACTCCTCCTGCCTTTCAATGTGCAGTGACTTTGCAGCAGTCACACTGCAATAGCTTTTCATGTTCCAACCAAGACTCACTTGACCTGAGCAAAAGCCCAGCAGCTCAAGCTTTGTCATCCCAGCTAGCAGCTATGGAAGGGGGAGCCAGCTTGGGTCTTAACACTGGCAGAAATTCCTGAACTGAGCCATGAGTGCTGCCCTGGGGCCACCCCAAGCAGCCCCTGCTGTACCCAGGCCTGAGCCACTTATGGAATACTGCAGTGTTGGTTGGTTGGAAACCTTTAATGAAAAACACATGTCAAAATTATGAAAATCTCAGCCATTACAAGGAAAGGTTGAACTTTTTCAAAGTGGCCACCAATTGCAATAGGGGAACAATCGGGAGGCATGAGAAACAAGGCCATTTTCTCTGAAATACATAAATGGCAGATGTTTTACCAGCCAAATTTCTGTCCATCCAGTCCTGAGACTTGCACATCTCTTTCAGACTGCACATCCACCCCGGTGACATGACTTTTCTCTATCGCGGTTAAGTAATACAACCTGGTCACCGTGACCACATATGAATGTGCAGCACAATTGCTTGGCCCTAAGAAACAACCCTCCTTCTTCTAGTTTGCAATAGGGATGAATCCTATCAAATGTAGGAACTTATACTAAGCTGCAATTAAATACATTACATGGTTTTTCAACAAACACATAGAATTCATTGCTGATTTATATCTGCCTGGAGTTCAGCTTTAGGTCATGAAAGGACTAATTTGCTATTTTTTGTTTTGTAATTGCCTAATTTGTATCCTCATATTCTCATTACTGGTAAAACAATTCTGTTTGCATGCTCAATACAAAAGGAATACAATGTAATTATTATAATTAGTTCTCTATTTGTATTATGTGGGAGAAGGGATTCAATTTCAATGACTTAGTTTCCTCACTAAAGCACTAGAACATGTCCCTTCATTAATAGAAATTTCCCTAAAAACGTGAAGTTAAAAGACTAATGATAGTTGTAAAGTGGAACTCCAGCCTCCCTTCAGTCTTGCACAGTTGTAAAGGCTCCCCTCCTATACTGAAATAGCTTTCTCTGCTTTCAGTGCACAATGTGAGCTTCCCAAGTGTGCATTACAAGCTGAAGCAAGTTAGAGCCAACCTAATTTCCTGGCTGGAGCATGCCTAGCATTACCTAACTCTCCCCCCCCAACCGTACCGTTTCTGGTCAGCCCCTTTCATGCATAGGATCTTAGTAAGGAGTGTAGGAACCCGGGGCAACAAAAGAAAATTATGCAGTATAAACTTCAGCTTTAATACAGGAAGTTTTACATCATTGGACACTATCAGGATGTGAAAGCAGCTTGTTTCCAGTGTATTTGCACCAACACTAGAAACAAGCTGCTTACACATCCTGATAGTGTCCAATAATGTTAAACCTCCTGTATTAAAGCTGAAGTTTATACTGCGTAATTTTCTTTTGTTGTCCCTGGTTCTTACACCCCTTACTAAAATCCTTACTTAGTTACTTGTATTGTACCTTGGCCTGTATATGATGCATATGACTCTATATATATGTAAAGGGAAGGGAGTCATTGCTGTTCTGTATTTATTACATTTGTAATGCATATAAATAACCCCTTTTGTTCTTGCCAGCTCACCACCATGCTGGAGAGACAGAGCATCAACAATCGGCAGCTGGAGGAAGAGATGAGGGATCTGGCTGACAAAAAGGAGTCGGTGGCTCACTGGGAGGCGCAGATAACCGAAATCATCCAATGGTTAGTATTCATCCATCGGTTGCATCTATTTTTACGACATGTTATTGTGGGTATATGGTTCTGTATATGGATGTTTTTATTCATTCATTTTTCCATTAGCTGCGCTCTATAAAATTGTGTATTTTTGTTTTCAACTTGTAAAACAATGTAACTATGTTGAACTTTCTTGTCCCCCAAAGAGCTTACAGTATATTTGGCTTTACCATAGTCAATTAATAATCTAATTTGACTTTGGTTTCATGTGTTTTTTTCACTTAACCCAGTCATCCCTTCCTGCAATGGAGACCTATAGAGGAAATTTGGCAGCACACCACCGAAAGCTTGAATGCAGTAAAATAGTTTATTTACATATGCCAAACATAAACAGGATACAACAGAAGGGTAGCTAGATGCGTTTCACACAAATCTAACGTGATTGTTGATTATGTTGGATTAGTGCAAAAAGCATCTACCTACCATCCTGTTGTATCCTGTTTGATATATGTGAATAAACGATTTAACTGCATTCGAGCTTTCGGTAGTGTGCGGCCGAATTTCTGCTATAGCTGTACTTCGCGGCGGCGAGCCAGGGCCTGCACCCATACTGGATGGCTGACTAATGATTTCACCTGAGCGGTGTAAACACACTTACATTTTGATGCATTGGAGATCTTTTAGTCTTTTTTGAGATGTGACAGCATTCTTACATTACTGCAGATTGGTGGGTGGGACCAAAATGTAGAGGATGTGACTTCACAGCTTGTCTTCTCTGTGGCAGTGACATAGCAGTGCTTTCACCTGTTAGGGCTCAACTTATCACGCAAAATAGCCTATAGTTGTGCCTTGGAGAAAAATTACATTTGCACTTTCTTTTCACTATAAAACATAATTTTTTTTCTAAAAGTTGTATAAACTTTTTTCTTCTGGGCTTTTCTTAGCTACAGTGACAGCAATGTGGAAACAACCCATCCTACAACAGGTGGTTCATGGCTGCTCACATGATGTGTTCCCAATTATTAGTATAGTCCCAGGGGATTCCTGCAGGCCTCAGAATGGTAGGCCAGCCTATGATGGGCAAGTTTTGAAGCTACACTTTTAGGAAAGGTTCCATGAGAGTTAAAGCCATGGAATGACTTGTTGTAAGCAGCCAACAGCCAGCCTGTCTGGTAGGTACATATGCACAGCAGTACATCTTAATCCTGGAACTGTTCCTGGCCCTTGCAGACAGAAACAAACATGCTTAGGACAATCTCAGATCAGTAGTCCACATTTTACATCATATTTCATGTTACACCCATTTTAGGATCGCATGTAGCTTTCCCAAAACCCAATCAGAAATCTGGTTCTGCCCAAAATATGTAATCATTTGATCTTGGCACTGTCGTGGGTAACTCCACCTACATAGATCTGGAATGGTTTACAGTAAATTCCTACATGTCTAATCTGCCATTGTGGCAGAGGTGGTGCCTCGTCCTTCTCTGCTCTGTAAACCGAAAAAAAAAAAAAAACTTGAGTTACCACTTTTCTTTTTCTTGCCATCACTCTGTTTCTAATGGCCAACCTGGTATATAGCAATACAGTACGTGAGCAGACTTACACCCCCGTAATTTGCTATGGAACGTTTGCTTCACTTAGCCCAAGAGTTTGTATCCAGCGAAACCAGTGCACAACTAAGGACCAGCATTCCCTGATGCGGAGATGTTTGAACAGCCACAGTATGTGTTAGTAACTCTAGGACTAATTTGACCACCTAAATAATTTTATAAGGACATATCAACTTTTTATTTGGGCAATGTTTTTTTTAATTCTCTTTTTAAGATTCTAATCGTAGATGAACTATTGGAAAAAAGTTTGTATCTTTTAAAGTTTCATTATATATATATTTTTTTAACTTTTACTGTTTAACTGAACACATGGGGGGGGGGTTACTAAAATAGATGCAATTAATCAATAAAGCTTTGACAAGAAAACCTGGAATCTGATTACTATGCATAGCTGCACCAGTTTCTGTGTGCACCGGTTTTAGTAAATTACCCCCATTGAGTGCACCTTGTAGAAATAGAATTTCAGCTGCCATTGACTGGTTTAGTTCAAGTAAAGCCTTGTGATTGCCATTGTCATAGTTGACACAGTAATTGCATGATCCAGAGTCAGGCTGATTGGCTTCTGATAGCTGGTGTAAATCCAGAGTTGTCAGTGACAGTTGGGTCTTGCAACCAGGTGCACACAGAGCTTTTCACTCCTAGCTGTTTAAGGGAAACTTAGACTGTTTGTTCTCTCTGCATGAGGCATTCATCTACAGATTATGGATGGGCACAATTAAAAGATGGCATTAAAGTCATATTAAAGCCTAATTTTTATTTTTTTTTAGCAATTTATATTGCAGTTACTAGGACCTGCAATTTATGCTACTAGTTCTTTATATACATTTTCCTTTCCTCCACATTATTCTGGGTGTTGGCCCTGCTTTCTGTTTTCAGAGTGGCTTCTTCTCCTTGCAGGGTTCTATGGAGACCTGCAGTAGGCACCCTTACATGTACCTGCCTTGGGTTGATTGCAGGGCGTGTGGCCACAGGCAGCTTCCTCACATCGGCATTAAATTTCAGATTGGGTACACTTTGAATGGTGGGACGTGTAGCTTCAATGAATGTAGTGTAATGATTGGAACTGATGTTACTCGTGCTCACTCCCCAAGCAGAAGTTCAGGGAAGCACTGCACAGGAAGAGGAAGATGTGAGTGCATAATTACTTTTTGGAACAAAGTATGATGGAAGCTAATCAATTCTGATGTATTGTTTTTTTTTTTTTAAAAGAGGCCTTAGTACTACTTTAAGATAAAGAAAGGGGATAAATGTAGCTTTGCCTTTTTGGCAGTAAAGGATTTTTTCCCTAATTGTTGTCCACTCTCTTAAATACCAGCATTGTCTAAATTCATATAAAATAAAAATACTTAAACTTCGGGTGCAGGCCTCTCAAGGAATCTGTGTGAACTGGAACTATATCTTCCAGGACAGGATATCTACATTGAGAGAGTCTCATGAGAGCAGATAATTCTTCCATTCTTCAGTAATAATTGTACTGTAATTTATTTACCAGTTAGCTCTGACCAGTGTATGTTTTTATCCATGCATGGATCTTGACAAGAGGTTTATAGATGGGGTTTTCAACCTGCAGTGCTCATCTAAATTATGATTGTGACCTTTATTTGAATACGTCATACAGGAAACCTGCGTCTTAATGTCAGCTGGAAAACCTTTACTGAACGCTTTCTTTTACTGTGTTAACCCCTTACAATGCTGCTTTTACATTCACTTCATATTAACCCATGTGTTGCTACTGACTTATGTTTTTCTTTAAAGGAGCACTAAATGGGCAAAGTATTACCCATTCCTTCAAGTAGAACTATATAGTAAGCAAAAATAAATAAATTAAATAAAATGTAATAAAAAAAATTACCAAAGCATATTTTTCATACTCATCCAGCTGCTTTCCAAATATTTAATTTTTATTGTTATCATTGTGTAAATAATTGTGATCCTGCCATTGAGCATGCCTTTCTTAAACAGGGTGACGACACGAATTCCCCAGCAGTGTTATCACCATAGCATTGTCACCCTGTTTAGCTGTAGCCACATGGACTGCAATGCAGCATCCTTAGGACTAAATTGGTAGTACATTCCCTTACATTGGTTGGCACCCTTGCACTGTCGTGTATTATGGGATTGATTTACTAAAGGCAAATAGACTGTGTACTTTGCAAGTGCAGCTGCTCCAAAGCTTAGTAAATAAGGTAATGCTTTACTTTACAAGGAACACCCAATCCCATGCAAGGAAAATAAAAAACATTTTTGCTTGCACATGATTGGATGATGGAAGTCAGCAGAGCTCTCCCTCAATTACTAAACTCTGGAGCAACTGCACTTTCAAAAGTGCATATCCTATTTGCCTTTAGTAAATTAGCCCCTTTGTGTTTGCTTCCTTTTAGTCTCTCAGTGATCCCCTAAATGCATTCATATGAACTGAAGCCTCAGAAATGTTACGAGGAGGCAGATGTTTACATTATTCCAGGCCACGCACATGGTTGTCAGCAAGCAGCCAAGCTCTTCTCTTCTGCTGCCATCGGAGCAGTAAAAGTTGTCTTTTTATGGGAACGTGGCCCCTGCACACAGCCCAGCATCATTGTCCTTATTTGGGCAAAGTTTTGGAAAGTTCCCTGAGCCCCTTGGTCCGGGCTGTGGACATTGAGGAATCAGAGAGCCTGACCTTGTGGATGGGAGCCAAGCTAGGGATTGCAGGCTTAACCCTTTAGCTGCAGAAAATTGACAGTAACTCAGAAAGAATTTCCTTGGGGCAATGGCTTATGGGTTACAGCTGTGTGCAACATCTGATACACAGGAATCACAAGGGTGTTCTGTGTTCGGTTCTTATGCAAAATACCTCATAGTGATGTCACACATAGTGATGTAAAATATTCCTTTGTAACAGAGGTTTAATGAGCCACAAGACAGCAAGTAAAATAAATCGCTGAGTTACTTATTGGCTAGTCAGAAAGTCCACTTGGTTTACCGTAACATGAACGTTTCATACTTGGTCAATTCAGTTTAGCAAGTTTATGAAAAAATATATAAGCAGAAATCACCTTTAGTGGGATTCGCACGTTCAAATTACCATGATATCCAGACTTATTGACAGATGAAGTCATGTGCTAATCTTAACTTTTTCTTTAAAAGTCAAACTTGGCCCCACCTACACAGACTCCCTTTTGGTCCTTTAACATAGCTGGCAGCCTGACAGACCAGTAGAGAAGTTGTGGTGGTAACACGGCCAAGTCTGAATTACAGAAAATGCTAAGATTTGCATATAATTTCTGCTGTCTATATATCAGGATCTACTGTTAGTTTTGACATTCAGTTTCCAGTTTTGTTACCATATGGTCAGTTTAAATGGGGGGGTCCATGACCTCGACCTCCAGTACTCCAATTGTCTTTCCTCAGTCTTATTGAATAAAACTGAATGTCTGATGACTGATGACATCTTGTGGTGAAGCAGAGGTACTGTTATTTTTATTTTTTAATTTTAGAGGCCCAAGGGTCTATTCTAAATATGTTATTTGCAGGTTTGGCTGCCGTTTTTTTAGTAAGAAATGGTGGTCTTCCTGTTGCTTGTGAAGAGCTCCTGTGGCTCTCAATTGTTTGAAATGTTGAAGAGCCAAATGTAAACAATCTAAAGACAAAAGGTATTAAGTTTGGTCCTTTTATTTTCTGAAAAAACTCTCTAAAATTCCAGCACATTTCCAGAGATCTTAAAGTTGAACTCCAGAAAAGTAGAAATCCTCCATGCTGCTAGACTAAGCCCTGCAGCCTCTTCTTCCCCACACTTTGGTTGGCTGCCTTCTGACACCATTAAGACCTATGCAGGATCCATAGCCCTGTACTAGATGTGATAATGTTGAGGAACAGTCCACTGTCAGAGCCTGGGGGAGAGCTGTCTGCTGGCAGAGTGGAGGATCCACTAAGTAAAAGGACTTTTGACATAGTCTAGACCAGTGGGGCTCAGCCATACTGCAAGGAAGTACTTTTTTACTTTTTCAGAAGTTGAGCTCTAGAATTCCTGATGTGTGAATTTGGATCCTGCAATGGCTGCCTCCATTGGATATAGGAAACAGGCACACTTTAAAAGTTGATCAGTGTTGGTTTTTTCTGACCCCATTATTTGGACCAATGTAAAGATCTTTCTGTTCTCCTTTCAGGGTGAGTGATGAGAAGGATGCGCGGGGATACCTTCAAGCCTTGGCTTCTAAAATGACGGAAGAGCTGGAGACTCTGAGAAATTCTAGCCTGGGGGCTCGAGCCACGGTATGGAACCTTCTACTTATGGGGTGTTTCTCTTCATACAATCCCCATTCACTGTGCACATACAAGCTGAACTGTCCAACAATACTGAAAGCTAGCAGTATCAGCATGCATTGTCATTAAGCTAGTCGTTTTTTTTTTTGTTTTTTTTTTTTATCAAAATGTTTTATATTGACAAAGATAGTAAGTAACTGTGAAGTACAATGAGAAGGTATGCAAAACCATCAGAACAAAGACAGTGTACATAATGTATATGCATATAAGTAGATAAATAACAAGCAGTTACCTATTACATAGCTCATATAAAAAAAAAATGTCCACAAAAAGCACAAAACAATAGTAAAAAGAACAAACAAAGCCACCGAGCTTGTTTATGGACGTTTGCACAGAATTGTTATATCTACACTTATATAAAACATGAGGAATGTCCCAAGCTCATGGAAGAACCCCTATAACATTTGGTGGGTTTAGAATCATTGTAATCTATCCATCACTAACACTAGCAAGACTAGAATTATCCAGCCAGCTCTGCCAAATGAGGTTGAACTTTTTAACCGCATTGCGATTATGATAAGCCAAATGTTCTCTAAGTAGAAGAAAATTAACATAGGAGACCCACTAGAGCTATGGTAGGCACAGTGGATGCCAGCCAAAAACGGGTAGTCAACTTCCTAGCGAGATACAGTAGTCTGGTTACCATAACATATATGCCTTTTGGATACATTTCAGCATCAAGCGCCCCTGCAAGCACGCCAATAGAGTAAGAGGTGTGGGTGTTTGCGCTCAATCAGAAATAATCTGTGTAACCTCCGTCCAATACCTTGTAAGTTTTGGACATTGCCAGATCATGTGTATAAATTCGAAAACACCCGAAGAGAGTCCTGCTCTCTCCCAGGGGATTTTTGTTACATTGCCGTATTTTTATCTATCTTGGATGATAACAGCCCAGATCTGGATTCATTACTTTTGATATATAGCCAAATTTCTTATTCTGTGGCTACATCTGACCGAGGGATTCCTATATTTTTTGATATGAACAATCTATGGTTATATCCAGTCTTCTATGACTATTCACTTTGGAATGGCATACCCTGTTTGAAAGTATCGTACTTAGACACTCGTGATCATTGATTCACAGGTGGTTCCCAGGTGTTGTTTGCCTGGTGATTCACTCTGACCTCATTGCGCCACCTTGCTTTTTCCCTTTGTGGGAAATTACTTTTTCGATCACTGATTGATTAATATGTGATTCCCTTTGCAAGATAGTGAGACCCCTTTCTCTTCTTTGCAACTACCGAACCCCAAATATGTCCTGAAGAAGTGTACAACGAAACGCGTAGACGCATTAGGGTTCATATCATATAGATTGTTTTTTGTATATATGATTTTTATTGATGTTTCTTTCATGTCCCTGTTGTTTGTATTATATATATATATTTCAATAAATGCTAATTTTTTTGTATATTTGTACTGTTTGTTGTGCCTTTAAAGTCCGGCCACAGGTTTTCCTTTTTTGGAATCCTTTTTCTTTATTTCTTCACAAATTTACGGATGAGGCATTTTGAGTGCTTTCTTTTTTGTATTCATGTGTATAAAGTTCCTCCCTATAAACTGTACATTTCAGACATAAAGGAGAGTCCCTCTTGCCGCAATCATATAGTTTATCAGGTGTGCGATAAGCTCTGTGCAGAATTAATAATTGCAAGAGTTTATGGGAAGCCAATACGGACACAACTGTAATCAACTCCAGGGCCATATCCCATTGGTTTCCATCCATATCTCCAATATCAGTAGTCCAATGGGCTCTACATTTAAGTAAAGCAGAGTCCTGAATTGATGATGGCAATTCTGAGCACACTTACGATATTAAGCCCCTACAAGTGGTCGCCTGCAGTACCTCCTGTAGTAGCAGGGAATGGGCTATGGTCAAATTAAGCGTTTGTGTCTGGGTCTGCAAAGCGTGCCTGAGTTTAAGATTTGGATAAAAAAATTTGTGTGTTAATAAAAATTCCACACACAGGTAGTCGTACGCCTTGAGGGTATTACCAGAGTATAATTTATTAAAGAACCAGATCTCTTGTTGCCTCCAGAAATAAAATCCCCATAGTTCAACTAGTTCAGGATATTTGGGATTATTCCATAAAGGAGTAAACTCCATAGGGCTATAAATGGACAATACCTCCCTGGTTGCAGTAGTCTTCTTAAATACAAGATATCTGCACCCAGAAAAGTTGGTTTATTGCACAGATAGAGCCATTCATTCCAAACTACATGCAGCTCTTTCAAGCTTGTTGACCATCATCAGTGCAGTGTATGGAAGCTATGACATACAGGATTTAAGGAGCAATGGGAAGGTTATGGTGAGGTGGGATGAAAGGAACAAAATCTCTACCATGAGTCTATCATCCTATCAAGAAAAGAGTGATTTTTTTCCTCTAAGTACTGTTTTAATGCCCTATGGCGTGACATTTTATTTTAATGTCCACTTCAAGAAAGACCTTCTGCCTGGTAGTATGTATAAGATGACTGTGAAATGTCATGCTGTGTTCTTTGCTCCCAATTTGATAGGACATGCCTTGGAAGATGCGACGTTTTGCCAAGCTTGACATGTCAGCCAGGTTGGAGCTGCAATCTGCTCTGGATGCTGAAATTCGGGCCAAGCAAACCATCCAGGAGGAGCTCAACAAGGCCAAGGCAGCCATTATTGCTACAGAATGGTACGTGCATAACCTGTCATGAGGCGTTGACCCTCACAAAGTCTGCAAATGACAACAAGCCACTGTTTTCTATTATCAGATCCTGCATTTGTCCCTCTCTGGCATGTACTAATTTTGAAAGTTAAACTCCATCTGACAATTTAAACCTTTACAAGGCCCTGGCACCTTCATTCATTAAATTTCAGTTCTTTCAATTGTGGAGGCTTAGCCTCATATGCGGGTGTTATACAGGGTGGCATCCATGCAAATACAGCCTTCTTAGGAATTCCCACTCCTCCAGCCTGACATCTACCCATCAAAGTGTTTGATGCAACCCCCACTCAGACCGCCCACTGCTTGCATCAGGTCTAAGGGCTCTTGAGAGAAACACTGAGGTCTGGTGTTGTCATGTTTTCAGGAAGATATGTACAGAATCCTGCCAGCCCCATCTACCAGCCATGGTTTGCCTGCATTGCATGGAGAAGCACAGAGACTCATTGATGGAACTAAAATAAAGTATGGAGATTCCCTTAGCATGTTAATGCAAGGGTAGAGATGAATCAGGGAAGCAAGATATAAGCAAATTAAACTTTTGCTTTAAAACAAAGTTCCAACTGGACCCGTTTATTAAAAGTCAGCAGCTACAAAAAGTGTAGCTGCTGACTTTTAATAAACACACACTCACCTATCCCAAGGTCCAGCAATGAATCCTCCGTTCACTCCTCTGCCTGTCCGTGACGTCGCCATTGCAAGTGTGGGCACCCGGCTGAGACAGTTTACGGCTTCACAGCCGGCTGCGCATGTGTGACTCGTGCTGCGCATCCTCAATGGCCCGGGCAATCTTCTGGGTCCTGTGACATGTCCCAGAAGATTGCAGGGAGGGAGGGGAAGAGGAGGCGTCTCCTATGTGGTGCGGGTGAAAGTGAGAGCTAGGTACCCGCTCCCCCACAAAAAAATTACATGCCAAATGTGGCATGTCAAAAGGGGTCAGGATACCTTAAAGTTAGGTAGTTAGTATGTTAATGTGGGAGGATGTTAAACAATAACTATGGCTTCTCATACTCTCCTATATGACTGCAGGACCGATCCCAGTTTCAACTGCCCCCCGCCTTCCCTAAGACTGTGAACTGAGCAATCAAACACCACTGATTGCTCAGTTCTTGGTCTTCAGCCTGCAGAGAACTGGTGACTGACTGTCTCCGGCTCTGCTCCTCCAGTGCTCACTGTGCTGTGGAGGGGCCAGGAGCAGCTGGCTCAGTCTCCCAGTGGCTCACTGAGACAACTGCTGGTTCTGGCATTTGGGCAAGTCCCGACTGATGTCAGGATCTTTCCTAAGCCTAGGCTGGCTCAGTGATGTCAGCCAATAGTGGGCTTTACCCCGCTGTCGGCTGAAAAAGGATCACAAGACTGCAGAATAAACTGCACATCTGCATTCCCTGAGAGAAGCATAGCCAAATAGCTTTAGCTATACTTCTTCTTAAGCCTGGGTTCAAACTAGCACGATCTCAGAGATCGCATGTGATTCGCACTCGCACCACAGGTGCCAATCACATGCGATTTCTGCGCAATGCGAGTTCCACCATATAGTTGTATGGCGGAACTTGCTTTGGATTTGCACAGAAAATAGTGCAGAGACTTGTTTTCCCCGCACTAGATTTGGATCACATGGGTTTTCTCACCTATGCGATCTGATTCCCGTGCGAGTTCACAGTTCGCACTGCAATCTGTAAACTAAACCGGGGGAAAGTTAATGACACCCACAGCAGTTTGCACAAGGCAGTGTGAACCGCCTGCGGGTGAGGAACGATGCGGGAACTGGAGCTGGTTCCCGCATCTCACTAGTGTGAACCCGGGGTTAATGAGGAATGAGAGCAAGCAAAATATAAGCAGTGAACTGCAGCATTCTTTAAATAAAATTAAAAAATCAAGTGACCCTGCTATGAAGGTCTTTGTTCAGACCCTTTCTGATAGAGTGACCACACTCTCTCCCTGAGGTAGATTTACTAACACAAGTGCACTCAAAATCTGATGCAGTTGTGCATGGTAGCCAATCAGCTTCTAACTTCAGCTTCTTCAACTAAACTTTGGCAGTAAAACCTGAAAGCTAATTGGTTTCTATGCAGAGCTGCACCAGATTTTGCACTCTCCAGTTTTAGTAAATATACCCCTATGTGCCCCAGTTGTTCTGCATTGTCACCCTGTTACATACTGTGCTGATTGCACATCACACAGGCACGGTTCATTGTCGACAATGACACGCTCTGGAAAATGGGGTGGGACTAGCTGCAGAGAGGTTACAGGAGATCGGCAGTGCTGATATGCAGCAAAAGCGAATGTAAAAATGATCACTCATTATTGCTTTACCTTTAGTGCCATCATTCAGTTAGGTTTTACAACTACTTCAAGATTATATTTTGTTGCCATCTAGTGGTTAGTTTATGGTGGTTAGAACTGTCTCTTGATGAAATATGTTTACGACAAGTGAAATGAGGTGGAATAATTGTAATTGCAGTTGTTATATCCTGGAAAGGTTTGTAAACATGGCAGTGAGAAAATGTGGCTGTTATTGCACTAGTCATTATTTTATTGTACCATCGCAGGTACCTGTAGTGATCAACAAGGTGTAGCTACCTTGTTTACAGGGGTAGAAAATAATCATAAATAAAATAACATTGTAACAAGTTACTTCACTTTAGAAGTTGTTGGAGGAAATAGGGCAGGTCGTTTTTTGTTTTTTTTTCATTTGCGTTCTCGATTTTAAAGTGATAGTTGTTAGACTTTAGCTAAACCTTGTTCACCTTTGTTATTGACCAAACAGTAAACTGCAGGAGTCCGAGAAGAGGAATCAGGAGCTGCTGGCAGAAATTGAGAAGCTGAAATGGGAGACTGAAGAGTTCCGATCTGAGAAAGGTAACAGTAGACAGTAGAGGGCACACTTCTAGGTTCAGAATCCAGCCAGATATATACATATTAGTAGATAAATTGATGCACATAATAATGCACAAATTAGTAATTTATAAATAAAATACATCATACATCAAATTTGCCCAGCCTATTGCAGTCCTTTGACAGTAGAACCTAGACTGGGTGAGAAAGAAGCAGCACAATGGGCCAATCGGCTCATGTGTTGACAAGAAGCATGCTCGTAGGTGAGAGCAGAGTGACAGAGATAAGCCCATCAGTTTGCTGCTTCTCATTTAACTGTCTAGTCACAGGCTGGGGCTGGTCCAGGATGACCTGGGCTCAGAGAAAACTGGCTGAATTGGTGCTGATCACCAGATTGAAGACATTTAATGGCAGAAAAAAAAGAAAATCTCTGGTTAATGGTGAATTAATTGTATCTTTTTTATTTTGGCTGGAGTTCTGCTTTAAACAATGTCTTTTATATGCACTGTAACTTGATTCAAGGGTGTTTTAAAAAAATATTTTAGTGTTTCTTTTTAACTTCCTTTGCACAAGATTTGATGTTATCGTCCATATAAACTGCTCGGCTATGATGAGCTAATGCTCTGTGCTTGGGTTGCATTGCATACAAAGCCATGTCTTGGGAAGAGAGTTTAATTACTACCCCGGTTAATATTAATAATAATTTACCTGGTCATAGGCGTTGATCATGCCATGTTCTGAATATTATCTTGCAGTATCCAGAAGGCCTCTTCAGGAGGGTTTTTATAAAAATTTTAACGGAGTGTTGTGTGTGTTTTCTTGTCTAGGTGTCAAACATCAGGAATCCCAGAATTCATTCTTAGCATTTCTGAATGCACCTACCTCTGTGCTGGACCACTTTGAGGTAAGTGTACCCTATAGCTGGAATATGTAGATATTTAAAAAAAAATCGATATAGTTTAGTTCTTTTCATTGTTAAAAATATTCTTCTAATGATTTCCTGTACATGGGGTAGAGAGCGGTGTATGGTCTGGTACCTGTAAAATACCAGAACTCCAGGTATAGGTCAAGTTCCTGGTACCGCAGGTATGCCGGAAAGGGTGACAGGTGGGATAGTTGTAGCAGGCTTGGAAATATAAAGCGCAAAGAAGGTACATTTGTAGACTTTGAAGGGGTAAGGGTCCTAGAGTTGGATTTCTGATCATCTTTGTAGAACCGAGCCATATGGATTTAGATATTACCACCAAACAAAGCTGAGATGTTGTTCCATTGTGGTGTGTGTGCATATACACTGCGCAGATATTGGGGCTTATGTTTTAAACAGAGCATAGGGTCCCCTCTGTGTCAAAACGTATCAATACATTTTCTAAATAAAACAGCTTCTTTCTAACAACTTATATTGTTTCAATGGTTGGGGGTTTCAGCAACCATTCTGGTAGAATGGTGTGTCTGGAAGTAAACAGACATATGTGTTCCGTTCTTTATTGCCCACAGTATTGTTTGTTGAAGGAGTGGGATCCCAATACCTAAAGAGAACCAGCACAGGATCCCTCAGTAACTCACACCCTTTGGGTTTTTATTGTCTAAAAACTAAGGACAGGAAGTCACTGATGCTTGCATAATAGACCCAAAACTCAGAGAATTCAGAAGAGTTGAGGTTATTAATCATATCTAGGGGAGACTCTTTCATCCTCCTGCAGGGGGCAGTACATTTTATTTACCTGGCCTCCTTTGGGTAAAATGTGTCTGCCTTGAGTCAGGCATATGGCTCTGTGATAGTAGAATATCTGTTCATCCCATTTCTTTACATGTGCTTTTGGTGTTTGTTGTATTGGACCAGCTGGTGCATCATGACAGTGTAAAATCCATGTTATATGTTGTATCCAGCACTCTACTTTGTAAGCTGCATTGAATTGTACTGTATATCTGACTGTGTTTTTCCTAAAGACTTCTGCTACAGTAAAGGCTCAGCTGATATGAAGATTTCCACTTGTGGAAGCACCGCAGCTCGCTAAAAGACCTTACTGAACTAGTTCTAATTCTGAAGTTCCCATTTCTTAAAAGAATGTATGCGTGTTTTGTTTTTTTAATTTTAGATAAAGAGATTAGCGTGATGTGTATCTAAAGCCACAACCTTTTCTTTTTTTTTTTCTTGAGTTTTGGATTTAGAACCCCTGTCAGATTTTTATTGCATTTTTCAAGTGGTAAAGAGCACTGTATAGCTTATATTAAAGCCGTGAGTTTTTAAATTAAGTAGACAGGCAGCTCTATTTTTCCCAATGTGGATGGTCAATACAGAAACCCAAATAAAGAATAAAGCATTTAAGCACCACACTCCTTGTAAAAAGCCCAGTATAAGATTGTATTTGTAATAATTATGCAAAAGGAAATGCATTTTGTAGGTTGCAAATGTTCCCCTTCTTCAGGGCTATGAACATATATATTAAATATAATCTGTGACTTGTCGAACCCAATGATTTAAAAATAGAATTTGTCTTTTTTAAAATGCTCAAATAAAAACATGGAAGAAAAAGAAAAAAAGTAAATCTGACAAAAGTCATCTGTTCTTAAAAATTCTTTGTATTCTCTTTTGTGCTTATCATTATTATTATTTTTTTTTAAGCTAGTTGAGGACACAGGTTGTGTCTAGTACTTCTAGTTCTTCAGTCCCCACCCCCAATTGCTGGAAATTCTCTGCCTTGAAAATGAAGTTCAGAATTGCTGTGTACACACAGTAGCTCCAGCAGCTCTTGCTGTCCAAATAACTGACTTTGTGTTTATCAACACTGCTCAGACAAAATATAGAAATACTTTGTGAAACAAAAAAATAGAAATACAAAGTAATGTTGTTACTTTTGTATCTACTCAATTTCATTCATCTGTAGATCAAAAGCAGTTTAATTTAAAGCAACCTGCTTTATAAAGATAAAAAAAAGTTTGCCTATTTAACCCTTTATTAAACCTTAGTTTACCCTGATTGGCTCTGATGAACTCCTCCTTTTCTGTTTTTTTTTTTATTTCTATTTATTAATAATTGATATATTTTTCTAATTAACTTTCACAATTAAAAGTGCACAATTAAAAAAAAAAAAAAAAGATAATATTTGTAAATAGCTTTGCAATGCTTTGTACCAAAATCATAATTTTAGTGTAATTTTAAACAGGACAATATATAAAACAAAATTTATACTTTACAGTAATACATGAGCATTTTATAAATATGTATTTCTATGTTTTTAGATTATTGTTAGGCAAGACACTAATAATATATTTTCATAGCCTTGAAAAGGGGGACCTGGGCAGCTTGAAATATCTTGGTTTTCCCTTGATTAGAAATAAGATCTTATAGACATTTTACAAGTGGAGGGCGATTTTATGCCTTTTACTATAGGTTAACTTTCTCTGATTGTCCTCTGTCAGTGGGAAATGATGGGAACATTTTGAGTTAACAGCAATAGAGGGGAAACACTTTTAATTGGGAAACCTGTTGAGGTGACAACTGTATAATAGAGAATTTACCTAACTTTGGGGACATTTTCTCTCACTTTTTGTTGTGCCTATGGGACAGAAAGGCTAGGGATATCTCCCCAAATGGGATACATGCAGAAAAATATAAGGGATGGCTGACAAGATTTCTGGCAGGATCAGCAGGGTTTTGTTTTTGCAACACTTTCAATAGCATATATTTTTCAGACTAAAAGGAGGCAAATGGAAGTTCATTATCAGGGTTTATATACCTGGACTTACACTTTATAATATAAATATGTGTGTATATATATATATATATATATATATATATATATAATTTTTTTGTTTTTTAATTTCCCGTTTAAAGCAACCTGTACAAAAGAAGTATAGAAGCTTCCTTTGCTGGCCTCTCCTTTTTTAAAACGCTAGGTACTTGGCTAATCTAGTGGCTTTACTACATTTACTACATTTTTACAAATTTATTATACAAATTATCTGATGAGGGTTATGACTTAAAAGAGTTGTAAAGACTCAGGGTTTTTCACCTTAATACATTTAATGCATTAAGGTGAAAAACCTTCTGTGCTGTAGCTGCCCCCCAGAGCCCCCCTTTTTCTTACCTGAACCCAATTGTTCCAGCGACGAGCACGAGCCCAGCCACTCCAGCCGCTGTCTTGGGTCCTCATTGGATAGATTGATAGCAGCAGGAGCCATTGGCACCTGCTTCTGTCAATTAAATCCAGTGACCCGGGGGTGGGGCCATGTCCTGCTGTCTGTGTCAATGGACACAGCAGCAGGACACGGAAGTGCGCCCGCATGGGTGCCCCCATCGGCTCTCTGTGGGGGCACATGCTGAAGAGGAGGAGCTAGGAGCGCCTCTGGGGGACCACAGAAAAGAAGGATTGGGGCCACTCTGTGCAAAACCCTTGCACAGAGCAGGTAAGTATAACATGTTTGTTATTTAAAAAAGAAAAAAAATGGACCTTTTACAATCACTTTAAAGCGATCTCTATGCTTGTTTCAGATCAGAGACATAGCAATTATTGAAGCAGTATTAAGCCCAAAACCAAAACCAAAAATGTAATCTATTGCAGTTTACTAATTCTTAGATGGGGTGTCTGCATTAGCTTTCTTTTGCTACGCTTTTTCCTTCCCTTATTACATAGTGATCTGGCCATTAACACATCTCCTGTATTAGAGTGCCTCCACTCTGCATGATGGAGTACAGGGGCACCTTTATACTGCAGAATTTCTAGTCAAGGGGGAGGGGGGGGACTGTTAGATGGACTAGCAGATTTAGATACATTAACAAATTGAAGCAACTTTTTTTACTTTTTGAGATAAAGGTTTTACACTAATAAATAAAAGCTCATCATTGTAAGCACTCCTGTCTGCGGTGAATCGTGTGTTTCAACCCTATAACTGTTGCTTCTTAAAGAAAATAAAGTTTAAAAAAATAAAGCTAATGCAGCGCTCATATCCAATAATTGGTAAGCTGCATTATAATGTTTCCGTTTGGGTTTAATACCTCCTTAAACCTGGAGAGAGCCAGGAGACTAGCATTTTCTGGAGCTCAGCAACAGCAGCCTTTGTACTATTTTCAGTTTAGGTTTATTTTTGAAAATCTCAGAGGTCTCGTCATTGTAATCTGACCTGTATCAAGCACATGCTTCCTTGCTGTATATTCTCTGTGTAGTGGTAGCGTGATGCGGCTGCAGCGTTCGTATATGTGTCAGCGCTGCGTGTGAGCAGTGCGTGTGTGTAACCTGTCTCCTCTCTCTTGAAGCGATCTCCATCCTGCAACCCGGCCAGTAGAGGCAGACGTGTAAGAGGCTGTCTTGCTTTGTGTGCTCCCCCTTTTCTGCCTGTGGTATAAATGTCTTTGTTTTACAAGGGTCATGTCAGGCTTTTTTCTGCCTGCTGCATGCTGGCTGGCTGCATTCCTGCTTTGCTTTGTTTTGCATAACCCAATCCAAGGGGATGGCTACCATTACACTGTGACCTGCACTGCAGGCTTGTTTTCTGAGTCAGGAATCGCCCTCACTCTCAGGATGCATTCTGGCACATCTACATATTTATCACACAGAACTGCCTTTTTTCAGTTTGGGTGGGAAGAAAGTCACAACACAGACCATGCTTTGGAAAACCAGTGGTGCTGGAAATCATTTAGCCATAAACATAATACTGTAGGTGTCATGTTTAAAGGGACAATGTCAAAGGCAATACTGTCGCAGCCATGGCTTCAATCCAGCGTCTGGGGGGGGCTGATGTTTCCCGACTACCGTAAGTGCTGCTAGTTCAATGGTAGAGCAGATATCTGCATGTGATTCAAGTATTTACTCCTCATCAACAAGCAATAACATAGCTGTAAAACAAGCCATCACGGACCTCTCTAGCTGCTTGTAGTGTGAAGTGATTTATTCTCTACCATCATAGACTATATGAGCCCTTTCTCACCAGCTGTGTTCTTTCCGATCTGTAAACAGATCCTCGCTAAATTGTAGCAGAACAGTAGCGATTTAAATTTTTTGACATCCATGTCCTTTAAGTTTTTCCCTCCTGAATTTTAACAAGACCCATATTAGGTCTATGTGGAAACGGATATAAACGGAGTTGCGTCTGTTTACAGCCAACTACCTTCAATCTGTCATATCTATGGCCAAAAACACATAAAAGAATGCAGACCCAATTCGTTTTTTTTTTAATGGACTTAGAAGGACAAAGAGGAAATCGAATGTGGACGAATGTAATTCAGTTTACATCTGCCTACCCATAGACTAACAAAGAGCATCTGTTCAGGTCTGCCCGAAAAACTGACATGCAGATCTCGTCAGACCACTGTGTGAAAGGGGCCTAAAGTCGGTTTCAGTCTTTTTTTAAGGGCTGACAGGCTGCCAAGATTCTGTTGCAATAGAAGGCCATACAAAAAGAGCTAAGCTTTCAGTTCCTCTGTTGTAAAATTTGAAGATCATTTTTTTTCCATAATGCCTTTGGCTACAGAGGTGAATGGAAGCTGGTTTTAAAGCGCATTTACTGCATTTTTAGAATATGTAAATACATTAGTGTGTATAGTCAGCACGGAAAAAGCTCTGCTTCTGGAGGTCAGCCACTGTCGGCTGCTAGTCTGGGATGGGAGTCTTGGCTGTGCCAGCCTTTTATAATTAGGTTGGTCCTGGGTGGCTCCATACAGCCTGTAACTATGCCACACACAACAATTTCAAGGCAGTTTTTATCACTTTAAACCGATATTCAACTGCAAAAACAACCACACAAATCCAAAGCCTGTGTACATGTGGTGGCTGCATTTGTTTTGTTTTTTGAAGCAATATAGACACCTTTTGGACAGCAGCATTGCCAACCTGTGGAGAAGGTAGTATTAGATGCATTAGCAAATTTAGATAAAGCATTTTTGCTGTTGGGTTTAGATATGCTTTAGGAGCTGCTTTTCTTCCAATACAAGCCAATAGGAATACAAACGTATGATGAAGAGTAGGACCACTGCTCTCACAGAGCACCGAGGTCCACATCTCTAGTAGTCTGACATGCCACCGGCACAGTGCTCCAATAAGCTGCACTGCTTATGCCGCGTACACACGTGCGGATTGTATGGCATACTTAGTCCGTCATACAATCCGACGGACAGTCCGTCGTACTTTCCACTGAACGGACTTGACCACACATGGATACACAAACAGTCTGTCGAAAGCTTGCGCGATGACGTGTACAGCACGTACGACGGGACTAGAAATAGGAAGTCCAAGACACAGCAAAGCACCCTTCCGCCTTGTAAATCCTTTCTGGGCATGCGCCATTCTTAGTCCGTCGAACTAGCATACTGACGACCGTATTGTCCGCTGAAACCAAAGTACGACGGACAGAATTTCGAAAAACCGAAATTCTTAGTACTCCGGACTGCACGCTGAAAAAGTCAGCTGAAGCCCACACACGAGCGGATTGTCCGCTGAAATGTGTTTTGACGGACTAAGTACGCCATACAATCCGCTCGTGTGTACGCGGCATTAGGAAGCATGAGTGATGGACTTGAATACTGCCCCAGGGACATGTTGGCTCTCCAGTGTGCTGCCACCACAAAGCAGCTTAACAGGCACACATAATAAAAAAATGTAAATAATTAAAAAAAAAAAGCACATTCTTTATTTGTTATGCATGGGGAACACCTAGTGAAATCTTGTACAGATAAGGTTGGACTGACCCAAAAAGCTCAGTTGCTCAGCAAAGCTTTGCTGCAATTAATCAACAGTCATACTGCCCACAGATGTCCCTGGGAGACCCCTATTTCTGTAGCTACTTAGCCCAAGTGGATATCCAGATAAACTGCATGGTCAAAAGTCTGTGGACACCTGACCTTTATTCCTTTTGGAGTTTGTTTAAAAATCATGAACATGAAGTTGACCCTTTGTGATTGTAACAGCCACAAATTGTTTGGGAAGACTTTACAGAAGATTTTGGAATGTCTGGGTCTGGAATTGTGCCCATAGAGCCCAAAGATTGTTTTTGAGGTCAGGTACTGATGAAGAAGACAACCTGGCTTGCAATCAGCATTCCAATTAATCCCAAATGTGTTCAGTAGAGTTTAAGTAAGGGCTCTGTGCAGGCCATTTGAGTTCCCCCTCACCAAACTCATCAAACCATGTCTTTATAGAGTTGACTTTATGGAACAGAAAAAGGCCTTTCCCACACACAAGTGCACAATAGTCTAAAATGCCTTTGTCTGCTGCAGTATGAACAGTACCTTTACCTGTAAATATCTGAATGGCATAATTTGGAGTGGTCTGTCCACTATGTTTGTCCATGTGTTGTATATAGATAGGGCATTTACAGAACACATTTACAGTCTAATAATTACAAGAAAATGGCTGCCTGCTTACTACTAAATCAGCATTTTCTGTTTTTATCGTAACACCTTTGCTGGAGTCCTCCCCTCTTTCTCACATATAGCATACTAGTCCAGATTCAGTGTGGGTTTGTGTACTAGGCTTCATTTTTGTCACAAAGCTTTGCTTAAACTGCTTTATTTTATGTTGGTTCACGTTTAGGTTTGCTCTTTACATACACTCGGTGGTGCAGAGGGTGCCCGGGCTCCTCACCTTCATGACTCGGCCATTCTATATTTTGCAGGAGTTGGGACCCCTCTTTTTATACTTGTGTTGCGCTCATCCCTTTTAAAATTACAGATGGAGCGAACACAGTCTCAGATTCTGAAGGCTGCTTTCTATTTTCAGATGGATTCAGTGGACAACTTTACCCTGTCCAATACGCCGTCACGGGATGAGGATGCAAAATCTCAGGTCATATCACGCTCCAGGTCACCGTCCACTATGAGTGACATTGAGCCTGGTGAGGTAAGACCACTTAATCTAACGCATAATATTCTTTTTGCACAGGAGACTTTTAGGAATGCTGCCCAGGACTCCTTTGTGCCGTAACACTGATCTACAGCTACTGTGTTTTATTTAGACAGCAATCCCACTTGCTGGTAAAATATGGTATTGTAGTGCAAACTTAAAATACAGTGATTTCTGTTTTTGTAGTCGGATTTTCAGAGTGACATTTATATGAAATACAGTAGAACATTTTACATTTGATAAAGGATAGCTGCATTTTCGTTTTACAATGTTCCTGCAGGCTGTTCAGAATTGGGACTCTTTGACATACAAACCATTTATACGTTTTTCATTCGTTGATGGATGAAAAATGGACATCAGTACATCTCTATGGAAAAACGGATCATCATCCGTTTACATCCGCATCCATCAGCATCTTTTTTTTTTTTTTCAAAGGGATCAAAGCCCTATTTTTGTTCCGTTAAAAAAAAAAAATAATTAACGAATGAAAAATGTATGTAGATGGACAAACAGTCCATTTTTGCATCCGTTTTTGCACTGGTAGTGGATGTAAAAAATCTGATGTAAAGACTGATGAGCAACTGATGAAAAACCGATTTTTTTTATTTTTTTTAAATGCGAGTGAGCTGATGAGTGGTCCGCATGTGGGCCTTCAGCTAACTTGGTATGCTGTGAACCACATTAAGGGCTGCAGCCTCCTGAATTTGGAACCTGTTTTGCTTCTAAAGATGCTTTTTTTTAGCCAACACTAGAGGGAGCCTGGAGGACTGTATTAGGATGATAAAAACACTTATCTCAAGAGCTCCCTCTTGTGGTGAACAACTTGTATCCAAATACCTCCCTCAACTGCTGAACAACCTGCCATGAAAGAGTCAAGGACCCCACTGAGCATATTTCAGCTGGTTTATCACTGACCTCGAAATTTGCTCAGTATATGGCCAGCTATGCAACTAAATATGTACAGCACTCTATAATCCCTATGTCCTAACGTTAATATCTGCTAGCCAAAGCAATACATATTTATCCAATCAGTAAGTAAATATAAGCACAAAAAAGATACATATACATACAATTCCAAGCATGCAGGAGCAATAAATCTCTCAATGTGCAAATAAATATAAATATCAATTTCATATACATGCAAATGTACCCAGTGTGCATAACAATAACTCATTCCATAAATGTCCATAAAGTTCAAATGCATAAAAAAGTAAATCTATAAATCAGGGCAATGTGCAAGATGAAAATACTGTATATCTTACATATAATAAAGTGCAACTCTTCAAAATGTGTGATCTTCAGCATCCTGTTATAGTGATGGCAAAATCTCCAAATGACTGGCGCATCAAACAAAATCTTCTTTAGGTGTCGATTAACATGCAAACTCTGTGAACACTTTCCTCTGTAAACGAGGCTTATATATATTTGCATTTTTTCTCACAGATTGATTGTGCAGATATTAAGGTTAGGACATAAGGATTATAGAGCGCTGTACAGATTTAATTGATGTTTGGGATTGTATTGTTGTGATTCACATGTTTGTGCTAGCAGCTGTGTAGGTGGTAGGATTAAAGTGACACTAAAGCTTGTTTTTTTTTTAAAATAACAAACATGTCATACTTACCTCCACTGTGCAGCTCGTTTTGCACAGAGTGGCCCCAAACATCCTCTTCTGGGGTCCCTCGGCGGTTCTCGCGGCTCCTCCCCACATTAGAAAACCCCCTGGGTGAGGCACTCTCCCGGGGAGGGGGGGGAGTTATCTTGCGGGCCTGCTCCCACGTCATTCATTCGGCGTCCATAGAAGCCAATTGTATGACTTGGCCCCACCCCCTGGAGCCCGGGTCATTGCATTTGATTGACAGCAGTAGGAGCCAATGGCTGCACTACTATCAATCCATCCAATCAGGACCCACGACACCGGCTTTTGCTGGTGTGCTCGTCCCCGGGACAAGATAGAGGGGGTACAGGTAAGTAAAACAGCATTACAGGACCTTTTTCCCCTCAATGCATACTGTGAGAGAGGAATAGTCTAGCAGTAGGGTAAGTAAATCTGCTTTTCTGTGTCCACTAGACCTGAACAAGCAATTAACCCTTGCAGTGCAAAGGATCATTCTATAGTTTCCCGGAGTTGGGCTTTCAGTAACCTACAGAGTCCTACTTAGGGTTTTATGTGCAGCTTGCAGTGTCAGAGATGAATAAAGCTTTGCCATACATGGTTCCGTTTTTTTTGTTCAGCCAGCCAACTGAATGAAAAAAACCTGAACTGATTTCTCCGTTCACTAATTTGAGGTGAATGAAGGAAGGAATTCTCCCCACTGTGCTATTGTATTCTGATAGCAGGACCCCCTGCCATCAGAATACACTGATCAGTGCATCAGCCAACTGAAGCAAAATTTTCCAAAACTCAGTTAATTAACAATCGGTCGATTGGCTTCTCATGAACATGAATGGTTCACAATTCAGCCGGTTCCTGCTGAACCAAACACATATTGATCCATGTATCTATACTGAGCCTGCCATTATGCTTCATTAAGACACAGTACATCTCCCAATACAATAAAGAACATCAAGTATTTAAAAGGAAAAGTATTTGCATTGCTCAATCAGATTCTTCATGTTAATTTCCATGGCACGTTTGGTGACATTGCCCATAGCAACCAATCAGCTTTTACTTTTCATTATTTCCCCACAGCTTAAAAAAATTAAAATTTAAAAGCCGATTGGCTAGGCAACTGCTCCAGTTGAGACAACAGTCTCAGACACTCTTTATTGATTCCCCCTTCTGATTCACAGTGTGCTTAGACATTGTGCAGCCACTTCACATTGTAGATTGCTGCAGGTTATATTTGATGATTGTGTTGCTATTCTATCATAATTCTCAGTCTTTCCACCCTATAGACTACAGATCACCCTCCACGTTCAGTACAGACACCAACGTATAGGGCTTCATACATGGGCTCGGGCTCCTCCACACCCAAGGTAAGAGCACATTGAGAAACTTCATCAGAAACCTATGCATACTTGCATAGCAACATCTAGCTTCTAGTATAATACTTTTTAAATATATATTGAATATATATTGCACATTATGTTCTGTCCTCACTACACGTTTCCCTGTGTGTAACTCGACATGCAGCTAAACCCTCCTATTATGCAATAAGTCAGACTGACTGAGTGTAATCTTGAAGCTTTATTAATAAAACAGGGTGGGTGAAACTATTAGGATAAAACAGATTTAAGTATTTTTAATCAGTATATGAAATATACATAAAGTACAATAGACAATTAGGCTGTGCATGGCAGTAAATGATTCATACCAGTGATGCTGCCATTAGCGTATGTAAAGAGATGCATGTTCCAATCCTACATGTGCTCTGAAAGCTTGTTTCTTTTGTCTAGTCTCTAAGATGGAGTCTAAGCTCCCAGGATGCACCAGTTTTCTTTTCTTAAACTGAAGGATAATGGAAACTTTTATTAAAGCTAAACAGTTTCTAGTTTCTGTAAAATTGTAAATTTACCACCTTGTGGTAAGATTCATCTTGTGGTCAATTCTGATATTGCAGGCAAAACAATTTAATAGTTATCCTGCTGGAGGCAGAACACATAGCAACCAAGTTGTTTCTTGCTCTCGTTTTCTAGCCTGCTCTGACATGGACGTTGAAGCTGTTTCTCTGAGTAACACAGACAGATTTAGGTACAAGATCTAAAGGACCTAATGCATCAAATGCTAGCACACTGAACGCTTGTATTTATTGTTCAGCATTGTAGATTACTTAGCAGTTCAGTTTTCAGAATTTCTTATGTTGCAGAATAAAAAAAAAAATTATTGTCCTAAACTAAGCAAATGTATAGGATTACAGTTTGTCTACGTATATATATAAATTTGGGCTGCTTAATTTGTAATCATTTAGCTTCTAGATTGGACTGAGCAGATCCTGCATTTGTGATCTCTTTTTTCCTTTCTAGGAGCTATCATTGACAAGGTTACTTGTAGTTTTCTGATCAATTCTTAATGTTTGAGAAAAAAAAAAGTTTAATTTCCTTGTGTTGTAGCCCAAAGCTCACCAGTTTGTTGTGAAGACTTTCGGCACGCCAACAAAGTGCAATCAGTGTACATCATTGATGGTGGGTCTGATCCGACAGGGCTGCACCTGCGAAGGTAGGTTTGGAGCACAAGAAATCGTTCCCCTTTCTGTTTATCTAATGGTTAAGAGAAACTCTGTCAAAAAAAGTTTTCTTAAAATTTGTCCCATGCATAACTGCACAGTTTGTTGTCCTTCCTTTCATTAGATTACTGTGTTTTCTGCCCACATTTTAGTGCCAGTGACACCTCAAACTAGTGGCTGCCTAAGGACAGATGATAGTGTTCTCGTCCCTTTATTTGTCAAGATCAATGGCCTTTGGGCCAGTCATATCATATGTTGGTGTGACTAGTGGTGTAACTATATCCATTGCAGCTTTTGGGAGGGTGGCCTTGTAGCGAAACGTTCCCCACTCCGCTTGAGTGCTTTGAGCCCCAGTCTAATATAGATATCAGATATTCCAAACCGCTCACAACAACCAACAAGACAATACTCGTTTGATTGCTGAACATGGACTGTTTATTGAAACACAGGTAATACTCTGGACAATCCCCCCACCTTTGCATTTTGGGCGGGGTAGACAGTCCAATCAGCAGTGAGAGCTGTTGGAGGAATTCGACCATACCAATCACACAGCTAAACTACATACACATCCCGTAATATCCAAGGCAGACAGACACAATAGAACATTGAAATACACCACACCCCAAATGGCAGAGACCACCATGGCCTCCTTAATAATGTCCTTTTGCATTACATAACAGAATATGTTACTAAATGCTTGTAGCTCCCTCAAATGCCAGGACCCATAGCTAGAATTCAGTCCCCTCCAAAAGCCTCTGTCCTGTGTGAGTCTGTTACAGGCCCTTTTTAGGGGGGCTTCTAAAGTGTTACTAAAACCCAATACAGTAAAATCAGTCTGTATATGCAGTGAAGCATGCTTGTTATGCTCACTGTGGAACCTAAGGAGTTAATTTCATTGTGTAAAAAAGGGTGTTTGAGCCTGTCTTCTCTGATTCTGCTTTTATGTAGATTTTATACAGTCTCCCAACTTTTTTGGAATTGGGGTTGTATTATTTGTGGTTATTGAGAAATATATGTAAGTTAATGTTTATCTCTGTCACTGTCTCTATTGGGTAATGCCTAGTACACATGGTGAGAAAATCTGACGAAAAGTACAGCTTTTGAAGAGATCGTTCGATAATCTGATTGTTAGTACACAGCTTTCGAGAGCTGATCAAGACAGTTCATGTGAAATTATCCGAAGGGACCAACGCGAAAATTTTCTTATACAATAACAGAACTAATGGTTTTCGTTTAATAAGTACAGTATTCGTCTGAAAAAAAAATCGAAAGACCAAAACACACATGCTCGTAAATGAAAGCATACATTACATTACGTCACTTCCAAAGTTGTTTTCTGTCGTGCGAGAATTTTCGTAACTTTAATAACCTATTGGTTTTCGATACTAGCATGCAAAAATAAAAACAAAAACAAAAAACCGTATGATCGTTCGTCCAATATTCTCATTGCGTGTATGAGGTCTAAGTTTCCACCCACTTTATGTTTTGCCTGACAACATTTATCTGGACAGGAATTGAGAGGAAATCTTCCAATTAGGAACACAGATAGCAAAGCCCCATACACACTGGCAGAATGTCAGGAGACATTTGCCAGTTCAAAAAAATCCTGAAATTCTGCATGTGTGTATGTCGGACATGCATGCTGGAAAACCATCAGGCAACTGACTCCCAATCAGCACTCTCAGCCAATTGCAGAGGCATCCTTCTGGGGTGGGGGGCGTACCCCCTGTTAGAACAAAACGGCTCAGCTGGGGAGCACAGCACAGAAGGTAACAGCTGTGAAGCCACAAGGCTGGAGCTCCATTTTAAAGAAAAGTTTTGGCTGGATTTGGAATTTAAGCCTTTTTAAATTGCTTTGGTCTGTCCAGCCTCCCTTTCACCTCCTCTCAGATCCTATTCATGTCAACATTTCTCTTGTACTGATGGAATTTCTGTATGAGTTCCATTCATTGAATGTTATTTTTATTTTGTTGCCAGTGTGCGGTTTTTCTTGCCATGTAACTTGCGCAGATAAAGCGCCCTCGGTGTGCCCCATTCCTCCTGAACAGACCAAGGGACCTCTGGGCATCGACCCTCAGAAAGGCATTGGAACGGCGTATGAAGGACATGTTCGAGTAAGTAGGCCAAGAATTTCTACAACATGCTGGATCATATTCCCCAAAGTCAAGGTTGTCTTCACTGTGCTTAGACGAGACTGACACCTTTTGTCTGTATAATGTATTTTTGTCCTTTTTATTGAGTCACCTGATACTGATGTAATGCTGTGTTTTTCTCAGGTGCCCAAGCCAGCGGGAGTGAAGAAGGGATGGCAGCGAGCACTGGCAGTTGTGTGTGACTTCAAACTTTTCTTATATGATATTCCAGAGGGGAAATCCTCTCAGCCTTCTTGTGTGGTGAGCCAGGTCATTGATATGAGGTAAGCTAAGCTGCCAGGTAACCACAGCAGCCATCTTTTCTTGTTTGCATTTTTTGTAATTTCAGTATTCCTTCTACAGAGACGAGGAATTTGTTGTCAGCTCTGTCCTGGCCTCAGATGTCATCCACGCCAATCGCAAGGATATTCCCTGCATTTTCCGAGTGAGTGACATACATTTTTCCCCATGTTTTGTGTCTGATCCAAAGCCCTTAATAGGAGCATATACAGTATCATCAACACATTCTCTACTCCTATTAAATATCCATTTATCTGACATGACTTACAGCAATGACTCTACATCTGCTCCTTCATCAGGCTACATCACATTTGCACAATGAAGGAGCTGATGTAGAGTTCCAAAACATTGCTAAAGTATTTTTATGATGATAAATGGATTTTTAGTATGTGTGGATAATTTGCTGGTGATATATGCTCGTGGCTCCATCCTTGATATATCGCTACAACACTGAGTAAGGAGGTCAAATATTGTTTGGAGTGCACCATACATCATTATTCATATTGATCTCAAACTCTGTTTTATGAGTAAGTAGACATACAAAGCCATGTTATGCCAAAGTTATGATTTTGCACTTTACCAAATTTAGTGTCAGTCTTCAGAAATGACTTCCATTAGATCAGGAAGTAGAATAAAAGATTTGGAGTGATGGCCATGTGATTTCACTTGGTTATTGCTTACTGGCTCACTGATGGTGTCCAACCTGGCTCACTGATGGTGTGTGTATGTATATATATATACGCTATATTACCAAAACTATTGAGACACCTGCCTTTACACAAACATTAACTTTAATGCATCTCAGTCCTATTCCGTAGGGTTCAATATTGCGTTTGCCCACCCCTTTTGCAGCTATAACAGCTGCAACTCTTCTGGGAGGGCTACCCACAAGGTTTAGGAGAGTGTCTATGGGAATGTTTGACCATGCTTCCAGAAGCGCATTTGTGAGGTCAGGCACTGATGTTGGATGAGAAGGCCTGGCTCACAGTCTCCGCTCCAATTCATGCCAGAGATGTTCACTAGGGTTGAGGTAAGGACTCCCAAACTCACTCATCCATGTCTTTATGGACCTTGCTTTGTGCACTGGTGTGTGGTCATGTTGGAACAGGAAGGGGCCATCCCCAAACTGTACCGACAAAGTTGGGAGCATGAAATTGTCCATAATGTCTTAGTATGCTAATGTCTTGAGAGTTTCCTTCAGTGGAACTAAGGGGCCAAGCCCAACCCCTGAAAAACAACCCCACTCCATAATCCCCCTTTACCAATTTATTTGGACCAGTGCAGAAAGCAAGCTCCATAAAGTTGAGGTTGAGTTTGGTGTAGAGGAACTTGACTGGCCTGCAGAGAGTCCTGACCTCAACCCGATAGAACACCTTTGGGATGAATTAGAGCGGAGTTTGCGAACCAGGCCTTCTCATCCAACATTGTCTTGTCTCACAAATGCACTTCTGGAAGAATGGTCAAACATTCTCATAGACACTTCTAAACCTTGTGGACAGCCTTCCCAGAAGAACTAAAGCTGTTATAGCGGCAAAGGATAGGCCAAATCAATATTGAACCCTACGGACTAAGACTGGAATGTCATGTGCATGTAAAGGCAGGAGTCCCAATACAGATATTTCCTCTTGGGCTGTTTCAATATTCCACTATACGTATGCCTACACATAGGACATAAAGTTTTGCTGTCAACATGCCACACACATGCGCTCATTATTGATGTATTTCTTGAAATGTGCCTAGGCATTATTTATAGCCTTATATTTTTCTTGCATGTTCTATTTTGTTGGTGTGTGCATTTATTTAGTTCCAATAGTTCCTTCAATAGTAACTGACGACACACAGCCTTGTCAAGCTGTCAAGTCGCTCAGGAGTTTACAATTACACAAAGCACCTTTTTTTCATTATTATCACCTAATGCTCAGGACAGATTCACTTTAAAGTGACCCTAATGAGCAGTGATATTTTGAGGGGCCATACCGAGGAAATCTTGTGTGATTGAGATGATTATTTTCTTGCAAATAAATGCGTATACTATTTTATGTTCTTTTTAAGGTGACAGCTTCTCAGCTTTCGCCATCTAGCAACAAATGCTCCATTTTACTCCTGGCGGATAGTGAGAGTGACAAGAGTAAATGGGTGGGGGTACTGAATGAACTGCATCGCATTCTGAGGAAGAACAAGTTAAAAGACCGATCGGTCTACATACCTAAAGAAGCTTACGATAGCACGCTGCCACTCATCAAGAACACCCAGTCCGCTGCCATCCTCGGTGAGCTGCTATGGAAAAAATCAAGTTTTTTTTTTTTTAAATTGCATATCATTTATACAGTGCATTAATTTTGTGACATGAGATCTTTTACTGTTCCCTTCTAATAAATCATTTCTAAACAACAGTATTCTTAGTTAAAGAATTAAAAATACCTCCAAGAAAAAAATCTAACTACCTTCATTTGGTATGTCCCATATGATCAGGGTTTTGTTTCTGTGTGCATGAGCTCTTCTGGTGAAATTGCTGTCACCCCCAAGACCCACTCTGTGTCTCAGGAGCCCTTACAGCCACTTCTGTGAATGAGGTCTGCAAGTATTATATACACTCTTCAGTCATAATATGAAGCAACTACTAAGATTAAATTAAATCAATTAAAGTAAATCTGCATATGCAAGGTGCACTTGGGCAGGGCAGTTCAAAGATCAGCACAATACAAAAGGTTTCCTAGTAGCCTTACCAGCTGGTAAAAAACAAAATTAAAGTCTTAACTGGTTTAACAATTTGCATCTAAAGTGACTTTTTGTTGTATACATTTACAAAATTACGTAAAGGACTGCTGTTCCAAGGCACCTCTGCAAATGCTTTCTCCAGACTGGCAGCACTCCCATCTTAGAACACATACTGTATAGCAATGAATACATTGAGAGCAGGTATGTCTTGGAGATAACCCAATTCTCCTTAACTTTTGTGGACACTGACCGTACTGGAGTAAGAGAATGTCACCAGCACACCAAGGATCTCCAGAGTGAATCCAAAGCTTTATTCAGCAATCACATCATTACAGCAGATTGCAGTGTTTGAGCCATGCAGGACCCCTTCATCAGGCATGTGACCATCGTCACATGCCTGATGAAGGGACTCTGCATGGCTCCAAAATGTTGCAATCTGCAGTAACGATGTGATCGCTGAATAAAGCTTTGGACTTGCTGTGCAGATCCTTGGAGTGCTGGTGACATTCTCTTGCTCTGATTATGCACGGTTCCAGCCAATGGTCGCTTCAGCACCCACTTATAAAGACAGCCATTTCTACAGGAATGTGGGCATTGGGAATAGTGCCTTGAAATCACTGACTGTACTACACATGCCCAAAAAAAGTAATCAGAGTAGGTAGGGCATGTGTACTGTCCTTCCACAATTCCTCTTTCCACTTGCCAGCAATTCCCAACTGTAAAAATGACAGCAGGAAGTTACTATTTAAATACAGCAGCTGTAGAAGCTGCTGCTTTGAAAAATATAGTTCTTCTGACAGTGTTTATAAACACAGTTCAGAAGCGAGAGAGATACAAAGTATTATTGTTACTTTTTACCTATTCTGTTTCATTCATTTGCAGGTCAAAAGGATGAGCTTCAATCTGCAAATTATGTCAGTTAAAGCAACCTGACAACTTAATAAAATTTGTTCTTAATTAACCTCTTTATTAATCTTTAGGTTACCCTAGTCAGCCATAATTAAAGTGATTATAAAGTAATTTTTTTAAATAAATATAATAAACAGGATTATACTTGCCTGCTCTGTGCAATGGTATTGCATAGATCGGCCCAAACACCCTCCTCTGTCATCCCCCGTCAGCACACTGGGCTCCTCCTCTTCTGTCACACATTCCCTGTGTGGACCAGCTTGACAAAGTGATCAGGACCCCTAAAACGCATAGAAGTCCATCCTTCCCGTAGATGCTAATGGTACCTGATTGAGGTGCACGAGGGATGGTTGTAGACGCTGCCAACTCCCTTCTATCTCAGCTGTGTCCAGCTACATTTGAAGCAGCTTGGCATCGAATCAGCTACCCTGTGATCTTACCATCTGCTACACAGCTTTACCCTTTCTGACCCTCAGGCCATTCACAGGTTTTTTAGCATGTAAGTGTGCTATTTCTTTGGATAATAAATGATTGTATACACTAATCATGTGCCCTACTGTTTGCTCTCTATTAATGATAACAAAGCTACATTGTATATGTACAATGTAATATGTTTTTAATACCTGCCTGAAGTTGATCTTTAATTTATAGCCTCCAGTGTCATTTACGCTTACTTTAGCATTAATAAGGATAGAGATGCTTTTATTCTATACAGTATATTCTATCTATATCACTGGATTCTATTTTGTCTTCTACAGACCATGAAAGAATAGCACTTGGAAATGAAGAAGGGTTATTTGTTGTTCATGTCACCAAAGATGGTAAGAATATTATGTCTATATGTTCAGCTAAATACATTTGCAAATTGAGGTAATATTTATAACCGGGTATAAGGTTTCAACTACCTGCAGACGTAGGGCTTGTTTTTCAGCAGTAACATGGCAGAACTCTGCTTAGCCATCTCTGCCTTCTGCCCGCTTCTCACCACTGTCACTTGTAAACTTGGAAGCCTTAATCTGAGAGCTGTGGAGGAAGATGTATGAGTTCTGCACCTATTCTCTCAGGACAACCGTAACACTAATGCAGCCCTCAATGAAATTGAGTTTGACACCTCTGGAGTAGAGAGTGGCTGAAATCTGGAACTTCTTGTTCGTACGTTCCAGTTGGTTTGGTTACTCTTTAGGGCGCTTTCACATTGATGCAGTGTGGTTTTTGCTCACTGTGGGTTTAGCACAGTGTACCCGTGGGTTACCTGCACTTTGCCATAGACTATTATTGCATTGGCATCAGTGTTTTTTTCTGAAAGCATACTGCAATTCCTGCATGCTAGCGATATGTAATGTGTGGTACAATGGATATTTTCATACTTGGGTACCCCTAAAGCTTGTTTTCAGAATCCTATGTGGGGAAGGGGCTCAATCTTATTTATTTTTTTGGAGGGGTAGGGTTTAAGAGCTTGGATGTAACTTTTTTTTTTTTTTTTAACACCTTAACCAGGGAAAGTGACAGAAGAACCTTAAAGTGACGTGTGTGGAAACGATCAGGTGACTGTACACCCACCCGATTTCTTCCATCTGATAGCTGTTGGTTGGCTTGCCAGATTTACACACTTAGCTGCTGGGAGTGTATGCATAAAACCATCTGATGCTGCTCGGTAACAGTGAAAGGGTTATATTTAGTCATCGCTCTCACTTCTCAAAAATAATCAGATGGTTCATACTAACTCTTCCCCACTTATTCTGTTAGAATAGAAAATAAGTTAATGTTGAAATTGGACGGTGTTAGTTCTGGTTCTGACACTTGTCGGATACACAAGAAAATAACACCCATCCAACAGAAGGTGAAGAGGACTCTGTCCTCCAAAGTTTTACAGTTGTCACTGGAACAGGAATTGGGAGGAAATAATCCAATAGGGACATCTGGGGGATTTTCTCTGTTGTGACAGGAAGTAAAGGGAAATTTCCCCAATGAGATGCAGACAGCAACAAAGAAATCTCACAGAACTGCTAAGAAAAATACATTTTTGACTGATTTGTTAGTGGAAATTAATTTGAAGTTTAATTTCTCTTTTGGTTTTTCATGGCAGAGATTATCAGAGTCGGGGACAACAAGAAAGTCCATCAGGTGGAGCTGATCCCACAAGAGCAGCTCATTGCCGTCATTTCTGGGAGAAATCGCCATGTCCGCCTCTACCCCTTGGCCTCTTTGGATGGCAGAGAGACTGAGTTCTTCAAGCTGGCTGAAACAAAGGGCTGCCAGGGCATAGCGTCCGGCCAGGTGCGGCACGGAGCCCTCACCTGCCTGTGTGTGTCTATGAAGAGGCAGGTACTCTGCTATGAACTTAACCAAAGCAAGACCCGCCACAAAAAGATCAAGGAGATCCAGGTCCCGGGCAACGTCCAGTGGATGGCCATATTTAATGAGCGTCTGTGCGTGGGTTATCAGTCAGGCTTTATCAGGTACCCGCTGCATGCAGAGGGAAGTCCTTCCAGCCTCCTCCACAATGATGACCACACGTTGTCCTTCATCACGCAGCAACCCACGGATGCCATATGCGCGGTGGAGATCTCAAATAAGGAATACCTGCTGTGTTTTAGCAGCGTTGGGATTTATGTTGATTGCCAGGGTCGAAGGTCACGGCAACAGGAGCTGATGTGGCCGGCGGTTCCTATGTCTTGCTGTAAGTCAATTGCCTAAAACATCCTTTTTAATCAATTGTGTTCTATGCATTTTGATATGATTTTATAATTGAGAAATACATTTTTGGTATTTAAATACAGAACATAATTGCGTATCAAGCAAGAGGCTTATAGCTCATTTTAGGGTAACATGGAGATTTGTAAATCATTCTTATCTGTGTAGCTAACTGTGCATGTAGAACTTCTGATTCATAGCACACTGATAGCCTATGTATAAGCTGTGTACACCTGTTTCCAGTGTATCTTTCATCAATGTAAGGTGTGGACACTTTGGCTTCTATGTAGTAGGTCTTGTCATTAACTGGGAGAGAAGACCAGTTAAAGGATATATAAACTCAAGGTCAAAGATGTAATATGTAACAGGTTATCAATCCTTAGATGTAGTAGCTGCTATACTTTTCTATTTTCAGGCTAAGTACAGAGCACACCTGTTGATTTTGCCAGAAATGCAGTATAACTTCCTGTGAAGTGATGTAAAAAAACAATGTTGTCTTCCTTCCAAGAAATCATTTGTAAACCACTCATCCCCCGCCCCAAGTAATGGAGATGAAAATAGAAAGATGTGTTTGTATTTCTGTTCTGGGGTGACATCGCTGCTCCTCCATAGGTACAGTTCAGTAAGTGAGCATTGTCACCCTTGGACAGGAAGGGTTGCTGGAAGGGTCACCAGGTAGAAAATAAAGAGGGGAAAAAAAATAAACTAGTGCAGCAATGAACTGTAGAGTCTGCAGGGCACAGCATCAAATGTGAGTATTGCATTGACAGCCAGTGGCATAACAATCGCCATAACAGTACACACGGCTGCTATGGGGCCTGGGGTACGACCCCCAAACTATCTACCAGCGCAGTGGGTGTTTTCTATCAAGCAGCAAGTCTACCACACAGCCCCACAGTGCTGACTGATCAGTTCCTATTTTGATTGAAAAATCAGCACTATGGGGCTGTGTGATTTGTTTTCTGGCTGCTAGTAAAAAAAACACTGCGCCGGCAGATAACTCACACAGCCCTGCAGCACTGACTGACCATTTATTGTGTGATCTATCTGCTGGTGCAGTGGAAGTCCCTGTTTTTCCTAGTCTGTTGTGTACAGCCAATATCCAAAATAGGAAAACATGCTTCATGGTAGGCTGTAGTGATAATTTGTGGACATTATGGAATTCTTCCTGCACTAGCAGAAGAATGACAGGACTGCTAGGTTATTCACTTTTAGGTCATTACAAAGGACAAGGAGGCATGCTTAAGAAGAGATTTAACCTTCCACATATGAGGAAAGGCTTCTGCACAGTAAGAGCAGTAAAATTGTGGAATAGACTACCTCAAGAACTAGTTCTGGTAAGCTCAGTGGATTGTTTTAAAAAAGAGTTTGGAATAGACTACCTCAAGAACTAGTTCTGGTAAGCTCAGTGGATTGTTTTAAAAAAGAGTTGGATGCATTACAAAGTACATAAAATATGTGGATATTAACTTTTACTGTGTAGAGTTCACTCCTGTAGGGCCGGCAGCTCCTTTGCTTTCAACTGGCTCCCCCCCACCCAGCACAGGCAGGAATAATCCCCTCCAGGCAACTGGACCCTGGACTCTACTTCCTGTCAGGCTCTTGAGTATTTATCAGTATTTACCAAGACAGCCCCGCAGCGTTGACTGATCTTTTACTTTTGTGAATAAAAAGTCGGCGATTGTGTTGTAAATGAGCGAGCAACTGCCCAGCTGCACTGTGGACACAGAAGGTTCCTCGTTTAGCGCCGGCACCATTCAGTGAACACTTTTTATTTTCTCAATGAATGCAAAGCGTTCTCTGATTGGACTGGGTAGGATGCAGGGCAGCGATGTCACAATCTGACATCTGATTGGTTGCTGTAGGTGACACCACTTTCTCTCCAATTTCAATTTATAATTTGGATGGTTAGAGTGAAAATGCAGTCAAATCATTTTCCATTTTTGGATGGCATGGAAAAACCTACTGTACCTGGTCCACAACAGGCAGTGATTTGAAAATTGGCAGTGATCACCAGAACATACAAAAGGGTTCATCTCCCCAGCAAGGACACAGACACCAATAAAAACCTAACAAAGGTCACTCTTCTCCAAGTTATCCAAAACAACTGTAGTTCCATATATGCAACCAGTACTTTGCCTCTCTACCCAATTTCAGTGCAACTGGGTGATTATTGTGATGTCTATGTGCTCCATCAGTGCACCCCTTGCAGTCTCTTATGGGTAAATATTGGATTCTTTGTAGCAAGTGGCTTCCATGGTATAAGGGTAAGTGTCAATCCATAAACAAGGTTGAGTCAGTGTATCATTATGGAAAAAAAGGCGGTTTCTTTGTGTGCTTCCATTTTTATCTCAGTGTCTTTTCACTTGCAGGCTACAATGCCCCGTACCTCTCTGTTTACAGTGAAAACGCAGTTGACGTCTATGACATCAATTCCATGGAGTGGATTCAGACCAGTCCATTGAAGAAGGTAAATTGATTTGCATGCTTGCCCTGGCTGCAGATAAAACTTGTTAAATCACTAAAGCTGAACTCTAGACAAACGTACCGTGCCAGACTTTCAGAGCTTCATGTCGGAGCGAGGGCAGGCATGCGTGGGAGTGATGTCATCGTGCCTCCGGCCACTCATACAGCCTGAAGACCGGGAAGATGGAAGCCCCCTCAGCAGTGACAGCATGCCGCTGGAGGGCTTCCTTCTAAGGTAAGTATTTGAGAATGCGCTAGTATGCGATGTATACAAGCCCATTATGCAATTGCCATACAGGTATTTTTTATTTTTAAACTGCTGTGGTTTACCACCGCTTTAATGAGTACAGAACTGCAATATTTTGTGGTGTTCATACCTGCCTGGAGTTCGGCTTTTAAGTCGTCACAAATGTTGCGCATTAGTGGGTCAGATTGATATTTACGTGTTGCTGGGACTAGCTCTCTCAGCACTGATCAAGCACTACGCTTATGGATTATATTCCACTGAATGGAGGACCAGTCCGTTATTGCAGACTGTCAATGTGTACTTGTCATTGAGCTAAAATATCATCTTTTATTTCCAGCGAGTACTTTCTTTTTGCAGCTAAGCACTTTCTCCCCCCCCCCCCTTTGTCTTTGCTAGGTGCGTCCATTGAACACAGAAGGCTCTCTCAATCTTCTGGGATTGGAAACTGTACGGCTAATCTATTTCAAAAATAAGATGGCTGGTAAGTTTATGCCAAATTCTTTCTGACTTCTGTATGAAAGTTCAGACTTACAGAGCCAGACTTCTGGAAATACAGGTATCTGGGTATACAGCTCATCTACAGAATGCAGCTAGACCAGCGGTCTCCAAACTGCGGCCCTTTGGCACTACCCCTCCCACTGATATGAGGCGCTATGCTCCTACTGATGCCAGCAATGGGCCACTATTCCTCCCACTCACATCAATGATGGCACAAAATTCCTTCCACTGACACTAACAATGGGCCATCATTTCTCCCACTGAAACCAATAATGGGGCACTATGTCTTCCACTGACACCAATGATGGTAAACTTTTCTTTCCACTGACACCAATAATGAGGCACTATTCCTTCCACTGACAACAGTGATAGGGCACTATTCCTTCCACTGACGCCAATGATGGGGCACCGTTCATTTTTTTTCTACTCTCACCTGTCATCACAGTCTGGCTCCCCTGAAGCCTTAAAAACTAGCCCTTTGGAGACCCCTGAGCTAGACCACTGAGTAAGTTAAAATATTGCAAAAATTAGTATCTGAATGATTTGCACCATATATAGTATATGTCCTAACTTAAGCTGGGTACACTAGATTTTGTGTTTTTTTTCTTTCTTCATGCAACCCAACGTGCCGAACACTCTACTAACACAAGCGATGTTAATGTGGTGATCTCCCCTATGTCCTTTTGTATTCTGATAGGGGCGACTGCCCCCCACCAGAACACACTGATCAGGTGCTGGTTTTCCAGCATGCTTGTTTGGCAGAAGCCAATCATTATACTAAGTGTAAAAGTGGGCACTCCTGCGCTAAAATGGATTTGTGAATATAAAAATAGCAAAGAAACAAGTGCTGCATACACCGTATGGACCAAACTCGCGTCCAAATTTGTGTGAAATGTAGAAAGGGGGGTGGTGTTGCGCTCCTATTTAATATGTTTAGTACAATATTAGCAAAGTAGTGCAATTAGCTACCTAATATATATCGCAATAATAGGTAAACTGCAAAACAAATTTAATTAATAAATAAATATATAAAAAACTATAGTAATTATGACACTTGTGCAAAAATAAATAAGGCAATTATTAGGTGATATAAAAAAATATATCCACATTAAAAGTGCAACTATAGGTGATTATATCACTGTGCAAAATGTATGGCGCATACGTGAATAATTCATATGGTGACTAATATAGAAATATATAAAACAAATTAGCAATAAAATTAAAAAACGACAGAAAAGTAGTAATTTAAATCATCTAGCTAGACAAATAGCCAGTGCGGTATTGGACTTTAAAATCCTTAGTCCAATGTGCAAAAAGTGCAAACGTGCAGAGTGTTTCGCTGGAACACTGTGTATCGCTGTCTCTGACTTATAGGTGACACTGTGCCTTTAAGTGCAAATACAAAAGGAAAATCTTCAGCGTCACTGACACCCTGGTAAAAATGAATGGTTACCTTACTGCTGTAAGGTAAACAGCGTATAGCAGATAAAATAGGAGGGGAAAGTTCCCTTCAGCTTGATCCTTTCCTGGATGTCTGTTTTCACTTTTAAGTGCAGACAGGGGAGGTGGGGGAGGGGGGTAAGGGTGATCCTTATCTTCCTCTCTTTCCACTGGGTGCTTCAGATGGTGTGGTTCTCAGTATACATTAAAAAGATAAAGGAGGTCCACCATAGTGTAGTATTTTAAAATGGGAATAAAGATTTTTATTTACATCTATAAAAAAAACACTCACATTTTTCAAGGAGTTACAGTGGTATTGTAAAAACGAGCGCCGAGCTCGTGTCACAGTCTGAGCGTCTGTTCCGTTATCTGAATGGCCTCGGGTCCTACGCGTTACATCACACACGTGACTTCAACTGGGATGCTATACGCGGTTTACCTTACAGCAGTAAGGTAACCATTCATTTTTACCAGGGTGTCAGTGACGCTGAAGATTTTCCTTTTGTATTTGCACTTAAAGGCACAGTGTCACCTATAAGTCAGAGACAGCGATACACAGTGTTCCAGCGAAACACTCTGCACGTTTGCACTTTTTGCACATTGGACTAAGGATTTTAAAGTCCAATACCGCACTGGCTATTTGTCTAGCTAGATGATTTAAATTACTACTTTTCTGTCGTTTTTTAATTTTATTGCTAATTTTGTTTTATATATTTCTATATTAGTCACCATATGAATTATTCACGTATGCGCCATACATTTTGCACAGTGATATAATCACCTATAGTTGCACTTTTAATGTGGATATATTTTTTTATATCACCTAATAATTGCTTTATTTATTTTTGCACAAGTGTCATAATTACTATAGTTTTTTATATATTTATTTATTAATGAAATTTGTTTTGCACTTTACCTATTATTGCGATATATATTAGGTAGCTAATTGCACTACTTTTCTAATATTGTACTAAACATATTAAATAGGAGCGCAACACCACCCCCCTTTCTACAATCATTATACTAGCTTCTGTTGAACAGACAGCCGTCCACACAGGCTGACAGTCGGCCAGTTTCTCCGGAAATGACCGATTTTGGCCCTTGTGTACAAGGATTTAGTCTTGTATCTGGAAACGTCCTTTGTGTGCATAGTAGCACACCCCTCCCTAAAGTAATGGTATGACACTGCAGTGAGAAGCCAGCCTCCACTGCAGCATTTTTATTGGACAGCTTGAGCCAATGGTACTTTACTATTTTTGAAGATTCCAAACTGTCCATTGAGTTTAATGCCTCTGACAAGAAGTGAGGAGAGGCACTGTGAGCTCATCCTCTCAGTCTGCTGCAAACAGAGTGCCAGCTTGTATTTAAACTGGCTGCTCTGTATGTAGCTTCGGGCAGGCTGCACAAGGAGCCCTGTATCTCTGGAACCATAAATGATAGGAGCCCCAATGGTGGGGTAGGACTTCAGCTACCTATCCCCCAAATTTTGGATCTCTGTGACCCCTGATCGACGAGCTATGACCCTAATTCATTAAGCCATTAATCAGATGCCAGTAATACAGGGGTTAGTATAGTCATAAACAGATTAATCAGACAGCAGTATTGCAAGTGGTACTATAGTCATAATCAGATGGAAGTAATACAGGGAGTAGTAAAGTCATACATTGATTATTAAGCAGGGGACAGTAATACAGGAAGTAGTATAGTTATACATGGTGGCAGTACAATCATGACAGGGTTCATAAGGTGCCAGTAGTCCTGGGGTAGTCTTTAATATTGATTGGACCCTGGGCAAAAATTTTCTTGCCCAACCCCCCCCCCCCCCCCCCCATTCAATTTCACTCTTCACCTGCTCTGAGACATACAATAAATAGCAGCTAGACTTAAAATCAGTTTACTATATCGGATAAGGGAGCAATTGCGATTGGTTGCCAGCGGTTACAGCATATAACTACTGCTTACTGACTGGTTGCTAGAGGTTACAGCACACATTTCGGCTCATTGATTAGTTGCTAGAGGTTACAGCAAATGATTTCTTCTTGTTAATTAGTTGCTAGAGATTACTGTACAATATTACTGCTCACTGATTGTTTGCCAGAGGTTACAGCACATCATCTCCTCAATGCAGGGGAGCGTGATATACATATGCCGCCTATATTTACATATCAATGCCGCCAGCGACAGCTATTTATTTATGAATGCCACCACTATTTACATATGAATGTCTGTTATTTACATGTAAACGCAGGTTCTGCAGGTGAGTCATCTGTACACAACAATAGGGCAGAGCTGGGCCGCATTAGTACCAGCACTTCACACTGAGATATCGGGACACAGCACTGGACTAAAACTTTAAGAGACAAGGGAATTTAAACTGGGATAGTTTGCAAGTATGAGGCAGCTGCTTTGGGCCCCACAACAATGACAGGGCCCAGGGCGGCTGCCCCTTTTGCCCTGCCTTAAAAACGGCCCTGGATAGTACAAATAATGACGGTGTTACACGGATGGCAGTAGTATATTCATGAATGAGGTAATCGGATGGCAAAAGTACAGTAATGAATGGCAGTAGGTAATACTGGTAATATAATTGGGATAATTCCTTTGTATTCCCAGAAGGGGATGAGCTGGTGGTTCCTGAGACGTCAGACAACAGCCGGAAACAAATGGTGAGGAACATCAACAATAAACGGAGGTACTCCTTCCGTGTCCCAGAGGAGGAGAGGATGCAGCAGAGGAGGTAACAGCTCACAGCTGCATATTGAGTTATTTTCAAAGCATAGAACTTTTTTTTCGTTCTAGAATGTAGAATTTTCCCAATTGACAGAATTGTATATCTTAGATGGGTGGACGTATCATATATCTTAGAGGGTGGACTTTTCATGTTCTGCTCTACCCACACTGACACCTAACTAGTATGCAGATTTGGAATTTTGATTTATTTTTCTGTCTTTTCATATTGTTCCAGCCAGATTGCTAGCATTTTCAACAATGGCGACTCCTTTAATTCAGTCTTGGCAGGTTTACTTTTAGAGTATACCTGTGTCTCTGAAATTATGCACACAAAAATAAAAAGTGATCAGATCTTTTCAAATAACTGTGTATTTTGTAAGTGATGTGACCTTCTTTCCCTGCCATTGGCTAGAGAGTGTGATGGTACCAATAGGGAGGTGAGAGAGCATAAAGCGGTGGAATACACAGCGACCAGGAAGAAAATTGGCCACTTTTCACTTAATGGATACATAAACCTTAAGAATAAACTACTCTTATTTGCTCCTTTATGGTCTGTTATGTATACCATCAAAGTGTTTTGTTATACATTATATGTTTGAGTGCAAAAAAATACCAGTTGATCATTTCAGGAATGTAGAACTGATGTGCATTATTCCAGTGTTTTTCCTGGTTCTTATCTTGAACTTAAAAAAATAGTCCCTGTGTTGTAGAGATGTAGAAAGTAGTTCACCAAAAAAAAGAAAACAGGCAGGGCTGATAAAATTCAACGTTTTAGTAGACAATTGATGACAGAAACTGTATGAATTTCTGAGAGATCAACATGTATTTTTCTGTACTTGTAGGGTCTTTAACGGGATAAAACATGGAAATGTTGATGCATTGCACTGTATATGTTTTCTTTTTGCCGCTACATGCACTCTAATGCAATGCTTAGTAAACCGGGTAATTTATATAAAGATATGTTGGAAGGAGCTCACACCATCGTATAGACAATGGTTTGATTTACATTTTTGTTTATTTGCTGCTGATAGAAAGTTGGCCTTGTTTAGGTCCTTCAAGGTCCTTTGAGGAAGAAATAAAATTATATAAATGGACTGATTTATAATCTATATGCCATATTCTCAGTTGTAACTTATCAATACCATAATATACAAATCATCGGATATAAAAGGTACCAAGTTATTAAAATAACCTGAACAAAATAAATTGTATAAAACTTAGAGAATTTTATTTCTGTCCACATAAAATATTGTTGAAATAACATTTTGGAAAGATGCATGCCATTACAAGTTTTTATTTTTACTCATACATATATACCATTGAATAACATAAACTCCAATCATCTCACAACCTCCTATGCGGCTGAATCAATTATTAGTGTTGCATAAGCTGTTGTCATTCAGTTTTCCAGCCGATACTTGCGGAGGGGCAAGCATCGAAATGAATGCCAATCGCTTGAAAGTCCCCTCTCCCCCCTCCTTCCCGATCAACATACAATAAACATTTTTCAACCACATTATTTTGCTTATAAGAAATGCCTCTTTTGAAACCCAGTGACAGTAAGATTGGCAGGCTGCTGCATTACCCTGCTTTAGATTTTTATTTATTTTTTTCAAGAAACTGAGCACTATATGAAAGAACACATCTCCGGCATCCCTTCCTATATACCAATCTGCTGGTCACTGGGTGGTGCAGACCTTTAGCTGTGCTGGTTAGTTTCTTGATTACGTGTTGATAGTATGTAATTAAGCAACTGTTCAGCACATTGCACAGCTAATCAGGAGCATGTACAGCTAAAGCAGTGGTCTCCAAACTGCTCCCCGGGAGCCAAATGTGGCCCTTTACTTGCTTTTATCCAGCCCTTGGGGCACTATTTCATCCACTGATACCAACAATGGGGTATAATTCCCACCATTGACACCAATGAAGGGGGGCACATTCCCTCCTAATGTCACCAGCAATGGGGCACAATTCCTCCCACTGACACCAACATTGGGGCACAATTCCTCTCAATGGCACCAATGATGGAGCTCAATGACCTCAACAGTGGGTCAACAATTCCTCCCACTTACACCAGTAATGGAACACAATTACTATCACTGAAACAACCCCCCCCCCCCCCTTTCTTTAGAAAGTTTGGAAACCCCTGATCTAAAGGGATGCTGGGGATGTGTTCTTTCATATATTGTGTTGAGAAGCAGTACAGTGACTTACACCAGCCCTAAAGATCACGCCCATGCATGATCATAAGCTAAATTGATTGATGACAGAGAAATCTAATGGCTGTGAGAGACTGGCTAACAACAGCACAGATCAGGAGGAGAGGGGATTGATGTTGATTGAAGTTGTTCAGATAGTAAATTAAGGCAAACTTGAGATAGCTGCTGCAGCTTTAAGGAATTATATTATGGAGATGCAAATTTGCAGGGAATAGAAAGTAACCAATTTCAACACAGGAGAGGAACTTGCTACAACTGTGGAAAAAAGAAGGTAAGGATTGAAGTTCAGCTTTATCTGTGCAGCACTAAATAAATTGAGAGCTATATGGTTATTGTATGCCATGGCACATTTATGTTATCGCAGTCATGTCCAGTTATCGAGTTTCATTCCTCTTCTGTTTTTCCTGGTCCTCAAGGGAAATGTTACGAGACCCAGAGATGAGAAACAAACTGATTTCCAACCCCACAAACTTCAACCACATAGCACACATGGGTCCCGGTGACGGCATCCAGATCCTGAAAGATCTTCCTATGGTGAGAGACCACCTGGTGGTGAACAGGAGAATGACACCTGTATAGTACAGAGCCCTTATATGTGTTATATATCAGTACTTTACTGAGGACATCAGCCCCTGTTCAAAGGAGCTTACACTCCAATGTCCTTACCAGCCACAATTACGGTAGAGTAATTTAAAGTGTATTTAACATGAAAACGTTTGTTTTCTTCATTTTGAATAGAGTTTGAGGGGGTTAACCCTTTGTCAGGTTTTTATTCCTGTCTGTATCTCTTTTGATATTCACCCTCTCTATTTGTCTTGGTGACCATTGCCACTGGGACTGAAAGCGATGGGAAATTCAAAATGATACTGTTTGCACCAAAACAATAGATGAGGGTAAATCCTCCAAAATAGACACCTGTTCAGGTGACAACAGATCTTAGAGGGGAATTCCTCTTAATTAAAGAGGTTTTCTCTTACTTCCCATGACATTTCCATGACAAGAAGTAAAGAGGAATCTCCCCAGTAGGACACAAACAATAAAAAATAAACTGACGGGTTTTAACCATCCTCTACTTTATACAGTATGAAAAAAAGTTGTGGCTATACATACAGTGTAACTATCCATATACTTTGGGAAGAATCCCATGTACACATAGGGAGGGCATACAAACTCCATACAGACAATATGATTGATGCAGTATTGATGCAAGATAGCAGACTTCTTAGCCAGTCTGTCCAAAAAAGAAAACGCGGAAGTATTAAATGACTGTAAAACCGTGAGCTGAACTTTTCCTGCCGTCCTTCAAACAGGCTAGGTGAGTCTGCCAGATGGAAGAGGACATTGACTACTTAGTCACTATGCTGTTTACTGTTGATCAGAAATCTAAAGGTCTAATATTTATTTTTATTGGAGTAAATGCTGCTTCGGTGTTGCTCACAGGATCTCTGTAGAACCAGAGGCTTGGCATAGATTGGCTGAGCCTTAACTTCAATAGAAAACACATGACCAAATACCTAATGTTTTTATAACCAGCACTGGAGGTGCATTTTCTCCTGTAAAGGTATGCATATCAGGCCTTCTATCACACTCTATTTATCCCAGTAAGACTGTTCAAATAGCTTAACATTTATATATAAGATAAAGCCTACTTACCGCCCACCTCCCCAGCTAATGACTGAGATAATCCCAAAAAGCTATTTCATCCCCCAAAGTTGTTCTTCCTGCTGGTCTTGTTGCTGCCCCTGTCACCGAAACATCCAATGCAGGACCAGTACCCACCACTGGTCCTGTATGGTATCTCCTGCCGGGAGAGGACAGTGATTATCGCTAGCAGCTATAGTAGCCGCTTGCAATGATCACAAGCGAATCTGTCAGGCTGGTTGTACCCAAGTTGATTGATCGATCAACTTGGTAATTCAGCCTGCCCATTAGTGGTTTGAATCTCGAGATTTGAACTGTGTATGGCCAATCTTAGACCAGCCGGAGGCTGTGTAATCGATACATAGGACATGAATACTTCCTTTACCAGTGGTGACATTAGTAAATTACAAGGATTTATTATGACAGACTGTTTCTGATTTCCCAATGTCTGCCATAGCTTTTAACAGGTTCTTTCCCTGCTGAATTAACATCAGTGACTTGTTTTTTTTTTTATTGTAAGCCTCATTTTTTCCTCCTGAGATTCTAAAAAAATATAAAATCCAGGTCTGCTAGTAATTGGCAAGGGTTAACAGATCTCTATATGGAGATGTCACTGCCCTAGGCATGCGTGAATGATGGTGCTGTCATGTTGTATAATCCCTAACCATTTATTCACCAACCACACTACCTTGCAATTGGTGTTTGTAATAATAATAATTATGCACTGTAGGGGGGCAGTGATTTCTGCATTAGGTGAAGCTCTATGATTGGATTTACAGTAGGGATGCACCGATACCATTTTTTTTACAATGAGTACAAGTACCGATACTTCTTTTTTTAGTATTCACCATACCAATTACCGATAACTACTGCAACTGTTTTGTTTTAACTTCAGCTGTCAGCAAAGGTACAAAGCATTGGAAAGTTATTTACAAATGAAATAAATCGATTTTTTTTAATTTAGCGCTTTTTCAATGTAAAATGTGTAAATATATATTGATATATATGTGTAAAAATATTCACTAACAAAGCAAACAAAAAAAAAGTTTTAATTGTTTATCGTTTATAAAATAGATGTGAACAAAAGAAAAAAAAGCAGGAACATAATAATTAAATGGAGGAGAATAGGGAGTTAATTAAAGCTGATTTTAGTAAATTAAGGGGTTAAACAGAGGAACATTTGTTCATCCCTTTGATCTGCAGATGAAGAAACATAAATATACAAAAAGAAACAATGTTTCAGAGCTGAGCAATGTTGTTAATAAACATTGCCGGCTGCTTTTTTTTTTTGACAGCTCCAGTTATCAGATTTCTCTAACACTGGGGAGACCCACTGACAGCTCAAAGAACCAAGCCTGAAAGTATTGGTTTCAGGTATCGGTTCATTTCCACGAGTACCGATACTTGTGCAAATATTCGGTATTAGCACCAATACCGATACTAGTATTGGTGCAACCCTAATTTACAGTTCATCAATCAGGAGGTCATAGCTGTTTGTTAATCAAGCTGCAGAGAGTCTTGTGGCTCTGCTGGACACACAAAGACATCCCTCTTCCATGAACTTGGTTGCAGGTGTTATCTAACAGTGCCAAAGTTTGCAATCATTATGAATTTTTTTAAATTGTACGAGAAATTTGAAGGCTACTATTACTGACTTCTTTTGGACATTTATTTTGGGAATACTAATTCCCTGGCTATGTTTGTCCTCTTGTCTTGTCACTGAAGCAGAACAAGTGCAGCCAGAGGAAAGTGGGATCAAGTTTGCCTACCTGTTCCAGATAAGTGACTCAATGTATTGAAGCTTTTGGATAACAGAGCAACTTGGCAACTAGCATTTTCAAAAGGAAACTCAACAACAGCAGCCTACAAATGTTTTTCTTTAAAGCTGAACTTCAGGCAAACCAGCTCTTTAAAGAGGAACTGCAGTCTGCTCATTTAATTTGTAATAAAAACATCTTTGCCAGTCTGAAGCTTCCCTCCAACCATTTATTGCATATTATTTTATATATACCGTGATTCTATACTTGCCAAATATGCTGCAGAAATCTCCCTCCACTAAGTCTGGCTGCAGCCATTTTAACTGTGGGCAGCTGAAGCAGCTGTCTGTTCACTTCCTGGATTTACACAGACACAAAGAGGCACACCACCAGCTCTGCAGTCCTGTAGCTCTCATTGGCCTTCTTATGACTCAACTCCCACAAGAGAGAGGGCTGTGCATGATGTCATAAGCCTAGGCTAATGACCAGACAAACAGGAAGTGGGCTTTATAAGGTATTTACTATCCAAAGTTAAAACAACAAGGGCAGAAGATTTAATAGATGGAAAGTTGAAAAAATGACTGAAGGTCCGCTTTAATATCATATATTATAGGAGCTGCTTTAGCTCCCAAAGGATTTGTATTTCAGTCCATCCAGTTCTGAAATTTGCACAGCTCTACCACACAGCATAGCCCTGTCTGGAAGGGAAAGTGACACAATTTTTATGCTGCGGTTGAGTAACACTTACAGATCTTGCACCCCCCCAGCCAGTGATTGGACAGTTAAGGAAAATCAAAAGACTCACCTCCCTGTCGCTCTGATCTTTCCTCCTACCAGCATAATCCTTGCACTGTAGTACAACTGATTGGCTCCTTGTGCTGCATCTCCTTCTTTAAGTCAGAGCTCAGGGACTGCAAGAGGCTGCTATTAGGTACTACAGGCACTTACCCTGCTTCTATGTGAACAAATACATTAATGAATACAGAGCTGCGTTAATTTATGTATTATACAACAGCCTGGAGTTCAGCTTTAAACTTGTTATTATTGTCCGCCTTAGACACAGGCCCATAATTTAGAATTTTCCCTGCAGCATGTATAAGGCTCCGAAATATGGCTGTGTACATCTGTCCTAATCCTTAAACCCTCTCCCCTTTTGTTTTTAATTATCAAAAGCAACCCCTAAACCCAGTGTGATCTCTCAAAAACAACAAATATTTCTATGAATAAAAAAACATAGTGCCCTACTAAACAGCCATGTATGAGGAAGAAGCTTTGTGTCATAGCTGTCAATGTTGGGGGTGGTTAAACATCACATGCAATGCGCAATCCTTGTAACCCCCCCACCATACAGGGCACAAAAATGTGAATAATCTGGGCACCTGCTTAGCATTGTTTGCATGTTAGCTGTCCTCCCAAGTGGTGCTTTGTTGTGTCCTGGCTTTAAGGGGGCAGTGCCATGCATTTTGCAATTTTTTCTTTTTTCTTTTTTTAATCTGCTCTGCACCTCACAGCTCTGTTGTAGTGTGAACCGGGCACATAGAAAATGTTTTCTATTTTGAGTGCTCTTCCAGAGACCTGTGGTATTATAGTGCAGAAATCTGCAGTTTCCACATAGTGTGAAGGCCGCGTACACACGCGCGGACTGTTGGCCCAACTTTGTCCGTCCAACAGTTTGAGCGAACAGTCCGCTCAAACTTAGCATGGACGGACATGGCCACACACGACGGACGAACAGTTTGCTGAAACCGTGCGCGATGACGTGAACGGCACGTACGACGGGACGAAAAATACGACGTCCTATACACTGCAATGCAACCTTCCGACGTGGAAATCCTTTCTGAGCATGCGCGAGACTTAGTTGGCCGAACAAGCCTACACACGAGCGAACAGTCCGCTGAAACCTTGTTTCAGCGGACAGTTTTTCGGAATTTCCGTAAGACCTTGTTCGGCCAACTGTCCGCTGAAACTGTCCGCTGAAGCCCCACACACGAGCGGACTGTCCGCCCAAACACTGTTCAGCGGACAAGGTTGGGCGAACAGTCCGCGTGTGTGTACGCGGCCTGAACAGATCAGAGGAAATCAAGATCAGTTTGTTATATTTGGAAATCAAAACAGCATTGCAATGAGAGAGGACAGAAAATAATTTGCTTGGAGCAGGAAATTCACTAAGATGCAAAACATTTGTTGTAAAGTTGACCCTTTAAAGTGACCCTGTCCTACGATCTTAAAATTCATATAGCAGCTTCCGTAAAAGCTAATTTCACCTTTGTTCACCCTTTTTTTTTTTTTTTTTTTTTTTTCTAAATTCCATCTCCCCTATGTACCAATATAGCATTATTGTACTTCTTTTGCAAAAATAAAACCGTTTTCCATTAATTCTACACAGACTTACCTCACTCTCTTCTGCCTTACTTCCTGGTCAGACTTTAGGTCATGACACAGGAAGGACTTGACAGCTGATCTAATTAGCGCACACTCTGCACCATCTACCCTCAGCTGGTTGATTCCTTCCTGTGTCATGAGCTAAAGTCTTACCAAGAAGTAAGACGGAAGTAATGAGCCATGTGTTTAAACAGCCATGAAGAGAGTAAGGTAAGCCTGTGTAAAATTAATGGAAAGCTTTTTTATTTTTGCAAAATAAGTACAATGCTATATTGGTATATAGGGGAGCTGGAATTTAGAAAGAAAAAAAGGCGAACATAGCCTTTAAAGAATATAATAAGTACTTACCTCTCCTGCCGCCTGCACCACCTAAAATTGTTCTGTTAAAAGAGGAATGCTGGAAAACTGACACTTCTGAGAGCCATTATGATCTCCTGTATCCCCTCAAGCTCTTACTGTTGTATTCTGTATTAGTCCTAAAGTTGATGAAGGGCTAGACAGCAGGAGGTCTTGGAAAGGGTGAAGAGGATGGTTTGGGTGATATTTTGAGATGAGATTGATGATGTAGATCAATGTTGAGAATGTCTTTGTATGATATTGTTAGTATGTAGAATTGTATTTGTTGGGTGATTGGTAGCCAACGTAGGGATTGGCAGAGGGGGGTGGAAGACACTGAGCGGTAGGTGGTTGGTAAGGTGGATGACCCTTGAAGCAGTCTTCATGATAGAATGAAAGGTGATATCCTGTGTAGAGGTAGGTAATTGGGGAGGGAGTTGCAATAGTCAAGGTGAGAGGTAACAAAGGAGTGAATTAGTAACTTTGTGGTGCTACTGGTGGGCAATTTGGAGACATGGCACTCGGCAGGAGGAACCAGAGGGAGCTAGAGGGGACACAGGAGATACACTCTTCCAGGAGATTTCAATGAATGATTCTTTAATGAGACAGCAGGCAGCAGTAGAATAAATATATTCTCTACATGGAGCTGTGTTATTTAAATCTTAAATTTGGCAACAGGGTTACTATTAATTCCCCTTCAAATCATGTTGTTAAACAGCATAGTGGAGTAGTTGGGAGCCCCACTATATATTGTCTTGTGTGTCTCCTCAGACAGGTTTTGCAGGCCCTGGTGTTTCCGCTCCCTGGGACGTCCTTTGGCAGGGAAAGGGTTTGCTATTTCCCTGTGCTGATTGTGTCTTCCTTTCTGTCTCTTTATCAGCCAAGGTCCCCTTATCCATCCCCCCTCCGCCATCACTCCAGCCTGATCTCCACTCCGAGCAACTTTGAGCACGTCTATCACATGACTGTAAACTCTGCTGAAAACTTCCTGTCCTCCGAACCCGCACACCCCACCTCTTCCTCCTACTCCTCCCCGTCTCTCAGTACCACCCCTGCCAATCACAGGGTACGCACAGGCGAGCCCCTTCGCTGTACTAACCTGTGTGGTCTGCCTGGCTTGGCTTCTCATCGTCACTGCTTCATGCCATTGTGCCTGCTCTGTCACCCAGCACCCTTCATCATCAGCTCATTCATTTAGAGGGAATCTCCATTATGTTTTCTTTTAGGATCACATCACTGGGCAGGGCTTACTGATTTTTTTATTTTTCAGGCCTTTCAAGAGATTTTAAATATTGTTTTAAAATGAAACTGCTTTTTGCACATGAAGGGCAAAACAGGTTCACCTTAACCACTTTAGGACTGGAATGACCAGGCAATTTTTTTGTGATACGGCACTGCGTCGCTTTACCCAAAAAAAAATTATCCTCCTTTTTTTCCCCACAAATAGAGCTTACTTTTGGTGACATATGTTCACCTCTGTGGTTTTTCTTTTTTGCACTATAAACAAAGAGCAACAAATTTGGGGGGGAAAAAAAAGTTATTTTTTTTACTTTTTGCTATAATACATATCATAAAAACACAAATGTATTCATCAGTTTATGCCAATATATATATTCTTCTACATATTTTTGGTAAAAAAAATTAAAATAGGCATATATTGATTGGTTTGCACAAAAGTTATCGTGTCTACAAACTATGGGATAGATTAAGGGACTTTTATTTATTTTCTATTGTTTCTACTGGTCATGGCGGCGATCTGTGATTTTTAGCGGGACTGCGACATTGCGGCGGACAAATCTGACCACAAATTACACTTTTTGGGGACAAGTGACATTATTACATTGATCAGTGCTATAAAATGTACTGATCAATGTAAAAATTACACTGGCTGGGAAGGGGTTAGCACTAGGGGGCAATCAAGAAGTGTGTTCCCTAGGTGTGTTCTAACTGTAGGGAGAATGGGCTGCCTGGGACATGAAAGTGATCACTGTTCCCGATCACTGGGAACAGTAGATCTCTGTCATGTCTCCTGTCAGAATGGGGATCCGCCTCATCTACAAAGGCAGATCCCCATTCTGCCTCTGTACTAAGTGGTCGCTGGTCGCCGACAGACATAGAGTCCGCTCGACCCGCTGACAATGCTCCCGCCGCTTGCAGCAGCCGTGAGATCGCGCCTTCTGAAACTGCGCCTGCGAGAGCTGATGTACAATGGCGCCGATTCGCGCAGGAGAGCCAACCTGCCACAGGCGGTTGTTACCTGGTTAAGGCCATGTTCACATGGTCTTCAGCTTATATAAGAGCAATGTGTACAGCAGGCTTTCATAAAGCATTTACAAAGTTTTCAATTATCTTCAAGCAGCTTTTTATTTATTTTTTAAGACTTCACACCCTTTTGCTATGTTTTTAGGAAGGCTGAATTGTATAACGTTAAGTTTTTTTAAAGTTGAAGTACATGCAAAACATTTTTTTATTATTTTGGATAGAGTAAGAAAGGATTATTGCCCCTGTCTGATTTTTTATTTTTTATTTTTCTGGCCATCTGTGTCCCATTGGGGAAACAGACAGCAATATAATCTGACAGCTGCCCCTCTTCACTCTATCCAAAACTAAAGCTTTAGTTATGCTTTTAGGTTTTGGATAGAGAAGAGCTGAGTTGGGGCCTCTGCCATATTTTTATTGCTGATGTGCGAGGAGAAAAGAGACAGGCACATAGGGTCCCTTCACACCTGTGCATTGCATTATTACATTTTAAAAAACACATTTTGCAGTTCTTTACTGTAAATGCACAGTAACATGTACAACCGTGGCCAAAGGTTTTGAGAATGACAAATATTAATTTTTCACAAAGTCTGCTGCCTTTTATGATGGCAATTTGCATATACTCCAGAATGTTATTAAGAGTGATCAGATGAATTGTAATTAGTTGCAAAGTTCCTCTTTGCCATGAAAATTAACTTAATCCCATAAAAAAACATTTCCACTGCATTTGTGACAAGGCTTCAGGGTGTCCAAGAAAGTCCAGCAAGAGCCAGGACCATCTTCTACAGCATGATTCAGCTGCGGGTTTGGGGCACCACCAGTGCAGAGCTTGCTCAGGAATAGGGATGAGCTGAACACCCAACGGTTCGGTTCGCACCAGAACTTTCGAACACAACTTGCGAAAATTCGTGCAAACTTTAGGACCCCATTGAAGTCTATGGGACTCAAACGTTCGAAATAAAAAGTGCTAATTTTAATGGCTAATATGCAAGATATTGTCCTAAAAAGGGTTTGGGGACCTGGCTCTTGCCCCAGGGGACATGGGTCAATGCCTAAAATGTTTTTAAAAACACGTTTTTTCGGGAGCACTGATTTTAATGATGATTAAAGTGAAAAAAAAGTGAAATATTCCTTTTAATTTTGTGCCTGGGGGGTGTCTTTAGTATGCCTGTGAAGTGGCACGTGTTTCCTGTGTTTAGAACAGTCCCTGCACAAATTGATATTTAACGTAAAAAAAGTCATTTAAAACTGCTTGCTGTTTTAATGTCATGTCTGGTTCCGGCAATATGAATGAAAATCATTAAGAAAAATGGCATAGGTAGCCCCCCCTGCCCATTACCAGCCCCTTTGGGTCTTGTACGGATATTAAGGGGAACCCTGTACCCATATTAAAAAAAGGAAAGGCGTGGGGCCTCCAGGCCCTATATACTCAGAACAGGAGTATACAAGCGGTGCAAACAAAATAGGGACTGTGTAGGTTTGTTGTGTTAAGTAGAATCTGTTTGTAATTTTGAACTGGTACATTTTTAAAGTGTAGCTCCAGTCAAAAAATCTATTTTTAAGCTTTTTGGAAAACATAGGGAAGGGTTATCACCCCTGTATAATTTTTTTTGCCGTCCATCTTTTTTTCATCTCGCTTCCTGTTGTCTCCTTCCGTTTGCAAGTAGGAGACGTTTGTAAGTTGGATGTTTGAAAATAGGGGCCTGCCCTATATGCTCTGCAGAAATGGCAGAACAGGGTGTTGGTGTTGCCACAACACTGTAAGCCCTCAAAGTGACTCTTGGTGGGCGCTGGAGCGCCCTGCTGTGAACGATTATATCAAGAATTGTAATTACATGCCATTGTTGAACAGTGGTAGAAAAATTGGGCCTTTGGTGGTTGTGGTGGTGGTGCTGCTGGTGCCACAACACTATAAGTCCTCACAGTTACTCTCAGTGGGCACAGGAACGGGCCCTGCTGTGAAATATTATATCGAATAATAATAATAGAATTGTAATTACATGTCTGTTAAACAGGGGCTGAAAAATTGGGCCTTAGGCACTGCTTGCTGGTGCCACAACACTGCAACTTCTCCCAAATTGGGCCTATACACTGCAACCTCTACCATATACTCTAGTTGGAGTGCAGGAATGAGCCCTGCTGCAAAGCATTGTATCAAAAATTGTAATTACACGCCCCTGTTAAACAGGGGCTGAAAAATTGGGCCTTAGGCACTGCTTGCTGGTGCCACAACACTGCAACTTCTCCCAAATTGGGCCTATACACTGCAACCTCTACCATATACTCTAGTTGGAGTGCAGGAATGAGCCCTGCTGCAAAGCATTGTATCAAAAATTGTAATTACACGCCCCTGTTAAACAGGGGCTGAAAAATTGGGCCTTAGGCACTGGTACTGGTGCCACGACACTGCAACCTCTCCCATATACTCTATTTGGAGTGCAGGAATGAGCCCTGCTGCAAAGCATTGCATCAAAAATTGTAATTACACGCTGAAAAATTGGGTTGGTGGCATCACCCAGAACCAAAAATGTTCTTCCAAGATATCAGCGGAGGAGGAAGAGGATAGACACTCAACATAACAGGACAGACACTCAGCATCAGCATAGGCAGTCTTGAAGGGATGTGATATTTCCAAAAAAATAATTTGGTTACATCCGCTTCAGGTGCTTGGTAGCTGGTGGTGATCCAAGACTGATTAATCTTTATGAAGGTCAGTCGATCAACCGAATCGGTGGACAGGCGCACCCTGTGATCGGTTGCGAAGCCACCAGCAGCACTGAAGGTGCGTTCCGAAAGAACGCTGGATGCAGGACAGGCCAGTAGCTCAATTGCATACTGTGCAAGCTCTGGCCAGTGATCCATCCTCAAGACCCAGTAAGCCACAGGATTTTCGATGGGAAAGGTGTCCAAGTCTGACCTTGCCCCTAGGTATTCTGGACCATGTAAATCAGACGCTGGCGATGGTTGCTGGAACTGATCATACCTTGGGGCTGCGGACTAAAAAATTGTCTGAACGCATCGGTCAGATGGCCACCTTCTCCACCGCTCCTTCTGACCGATGCCTCAGCAACGCGTTGTCCAGGACCAGGAGTTTGTAACCTCCCAGTCTCTGGGAACGCGTTGCACAGACCTTTCTGCAAGACCTCCCGGAGATGTCTCATCCTCTGCTCCCTCTGCGATGGCAAGATAAGGTCGGCAACTTTACCCTTGTACCGTGGATCAAGGAGAGTGGCCAGCCAGTAATGGTCCCTCTCCTTGATCCGAAGAATATGAGGATCCTTTCACAGGCTTTGTAGGATCAGGGAGGCCATGCAGCGTAGGTTAGCTGAGGCATTCGGTCCGGAGTCCTCTGGGTCACTAAGGACAACATGATCCGCAGCTACCTCCTCCCAGCCATGTACAAGTCCACGGGTTTTTTGGGACTGTAAATCATCCCTACAAGACTGCTGCTGCTGAGTGCCAGGCTCCACCTCCATGCTGACACAATCATCCTCCTCCTCATCCTCCTCTTCCTGTGTGATGGGTGGGACAGCAGAAACAGTGTCCGGATAAAGGGGGCCTTGAGAGGCAAGGAAGTCCTCCTCTTCCTGCCTCTGTTCTGCCTCAAGTGCCTTGTCCATTATTCCACGCAGCGTATGCCAATCATGGCTCTCCTCGCTGCCAGCGCTGTGATTGGCCAAGCATGTGGGGTCACAGTGCATGCTTGGCCAATAATGAGCCAGCAATGCACTGCGATGGCGCAGTACATTGTGGGCCGTGAGCGCCGCGCGAATTTGGTGCGAACGGCCCACAGAGTTCTGGCTTCGCCAAACGGGCGAACAGCCGGGGTTCGAGTCGAACATATGTTCGACTCGAACACCAAGCTCATCCCTACTCAGGAATGGCAGCAGGCGGTTGTGAGTGTATCTGCACGCACAGTGAGGCGAAGACTTTTGGAGGATGGCCTGGTTTAAAGAAGGGCAGCAAAGAAGCCATTTCTCTCCAGGTAAAGCTTTAGAGACAGACTGATATTCTGCAAGGATTTGACTGCTGAGGACTGGGGTAAAGTAATTTTCTCTGAATCCCCTCTACAATTGTTTGGAGCATTCGAAAAAAACTGTCTAGAGAAGAAAAGGTGAGCGCTACCATCAGTCCTGTGTCATGCCAGCAGTAAAGCATCCTGAAGCCATTCATGTGTGGGGTTGCTTCTCAGCCAAGGTAGTGGGCTCACTCACAATTTTGCCTAAGCACACAGCCATGAATAAAGAATGGTACAAAAACATGCTCTGAGAGCGACCAACCATCCCAGAACAGTTTGGTGATGATCACTGCATTTTCCAGCATGATGGAGCACCTTGCCAGAAGGCAAAAGTGATAACGAAGTGGCCTAGGGAACAAAGCATTGAGATTTTGGGTCCATGGCCAGGAAACTCCCCAGACTTTAATCCCGTTGAGAACTTGTGGTCAATCCTCGAGGCAAGTGAAAAAAAAAAAACACTAATTCTGACAAACTCCAAGAGTTGATTATGCAAGAATGGGCTGCCATCAGTTAGAGTGTGGCCCAGAAGTTGATGGACAGCATGTCAGGGTTAATTGTAGAGGATCTTGAACAAGAAGGGTCAACACTGCAAATATTGACTCTTTTCATAAACGTAATGTAATTGTCAATAAAAGTCTTTGACACTTATGAAATGCTTGTAATTATACTTCAGTATACCATCGTAACATCTGACAAAGAAATCTAAAGACACTGAAGCAGCAGACTTTGTGAAAATTAATATTTGTGTAATTCTCAGAACTTTTGGGCAATGTTGTACAATGGTGTGTTGCATTGCCATTACTTTTAAATACCACCCCAGCACATTAATCCAATGTCTTGTAGCACATGGTAATGCACTACAGCACATGGATGTGAATTTTTAAAACCCTTGTAAACATTTTTTGTCATATGTGTCTTTAAAAAATTTAATTTACCCTTTTATGCCCAGTGATAAAAACAATTAGAGAACATGATTCTCCCTAACTGGGACACAGAGAGCAATAAAACCCTTAACAATAGTTCTAACTCCTCGCCACTTTATCCAAATCCAAAAAAAAAATTATGTTTTGCCCTTAATTTGCTTTAATGCATCCTTACTCTATCCAACAAAAAGTTTTGCCTATACATGCAGTTTATACTGTGAAAATATGTATTTCTTTGCGATGAGCAGGTCAAAATGTTTTCCATATTTGTTGGTCCTGTACAGAGGTGACATTTCATTTGTCCCTGGAGACAATAGAATTATTTGACACTTTAGGTTCTGATGTAGCCATACTGAGGTGCAATAGTTTGACTTAAAGCTAAACTCCAGGACTAGACATGCAAATAAAATATATGGCTGAGAGCTGTTTAACCTGCCTAAGGTTTTGTATTTCTGTCCATCCAGCCTTGAAATTTACATAGCTATGCCTCACAGAACAGTCCTGTCTAGCAGGGCAGGAGGCATGGCTGTTCTGTGCTACAGTTTAATAATACTTAGGGCTTGTTTACCCTTGCTTCAAAATATGGTTTCGGACACGCTTTTTTAAAGCTCTCTGAATGCCAGTCCATGCTCTTGTCACTAAATAAAATAGTTAACTTACAGTCTTGTTTACACCTTGAGTTTGCTTTGCTTCAAAAATGATACCCCATGTTGCTTTAGTGGTGCTTCAAAGTGTCTTTAAAGCCTCCATAAAAGTCTATGACAAAGCTCACTTGAAACATCTACAGCTTTTGATATCCTTTCAGCCAGTCCACACTTTTTCCATCATTCTGTTACGTTGCACTCAGAAGTCCAATCACCTACATTGTGCTCATTGTGTTGCGCTGTGTTTGAGTGGAGTGTCATTGTGGGGTTTTGCTGTCATCATGTCGTCGGAGGGGAAGCTGCAGGCTCGGCTTTTGTTATCGTCTGCAGCTCCTTTGTGCCGCTTTGATTTCATTTATCAGCTGATATTGGTCATTTGTCTCCTCGTCCTGCTGAGTGGCAAAGCAAACTGACGTGTCTTCCCTTTGCCGCATACAGAATCCCCGGACCCAGGACAGTCGGTCGATGTTCAGTGGTTCTGTCAGTATTCCGTCAATCACCAAGTCGCGCGGTGAGCCCGGCCGGTCAATGAGTGCCAGCAGTGGCCTCGCTGCAAGTAAGTGTTAACTGCTCACAGCAGCCACAGCAAAATATGTTCTCCCTACCACCACAGCTAATGAGGGGGCAAATCTACTAGCACTTGGAGTACATTTTTGCCCTTATTGACTTCAAAATTTAGTTCAGGATTGACCTGAAATTCTCAGTGCTGTTATTATCTTTGCAAACCTAAAGTTGGCCATACACATTATAATTGGATTTATACAATATCTATACAATCAAAGCCCAATTCAATTATAATTTTTTTTACCAACCCAGAATTTGTTAAAGGCTCCTGTATCAGTCTGTACAATTCTAAAATCAACTTATGCTCTCCCTCCCAGGCACAGCAGCTCACTGTGGGAGGTTTCAGTAACACAGGCAATGCTGTCCATCCAGGAAGCACGGGGGGGATAGGTTTGGTTAGGTACCGACTGACAAGATACAGACTTGCGAATCAGCATTGACAATCCTAAAAGCCACGTGACATCTTCCCATCCCACTGTAGTGTAAGCAGGCACAGCCTACATAAGAGTGACAACTCTGCTCTGAATTCAGAAGCAGTTCAGCTTTTCAACCCATCACAGGAAGCTGCATTAAGTGTACTTCAGTGACAGGATCAACAGGTAGTTGTGGGCCTTTGCAGGGGGACTAAGGGAAAGCTGTAAGTGCAGATGTGCTTATAATTGCTGTGATACATATTTTTTAATGGAAGGCCATAATTCTTTTTTAGAATTTAAAAAAACAGCTTTTATTGTGGTATTCACCTATTGCTGTTCCCCACACACTGGCCATATGCTCTTCCTCTTCTGGTTTGAATGACCTTCATTCAATCCCCTTGAATACTTGGTTCACCCCTAAGAATCATCTTGTTATAATGGGGTACCTAATATAAATCAAAGCAGTGAGACTCTGGTCTGTATTATTACTGATCTAATGAGGGATTGTTGGAGCTCAACTACTAAACTAAAAGTTCAGCTGTGTGAGTTTCTAGAAATTGTAACCCTCTGGATGCTATGCATACTGATGTAAACCAAATAATGCGCTTTATTCCCCAACAGAACCAACTTTGTAACAAATGGTCTTCCTTTGCCTCCAGGGTCATCGCAGAATGGTAGTGCGCTACGGCGAGAATTCTCGGGAGGGAGTTATGGAGCAAAGCGTCAGCCTATGACGTCGCCGTCCGATGGGTCTCTATCTTCTGGAGGACTTGACCAAGGAAGTGATGCCCCAGCTCGGGAATATGAAAGAGAGGTGAGCAATAAGTGCGCACAGGATTTCTCAATCTTAACTAAAGGCAAAACTCTCTTTCTTAATTTTGTATAGAAGAGAGGGATTAGAACACCTGTCAGGTTATTATTGCTGTCTGTTCCCGTGTTAGGGAGATTTACCCTCTCTATTTATCCTGTTTACCAAAACTGACAAACTGAAAAACCCTCCCATGTGATATCCAAAATGGAAAAATATGTTTTTCCTTTAGTTTCACTTAAAACATAGGGCTCTAGCCATCTGTGTCCCATTCTTTTTCTAGATTATCAAAAACATTCTAGACATGTTTTCCTTTGAAGCAGCACTCCTGGTATGCTATATTCTCGGTGTTGGTTTGGATCTCTCTTGCTGGACAGCTCTAGCAATACAAATACTTTTCATATGTTTTCAGCAAACATATTGATGGGTTACTACATATAGATGTCGTAATGTTTCTGAACCTGGTTTAATATGCAAGGATCTACGTTATGAGAACAAGGCATGATTCAATAATCAGAAGTTAAAAAAAATATATATATAACAAAAGTGAGTACACCCCTCACATTTTTGTAACTATTTGTTTATATCTTTCCATGTGACAACACTGAAGAAATTACCCTTTGCTACAATGTAAATTAGTGAGTGTACAGCTTGTATAACAGTGTAAATTTGCTGCCCCCTCAAATAACACAGCAATTAATGCCTAAACCGCTGCCAACAAAAGTTGATTTGATTTGAGTTGATTTGACTATGAGTACACCCCTAAGTGAAAATGTCCAAATTGGGCCCAATTAGCCATTTTTCCTCCCCATTGTCATGTGACTCATCAGTGTTACAAGGTCTCAGGTGTGAATAGGGAGCAGATGTGTTAAATTTGGTGTTATCGCTCTCACTTTCTCATACTGATCACAGAGGTTCAAAATGGCACTTCGTGGCAAAGAACACTCTGAGGATCTGAAAAAAGAACATTCAAGGATGGTGGTGGGAGTGTCATGGTCTGGGGCTGCATGAGTGCTACCGGCATTGGGGAGCTACAGTCCATTGAGGGAACCATGAATGCCAACATGTATTGTGACATACTGAAGCAGAGCATGATCCCCTCCCTTTGGAGACTGGAATGCAGGGCAGTATTCCAACATAATGACCCCAAACACGCCTCCAAGATGACCACTGCCTTGCTAAAGAAGCTCAGGGTAAATGTGATGGAGTGGCCAAGCATGTCTCCAGACCTAAACCCTATTGAGCATCTGTGGGGCATCCTCAAATGGAAAGTGGAGGAGCGCAAGGTCTCTAACATCCACCAGCTCCGTGATGTCGTCATGGATGAGTGGAAGAGGACTCCAGTGGAAACCTGTGAAGCTCTGGTGAACTCCATGCCCAAGAGGGTTAAGGCAGTGCTGGAAATAATAAATAATGGTGGCCACACAAAATATTGACACTGGTCCAATTTGGACATTTTCACTTAAGGGTGTACTCACTTTTGTTGGCAGCGGTTTAGACATTATTGGGTGTGTGTTGAGTTATTTTGAGGGGACAGCAAATTTACACTGTTATACAAGCTGTACACTCACTACTTTACATTGTAGCAAAGTGTAATTTCTTCAGTGTTGTCACATGAAAAGAGAAAATATTTACATGTGAGGGGAGTACTACTTTTGTGAGATACTCTGTGTGTGTGTGTGTGTGTGTGTGTGTGTGTGTGTGTGTGTGTGTGTGTGTGTGTATGTATATATATATATATATATATATATATATATATATATATATATATATATATATACATACACACACACACACACACAACAGCAGAGGTTCTAACTCCATTCCATCCTATTCCAAACTTTAAAGTACAAGTTCATGTTTTTCAAAAATCCCCCTCTACCCTTTCCCTAGCCCCCCTTCCACCCTGTCCTCCCATGGCTGCAGCAGTGAAAATCTAGAGCAGGAATGTACATATCTGCCCCAATAAATTTGAATTGAGCATTGCTCCTGCAGTACAGGTATGTGCCATTCAAGTAATGTGAGTGTGGTGGCAGCCTTGCATTCGATTTTTAAGAATATGGTTACAGACCATAGGAGGCTGCAGCTGTTGGAGGTAAACATGGACCTGCTAGGGGGATTGACACAAGTAATTGTAAAGGGGGTAGGTATGGGAGGGTTTTACGTACTTTGAAATACAGGCTCCCTTTAGTATTGTATCCTTACTTTGTTGTAGTGCACCAGTTCCATTGCCTTTTTATAATGATCTGGTGATCTGGGAACAGCTTTGCTCACCTGTTTGTAAAATGGGAGGAATTCTCAAATATACCCACTGCAGATTCCTCATGCTCTAGAGAAAGTCTGATGAGACAGTACTAGGAAGATTTTCTTAGCCAGAAATAAAATCTAAGCTCACACCGGAAGCTTTAATTTGATTATAAAGGAAGCAAAGATGGAAATTTGTACTTCACATGTTTCAGGAAACACCCTCCCACTGAACATGTGAGGACCTGTCTGAAATTTGCTTGCACTGGATAACAGAAAATTTAGAATAACTTAAAATTGAGCAGACTCCTATATCATTACCTTACATTTTATTGAAAGTATTGGTGAGTACATCGGCCTGATGTACTTACCAATATTTTCAATAAACACCTTTTAACCTACCTTCAAGTTTGCATGCCTTTGGACTCAGGTGCTCCTTCCTTCCTACTTTTCCAATTGTACACATGGAAACGACCATAAAGCCGTACCTAGAAGGCAGCAGCCCAAACCCCAAGAGAGTCAATACATTATTCAAAACTGGACACAACCCACTGATGAAATTCCTTCCTACTTGCCAACACAGCCATCCACCCACCCACAACCAGTGACCAGGCAGTCAAGTGCAGTGTCCAGCACAAACAAGCTATTAGAGGGAAGGAAGAGGGTATTGTGGACAGGCGTTAATGAGGCATCTAAACAACCAGTTAATTAGGCATTTTTATATATATATATATATATATATATATATATATATATATATATATATGCAACATTTTTTTCTGTACAAATAAACATGTTTTCTTGCTACTTTTATGATATTTTTTTTTGTTTACTTGAAACAGGCAACAAACTTTGACTTGGGCAGAAGTACATTTTAAACTGATGCAGAGCTACTTTTGACCATTAGAGGGGGTAATTCTCAATAGAAACTGCTAGTATATTTAATATTCTCTAATTGCACCTTTCACACACTGTGTGCTGCCTCTCACAGAACACGTCTTTGTAAACTCACCCCACTTCAAGTTAAAGGGTATCTAAAGCCAATACTTATGTTTTTAGTTTTGGATAGAGTGAGAAAAGATTGAAATTCCTATCAGGTTATTATTACTGCATCCCGCTGGGAACATTCGTCCTGATGACTGTTGTCGCTAGGACATTAAATGACAGAAGCACTACATTTTACAGTTGTGACTAGAATGGGAATGGAAGGGAAATCTCTTGGTGGTGAATAATGTTCCAGTGACCGTTTTCTAAAAGGGTATTTGCCATCACTTTCTAGAGATTTCCTCTTACTTTATGTTTCTGAAGGGCAGAGAGCAATGGAAAATCTTGCAAATGGTACAAAGGCAGCAGAAGAACTAGACAGGGTTTTTGGCTTTAGATATACTTTATGGCTTTAGATATACTTTATGGCTTGTGTGTGTTAGAATTACACTTGACAATTTGTCATTAGGAATCTGTTAAGTACACACAGCCTGGCTGGTAAGGCTTTAAGTGCAGCGCTAAGTAACTAGTGATATATGTAATAATGCAAACACAAGTGCCGGGCACAATTAAACATACATTAATGACATTGCCTGCAAAGCAAGACTAGTATGCAAAATGGTGAAACAACATATAAATAAACATATTGATAATCTAAATGTCCATTAAACTGTGTCAAGAGATGAGTCCAAAGTGAAAAAAAAAAATTTTTTTTAAAGGGTGCAAAATAAGTGGATATTCGGACTTCCAGCCAAGGATGACCGACAGAGGTGTGTGCTCAATGCAGCAGGGAAACAATATTCACCATCAAATATGCTACCACCACCAGTGAAGGTAATAGGGTACTCTTACCAAATGGTGTCGGCTACCTGCCAGCAGCATAAAATCCTCAGCTAAAAATTTATTAACCACATCAGCCACGGAAGGATTTACCCCCTAACTGACCAGAGTATTTTTTTGCGATTCGGCACTGCGTTGCTTTAGCTGACAATTGCGCGCCCGTGCGACATTGTACCCAAACAAAATTGACATCCTTTTTTTCCCACAAATAGAGCTTTCTTTTGGTGGTATTTGATCACCTCTGCAGTTTTAGTTTTTTGCGATACAAACAAAAAAAGAGCGACAATTTTGAAAAAAAAGCTAACTTTTTTTATTCTTTGCTATAATAAATATCCCCAAAAATATATATATATAAAAAAAAAAATCTTCCACCATTTAGGCCGTTTCTTCTACATATTTCTGGTAAAAAAAAAAGGCAATAAGTGTATATTGATCGGTTTGCGCAAAAGTCATAGCGTCTACAAAATAGGGGATAGATTTATGGCATTTTTATTATTATTATTTTTTTATTTTTTTTACTAGTAATGGCGGTGATCTGCGATTTTTATCGTGACTGCAACATTGCGGTGGACAGATCGGACACTTTTGACACTATTTTCGAACCAGTGACATTTAAACAGCAATCAGAGCTAAAAATAGCCACTGATTACTGTATAAATGTCACTGGCAGGGAAGGGGTAAAACACTAGGGGGCGATCAAGGGGTTAAGTGCGTGGGCTCACTACAACATGATAGAGATCACTTCTCCCAATGACAAGGAGCAGTAGATCCCTGTCATGTTGCTAGGCAGAACAGAGAAATGCCTTTTTTATATAGGCATCTCCCCGTTCTGCGAACATCGAGTTTGCGGGACCTGCCGTAAATCGGCATGCAGTGGTCAGCATGTGGTTAAATAAAGTATTGCACTTACATTAATGTAAATAAAAACAGGCCTTTGTATTATGTGAACACTAGGAGAAGAACGTAGTGTTGTGGAGCCAGCATGCTACTATGTCCCAAAGTTTGTCTACCAGACATAACCCAGTCTTGGTAGACGAACGTTGGGACATACCACGCTGGCTCCATGACCCTGCATTCTTCTCCTTGTGATGACATTATACAAAGGCCTGTTTTTATCTACTTTGATGTAAGTGCAATACTTTATTTAATACATTTTTAGCCAAGGATTTTATGCTATGTGGCGATCTTTTTTTCCTGTATGTCTCCTTCCTGTTGACTGGTGGAGCCGATGAGTCTCTATATGCTGAACCTGGATCGTTATGCTTTCTTGATGTTGGTCCCTGAAAGCTTGATTGTAGAATCTGCACTGTTGTACAATACACGTGCTGGTTCCTGTGATGTTAAAGACCCCATCAGTTTTGCTTGTTTGGCTCTCTGCTGCTGGCAGGTAGCCCACACCATTTGGTAAGAGTACCCTATTACCATCACTGGTGGTGGTACCACATTTGATGGTGAATATTGTTTCCCTGCTGCATTGAGCACACACCTCTGTCCGTCATCCTTGGCTTGAAGTCCGAATATCCACCTATTTTGCACCCTTTAAAAAATAGCTTTTTTTCACTTTGGACTCATCTAAGTATCTCTAGATGCACTTTAACCACTTAAATACCAAACTATAGTAATATGACATCCACAGATGGGATCTCCCATCTTGGGCGGACGTCATATGACATCCTCACCTTCCGGAAGGCACAGGGGGTGGGTGCGCACGCCTGCCGCGTCACCGAGGAGCAAATGTGCGTGCTGGGTGGCCACGATGTCCGCCGGGCACCCGCATTCGCCTGTGACAGAGCAGGAATATGGATCTGTGTGTGCAAACACAGATTCACGTCCTGTCAGGGGAGAGGAGACAGATCGTGTGTTCCTAGTGTATATATATATAGAAACACCGATCAGTCTCCTCCCCCAGTCAGTCCCATCCCCCCACAGTTAGAATCACTCCTTAGGTAACAAATTAAATCCCTTGATTGCCCCCTAGTGTTAATACCTTCCCTGCCAGTGACATTTATACAGTAATCAATGGCTATTTATACAGTGCCTTACGAAAGTATTCGGCCCCCTTGAACTTTTCAACCTTTTGCCATATTTCAGGCTTCAAACATAAAGATATAAAATTTTTATTTTTTGTGAAGAATCACCAACAAGTGGGACACAATTGTGAAGTGGAACGAAATCTATTGGATTTTTGAAACATTTTTAACCACTTCCCACGTTCAGGAACGTCCTTCAGGAGTAGCGGGATCGCGCGCGCCCGCGCATCGGCGCGATCCCGATGTGCTCGTGTCACCCGGACACGGCACATCTCAGATCGGCAGGAGGGCTCTGTGATTGGCCCTCCTGATCACATGACGGCCGTGTCCAATCACGGCCGTCATGTGATGTAAACAAACAGCCGGTTGCTAGGCAATCGGCTCTCCTCTCCTCACACGGAAGTCACCGCTGAGGAGAGGAGAGCAGAACGCTGCAGCCGGCTGATGATCAGTGAGTATGGGCTGCTTTTTACAGCTTTTTACTCACTGATCATCAGTGTAGTGTAAACACACAACACACCACACAGTACAAACACAGTCCCCACATATGTCCCCAAAACACACATGTCCCCAAAACATACATGTCCCCAAATAATAAAAACACATGTCCCTAATAATAAAAACATGTCCCCCACATATGTCCCACTAAAATCACATGTCCCAATGATTATCTGCACACATATGTACGTGATCACCTGCACACATATGTACATGATCATTTGCGTACATATGTCCGTGATCACACAAACCAATTATTATACACTTAACGGAATTTTTTTTACCAAAAACATGTAGCAGAATACATTTTGGCTTAAATTTATGACAAAATTTGATTTTATTGGATTTCTTTTCAAATAGAAAAAAGAAAATATTGTTTTTTTTCCAAATTTCCGCTATTTTTGCACTTATATCGCAAAAAAAAAAAACGGAGTCGTGAATAAATAACACCAAAATAAAGCTCTATTTGTGCGAACAAAATGATAACAATTTCATTTGGGTACAGTGTAGCATGACCGCGCAATTGTCACTGAAAGCGCTAGAGCGCTGAAAGCTGAAAATTGGGCTGGGAAGGAAGGGGGTGAAAGTGCCCTGTATTGTAGTGGTTAACTAATAAAAAAATGAAAAGTTGGGCGTGCAAAATTATTCGGCCCCCTTGCGTTAATACTTTGTAGAGCCACCTTTTGCTGCGATTACAGCTGCAAGTCGCTTGGGGTATGTCTCTATCAGTTTTGCACATCGAGAGACTGAAATTCTTGCCCATTCTTCCTTGCAAAACAGCTCGAGCTCAGTGAGGTTGGATGGAGAGCGTTTGTGAACAGCAGTTTTCAGCTCTTTCCACAGATTCTCGATTGGATTCAGGTCTGGACTTTGACTTGACCATTCTAACACCTGGATACGTTTATTTGTGAACTATTCCTTTGTAGATTTTGCTGTATGTTTGGGATCATTGTCTTGTTGGAAGATAAATCTCCATCCCAGTTTCAGGTCTTTTGCAGACTCCAACAGGTTTTCATCCAGAATGGTCCTGTATTTGGCTGCATCCATCTTCCCCTCAATTTTAACCATCTTCCCTGTCCCTGCTGAAGAAAAGCAGGCCCAAACCATGATGCTGCCACCACCATGTTTGACAGTGGGGATGGTGTGTTGAGGGTGATGAGCTGTGTTCCTTTTACGCCAAACATATCGTTTTGCATTGTGGGCAAAAAGTTCGATTTTGGTTTCATCTGACCAGAGCACCTTCTTCCACATGTTTGGTGTGTCTCCCAGGTGGCTTGTGGCAAACTTTAGACGAGACTTTTTATGGATATCTTTGAGAAATGGCTTTCTTCTTGCCACTCTTCCATAAAGGCCAGATTTGTGCAGTGTACGACTGATTGTTGTCCTATGGACAGACTCTCCTACCTCAGCTGTAGTTCTCTGCAGTTCATCCAGAGTGATCATGGGCCTCTTGGCTGCATCTCTGATCAGTCTTCTCCTTGTCTGAGCTGAAAGTTTAGAGGGACGGCCAGGTCTTGGTAGATTTGCAGTGGTCTGATACTCCTTCCATTTCAAAATGATCGCTTGCACAGTGCTCCTTGGGATGTTTAAAGCTTGGGAAATCTTTTTGTATCCAAATCTGGCTTTAAACTTCTCCACAACAGTATTACGGACCTGCCTGGTGTGTTCCTTGGTCTTCATGATGCTCTCTGCGCTTTCAACAGAACCCCGAGACTATCACAGAGCAGGTGCATTTATACAGAGACTTGATTACACACAGGTGGATTCTATTTATCACCATCAGTCATTTAGGACAACATTGGATCATTCAGAGATCCTCGCTGAACTTCTGGAGTGAGTTTGCTGCACTGAAAGTAAAGGGGCCGAATAATTTTGCACGCACCACTTTTCAGTTTTTTATTTGCTAACAAAGTTTAAAATATCCAATAGATTTCGTTCCACTTCACAATTGTGTCCCACTTGTTGGTGATTCTTCACAAAAAATTTAAATTTTATATCTTTATGTTTGAAGCCTGAAATGTGGCAAAAGGTTGAAAAGTTCAAGGGGGCCGAATACTTTCGCAAGGCACTGTAGCTCTGAGCGTTGTAAAAATGTCAATGGATCCATAGTGTCAAAAGTGTCCGATCTGTCCGCCGCAATGTCACAGTCCTGATAAAAATAGCAGATCACCGCCATTGCTAGTAAACAAAATAATAATAATTAAACTGAGGAAAAATTTGGGATATTTATTATAGCAAAATGTAAGAAATATTGTTTGTTTTTTTTCAAATTTTTCGCTCTTTTTTTTTATAGCGCAAAAAAATAAAAACCACAGAGGTGATCAAATACCCCAAAAGAATGCTCCATTTGTGTGAAAAAAATTATTAAAACTTCATTTGGGTACAGTGTAGCATGCCCGCGCAATTGTCATTCAAAATGTTACAACGCTGAAAATTGGCTTGGGCAGGAAGGCGGTGAAAGTGGTCGGTATTGTAGTGGTTAATGGATATTTAGGGTCTCAATATGTTTGTATATGTTGTTTTACCATTTTGCATACTAGTCTTTCTTTGCAGGCAATGTCATTAATGTATGTTTCACTGTGCACTGTCACTTATATGTTTGCATTATTACATATATCACTAGTTACTTACCATTACACTTAAATCCTTACCACTTTCTTTGCACAATTTGTCTAAATGTAGTGTCAGCAGCTCATCTATTGAGTGTGGTGGTGCAGTATTTGTCTTCCTTTTTTTATACATAGCCTGGTTGGCCCAGAACTCCTGCTTTTGATTCTGGTCTTGCTTGAGTACACCTGTTCCTCCTGGCGGTGTGAAACCCTCTGGTAATGAAAACCTGAGTATACCTGGTATTCCTGGCATTGTAGAAAGCGCTAGTGGTGGAAACCCACGTACATCCAGTCTTCATGATGGTGTCGAACCCTTTTGTTAGCAGTAACTTCCATACACCCAATCCTCTGGGCAGTGTACTACACTCTGGTAGAAAAGACCTGATCACGTTTGCTAGTAGGTGTCCCTCATTCCCATCTCAAAATGTTGGGAGGTATGACAAAACCACACTTGGTCCTCCAGGCAGTGTAGAACCCTCTAGTAGCGTAGACCACAATATACTTGGTCCTCCTGATGGTGTAGAAACCTTAGTGTTGCAGTTGTAGTAACCCTAGTGTTGCAAAGCCCTCTGTTCATGGTAACCTCAGTACATTCCTGAATACACCTGGTCCTCCTGGCAATGCAGAATCCTAGAGTAGTACTGGCCTGATTATACCTGATCCTCCTGATAGTGTAGAACCCTTTGGTGTTGTACACCCCACTGTTTTTTTTTGTTTATTAGTTTTTGTTTTAACAAGATATATTATGTGTGTGTCCTAGAAGGCAGCGGGGGAATAGAGGAAAAACCGGACATACTGAAAAGATTGCAGCAGCAATCTTACCCGGTAGTGGGAGTGGATACCTGTCAAAACCAAATGGGGGCGGGGGGTTGGTGGGGTTGTGTGAACAAGCAACGCTTTCTCTTTTGGGTGGAGCTTTGCTTTAAGTAAAAATGGGTATAAAACATACCAAGAACAAGAAACCACAACGAGTTGACATGGTACAGATCAGCACATAAATGATAAATAAGGTAGAACCCACTGTTAGTGACCTTGGTACACTCGATCCTCCTGAAAAAAATGTGCATACATGGAAGGAGCACCAGACCAAAAGTAAGAGTCCAATTTAATTTGTTGATATTGTGCTTAAAGACAACCAACATGTTTCAGGGATCAAACAAAACGCCTTCTTCATCAGGGCTGCAACAAAACATAATAGTATGTATATATAATATTGTCACTGGTAAAATCATGAGCCTAACTTTAATAAAACCTCATGGATAACATATGCATGATTTTATCAATTACAATTATATTTACATTACATTATGTTGTAGCCCTGATAAAGTGGGAGCTCCTTTGACCCCTGAAACACGTTGGCTGTCTTTTAGCACAATACCAATAAATGAAATTGGACTATTTTATCTTTTGGTCTGGCGTTCCTTCCATGTATGCAGGTTTTTTTTTTCTGGTAATCTGCTGGGTAACCTTGTCTGTCATGAGCAGCTGAACTTAAAGAGGAAGTAAACCCTGATGAGTTTACTTCCTCGTTCATTCCCTGCAAAGGCAAAGCATAATGGACTACTATGCATCGCATAGTAGTCCATTATGTGTCACTTACCTGACACAGGAGCCAGCGAAGTCGGCGCTGTCCCCTGTAGCCCACCACATCCATCTTCTTGGTGGGGTCTCGCAGCTCCACCGCTGTCATTCGGCAAAGCCGCGATGACGTCACTCCCGCACATGCGCACGGGAGCCGACACGCGCGGCAGCTCCGTCGTTGAGAATGCTGCGCTCAGTGCGCCTGCGCGCCGCTGTCTACGGCGCATGCGCCGTAGACAGCGGTGCCTGTTTTCGGGCAAATATCTCCTAAACCATATAGGTTTAGGAGATATTTCTTGGACCTACAGGTAAGCCTTAATCTAGGGTTACCTGTAGGTCAAAGTGGTTTGTAAGGGTTTACAACCACTTTAAGTCAGTGGGCTCTTCAAATGTTTTTGTTCTCTCACCACTTTGTATAAACTTATATCAGAGGCCCAGCACCTCTTGCCTTTTTTTTCCCCTCAATCCTCCTGGCAGTGTAGAATTTTCAAGTAGCAGAGACATGAGTACATCTAGTCCTCCTGGTGTGTAGAACTCTATGATAGCAGAAACTTGGTATTTTGGGAACATCTAATCCTGAGCTGGTGATACTGCAGGCAACTTATTACCTGATCGCATTAAAATAACATTTTCACTGTAACTGCAAGCTGCATGATCACTTACAGGCCCTCTGAAAGACTTTCTCAAACTGGCAATTGAAAATATGTAATTTGGGTGGAGTTTCTGATGACAGTGTATCTTGGATAGCATTGGTACAGTAGAGCTTTTCTGAAACAGGAAATATTCACATGTCTAAATCCTTCACATACAGTGCCTTGCAAAAGTATTCACCCCCATTGGCTTTTTGCGTGTTTTGTTGCCTCACAACCTGGAATTTACATGGATTGTTTGAGGACTAAAATAACAGAAAAAGTCAATGTGCATCACTATTCACCATTGCGGCTATCACAGCTCCAAGTCGCTTTGGACAAGTCTCTATGAGTTTACCTCATCTTACCACTGGGATTTTTGCCCATTCCTCCTTGCAAAACTGCTCCAGCTCGTTCAAGTTGGATGGTTTGCGCTTGTGAACAGCAATCTTTAATTCTGACCACAGATTTTTTATTGGATTGAGGTCTGGGCTTTGATTAGGCTATTCCAACACAATTACATATTTCCCCTTAAACCACTCAAGTGTTGCTTTAGCAGTGTGTTTGGGGTCATTGTCCTGCTGGAAGGTGAACCTCCGTCCTAGCCTCAAATCACACACAGAGTGGTACAGGTTTTGCTCAAGAATATCCCTGTATTTAGCACCATCCATCTTTCCCTCAACTCTGACCAGTTTCCCAGTCCTGACTGCTGAAAAACATCCCCACAGAATGATGCTGCCACCACCATGTCTCACTGTGGGGAAGGTGTTCTTTGGGTTATGTAACGTGTTGGGTTTGCGCCAGACATAGCATTTTCTTTGATGGCCAAAAAATTAAAGTTAAATCTTAAAGGAGAATTAACCCAAAAAAAAGGTTAATTAAATCCACAAGTGCCTTTTACCACTGCCAATTCTTTATATTGGCTTTTAAAATTTACAAATGCAGCAATTTAGAAATTAGATGAAAGGTTTAGTACTGGGAAACACTATTTTAAAGATAAAAAGTGCATTTTATATACCACTATATATCAGACCAAAATGAGGGACAAATGAGGAGGAGAGGGGGACAGAGGGACATTGCTCCAAATAAGGGACAGTCCCTCGAAATCAGGGACAGTTGGGAGCTATGGTTTTGTAATATATGAAGGAATGAGACTAGTGAATAACTTCTGTTCTAAGAAGGCTTTACTGCACAACGCACTGATGCTGTTGGAGGAATTTTCAATGATTATAAATGATTCCTTTGGTCTTAAAGGGCTGACCATAATCTTAAAGCATTACTAAACTGTAAAAAAAAGTCTGTATATGCAGTAAAGCATGCTTGTTATACTCACTGTATAACCTAAGGGGTTAATCCTCTGCATTGTGTAAAAATCCTGTTTGATCCAGTCTTCTCTGATTATCCCCTTCTTCCACTGTCCCCAATCCATCTATTGATATTACAGAGGCTAGGGAACAAGATGCTCAGTTTACTGTGTATTGCTAGAGAGTTTTTTGTTTTTTTCTTGGTAGAGTGCATGTGATTAGCACAGTGTCAACCAGCACTGGACAGTCAGAAGAGAATAAAAACTCCTTCTACAAGCTTTAGCTAAACACTGATAGAAGTCACAAGACTGCTATATACTGCAGATGAAAAGGGTATTCAGCAGTTTATATTTACTAAAATGATTTCATTCCCATGGTCTGTGTACTGTGGGAGACCAGATATAATGAATGCAGGGTCCTTGGTTTAGTAACACTTTAATACTTGTCCGTAGGCTAGCAGTAGAAATTTTCAGATTGGCTTTTTGTTGTCTAAAGTTGCTTTGTAACCCCTTCATTTCTTTTCGTTCTCCAGGACTCGGACTCACCAAGACATTCGACGGCCTCCAACAGCTCCAACCTCAGCAGCCCACCGAGCCCAGTGTCCCCTCACAAGACCAAGAGCAGTTCCTTAGAGAGTTCGGACCATGTCAGCTGGGACGCATGAACTTCACGCCCCTCACCGCTGCTTAAAAAAGAGCCGCCTAAAATCCAGCTTGTCCGGGACTGGCGTGGAGGGGCCCCCCAATATCTTACACAGCTCAACAACGCAGCACCGTGATGCCTGGGACTCGTAAGGAGGCAGCTTGTTGTGGAACGAACCTTCTAGCTAGTAGAATTGGTTGCTTTTCACACAGTTTACAATGTGGCTTTTTTGCCATAAAATCCGTTAGCCACAAGGAAAGGCAGCAACAAGCTCAAAAATGGTGCACACAGGAAACAACCATTTTGGGGGAGAACGGTGGGGAATTGTGGGATGAGAGTTGGGGGGGGGGGGGATCCAGTGCCGCCCCGGTAGCAGCCCTCAGACTTGAGGAATCAGCACTGTGTCACCTCTCGCAGGACCTCACGTCAGGTGCATTACCAGACATTGAATGTTACCCCCGCTATCCGTTCACCCCCCCCCCCCACCTTGCGTCATCGGTAACGTATTTTACTATGAAAGAGTTTAATCTAAATAGTACATCGCATATGTATATATAAGGATGATGTATTCCTCTGAGAGTAGAGCATATTTAAAAAAAAAGAGAGATTCTGTAATTTTAATGACGGATTGTTTGCGTTCATGATTGCTATTGGATAAACCAGCTTAACTCAACACTTACCATACAATCACACTTTTTGTTTTTTAAGGTTTGACTCACACAGTCGCTCATAGGTCATTCATAGTCATCCACGCCGTATTATCCATGTTCGTGTCCGCACCAAAGGGAGTACACACTTTCAGCTAGTATAATGGAAGATGCTGCCAGCTAAGGTTAGTCGCAAGGGATCACATTGGTGGTCTGAGAAATCCTTTTATTTTTTAGGCAGAGAGCAGCTACCTTATGCTATGCCTACCAGGAGGTGGGGCCTTCACAAATAAAGTTGACAATGTTCCTTTAAAGTCAACCTGAAAGCCATTTTAAACTTTTAAAAGTCCTTTATGATAGCAGACACCATTTTTAGGTGTCCTGTGTGCCCCCCTGATCTTGATTTCACTATATAACGGGACTCAATTAGGCCCTGCCCTCAAAGCTAAGCCCTGCCCACCAATCATCTCCCTGTCCAATGACAGCACCCATTGTGACCACAGAAGTCCTTTCATTGGAGAGTAGGCTTTATTATTGAGTGGAGCTGCGTTGCGAGGTTAGTTAAGCCTAAGTAAAATTGTAGAGACTCTTGTTAGAATCAGAAGGGTACACAGAGTACGCTTTGGGGCTCTCAGTCTACAAAGTGATAGATCTAAAGGTATGTGTTGGCACTGTTTAGTTTACAGTCTGGGTACTGACCGGTTACCCCAATAGCACCTCGCTATCCCTGCTTTTTAAGCAAGCCATTTAAAACAAGCTGACAGGTCCTCTTGGAGGATAGAACAAGTAGTCTCCTCTCATTATGACATAGGACTGAGCCCAGTATGGAGAAAGATACTTGTTTGTAAAGGTGGCTGCAGTTCCACACAAACTTTACATTTCTCAGGAAATGACCTTTTTCAGTGCTGTACTAACAGACCCTTTTAGATCACCTGCTTTTTTGGGGGGGATTATTTATCCCCTTTATCTGTACAACTTTGCTGGGTGTCAGATCAGCAAGTTAAAAAGGTTATCACTTTTGATTATTTTCTGTCAGATGAAAGATTTTACAAGTCCATTGTATGTGATCAAGGAGCGAATAATGCAGTGTTATTTGGCAGCAAGTAAAAATATCCCACTAATTAGGTGCAGTACTGATATCTAAACTGGAGATGGCAGTCCACGTTGCTTTTGAAATTGGTTAGCAGCTGGATGTCCTGCACAGCAGTGAAAACAGTGACCTCTACTGGAGAGAAAATGAAAGTGTTTACAAATGAAGGCAAAGTCCAGCCAATATTGCTGTTTTTGGTGACTGCAGACAGGATAAATTACTGCCTTGCTGCTTATAGCTCTGAAACAGAGCTGAATCATCCACAACCTAGGAAGAAGCCTAGAGGCCTGGTGGATGTCCAGGGTCCCTGCTACATTCTTCATGCTCCTGAAGTAAACATGTTTGTAGTGCAATGGGCTAAAGCTATATGCACCTGCCTGTCCATGCACAAGGGAGAATGTGCTTGTGGGAGGCTGAAGTCTGATGGGGCCAGGGCAGTACAGACAATGCAGATGGGGCAACTTCGCTGTCTGTTGCAATCCTTATCAATGTCGGTCCTAGGCATTGTGGGAGCAAAGATGCTACCTTGCCAAGGGCCCCATTCTGCCTTAATCTATCTTTTGACCAGATCTCTGCTCACCTGGATCTTCTGCAAGTTTTCACATTGCAGAGAATGCAGCAAAATATAATATGTGGCAGTGGTTAATTAGTTCTATCAGCATCTACTGAAAACAATTGGTTTTGGTTGGACTTACCTTAAACCCCTTGCTCGGTTGTAACTTTAGAATGTTTTTTTTCTTTTGATGCCTAAAAAGCAGTTTTCAGGATGACACAATCCCTTGAATAAGATGGAGTTGAAATATAAGAAATCTCACAGTGTGTTGTGTACCCTTTTCACGGTTTCCAGTAACACTACAGACACACAAGCAATGCTACAATATTACAAAGTTTGCTTAAAGAATAAGTGCACTTTTGAGCGCAACAAAAAGAAATTAGCTCATTTTTTGTATTGGGGCACAGCAAGCAAATCTAACCACCTTCATTTTTTCCTTTCTCCTGCTGTCCCTTCAGAACCCTCCTGGGAACCCCGTGGTCTGCTAGTTCAGATCCAAGAAAGCAACCTTGGCATCCCTTTAGATGTACCTGAGATATCTCAAATCACCTAGCTGGCAGTCTGCCTATAGTCCTACACAGAGTCACAGTGGGGGGGTTACTAAAATGAGAGTGCAAAATCAGCTTCCGGGTTTTCTTGTCAAAGCGCAAGCTGAATTTAGAAGCTGATTGGTTACCATGCACCATTCAGTGCTCCAGTTTTAGCAAATTTCCCCCAGTCTGTCCCTTTTAGGCCAGGTTCATACATTGTGGCTGCAGTTTTGTGCCTGGGGTCCAGTGCAATTCTGTACACAGGTTTGCATTTTAGCCTGAACTTGCACCAGACCCTTTTTCAATCTGGACTGCGGCCGTCCTGGACATTTGTGAACCGACTCCATTGAGAGCCAGTCACACTTGCCTGTCATGCAAATTGGATCCGGAGAAACCCACATCCAATTTGCATTTGTGTGAACCCAGCCTTATACTAAATACAGGAAGGCATGTTTAACTTAAAATCAAGCTCACATTTTTATTTTTATTTTTTATTAATCAGTTTTAATTTTTTTAGTGTTTGCCATTTTTATAAAATTATTTTATGTCCTGTTTTAATTTTTTTTTTTTTAAATATAATGTTTTAGAAATATTTAATCCAGTGAGCTTTAAAACACCGTGGGGGAGATTTACTAAAACTGGTGTGCATAGATGCTGATTGGTTACTATACACAGCTGCACCATATTCTAACTTTGGCTTGTTCAGTTAGGCTACTTTCACACTGTGGCGGATTTCAGGTGTTTTAGCGCTAGAAATAGCCTCTAACTGATGCCTGAAAACCATCTCCCATTCATTTCAGTGTGTCTTTTCACACTGGGGTGGTGCGCTTGTTGGATGTTAGGAAAAGTCCTGCAAGCAGAATCTTTGGAGTGGTTTGGGAGCGTTGTATACAGTGCTTCCAAAATGCCCTGCCCATTGAAATGAATAGGCAGCACTTTTGCGGCCGCTAGCGGGGGCTGAAAGCTCTGCAAAAATGAGCAGCGCTTTAGTGCTAACGGCCAGGCGCTGCAGTGTGAAGATAACCTTAAGCTGTGACAATAAAACTTAGAAGCCGATTGGTTCCTATGCACTGCTGCACCATATTCTATGTGCTCCAGTTTTAGTAAATCACCCCCTGTATGTTCACAGACTGTTCTGGGCTTTCTAAAAGGAAAGCCCAGCAGTTTCTGCTCACTTTGTGGACAGTGTCTCTCTCACTCCTGAACATAGAAACAACATTTCTTTTCAGGTTCTGATAACGAAAAAAAAAGGTTACACACACTTTAACCACTTACAGACCAGAAGATTTGGCTGCTTAATGACCAGGCCATTTTTTGCGATACGGCACTGCGCCGCTTTAATTGACAATTCCGCGGTTGTGCAACACTGTACCCAAACAAAATTGATGTCCTTTTTTTTACCCACAAATAGAGCTTTCTTTTGGTTGTATTTGATCACCTCTGTGCTTTTTAGTTTTTACGCTTTTGAAAAACAATATTTTTTTTTCCTTTTTGCTGTAATAAATATCCTCAAAATGTTTTAGGCCAATATGTATTCTTCTACATGTTTTTGGTAAATAAAAATTGCAATAAGCATATATTGATTGGTTTGGGCAAAAGTTATAGCGGCTACAAACTATGGGAAAGATTTATGGCATTTTTTTTAGCATTATTTTTTATTTTATTTTTACTAGTAATGGCGGTAATCTGCGATTTTTAGCAGATGACATTGCATGCGACATTGTGGCGGACAGATCGGACACTTTTGACACATTTTTGGGACCATTGACATTTTATACAGTGATCAGTACTATAAAAAATGCACTGATTACTGTATAAATGTCACTGGCAGGGAAGGGGTAAACACTAGGAGACGATCAAGGGGTTAAATGTGTTCCTAGTTAGGGTTTCTAACTGTAGGGGGATAGGACTGACTGGGGGAGGAGACATAGCATTTGTTCCTACTTAGTAGGAACAAACGCTATGTCTCCTCTCCCCTGACAGTATAGGGATTTGTGTGTTTACACACACAAATCCCTGTTCCTGTTCTCGTGCACACGGTCGCAGGTGGCCAACGGCGATCGCGCCTGCCCACCACACACATCGGTTTCCCCACCATGCAGCGGGTCCGCTTGCCTGCTATCGCCCTTAGAGGTACAGATGTACCCATACAGCGATTTGCGATAACAGCCACTTTGCCGGCATATATCTGCGTGAGCTGTTCGGCAAGTGGTTAAGCTATCCATAGCTTAAGGTGTGTGTGTAAACTTTTTTTTTTTTTGGTATCAGAACCTGAGAAGAAAGCCACCACTACCAGCTTTGCTGCAAGTCTGTGAAGGCCTCCTCACTCTCCATGTATCAAAGCCAAAGAGGCTGACCCATCAATGTTTACCTCTACAGAAAACAAATGTAAAAGGTGAACACTGTAGTCCCTCTCCACCCCCAGGTCCACCTCTGTACTTACCTTTAAGAATGCTGACCTGTCAGTGCCAACAGAGCCGCTCTAGCAGTCCGGGGATTTGAAATCCCCACTCTTCTTTACACTTCTGTGTGCAGCACTTCCAGGACAGGCCAGAGCGATTCTGAGTTGTCAGCACCATTGCAGTGAATCGCTCAGATTGGTCCTGGAAGTTCTGCATGGAGAGTGCGAAGAACAGACATTTCAAGTCTCTGGACTGGCTCCATGGGCACTGACAGCTCAGCATCCCCGGAGGTAAGTACAGCTGGGAGGTTTATACAGCGTTCATTCACCTTTTTAGGGAAACTAACATTTTAACTCTATGGGAGGTAGCGTGTTGGAATGTGCTATGCAACAATTTTTTTTTTTCCATTAGGCGCACTTAACGCACTACATTGGTGTGAATTGAAGCAGTAGGACATAAGGAAAATTGCCTTGTCTATGTATTGGGACTGTGTTGGGCAATGTTGCCCATCTGGGCTAGTGTGAATGAGGTGTAACATACATCTGGAGGTATACCAGGGATGCCTAAATTATGGAAACATTATTTCTCTTCCCCCTCCCATTAACCTCTTGAGAGATATCAGGGAGCGCCTGGTCTATAAAAAGGCAAAAAAATACAGAAGGTTTAGGATGGCAAGTGAGCAGCATACGTTTTATTTTTATTTTTTTCATCTTGTGCACTTATTCTTTAATCTCCAGACGTCATTAAACTTTTGTTCCAGCTGCTTGGCGTCCCTATGCGCCAGGCAAGCCCTGTGCCTATAACGTTCCAAACTCCTCCCGAACTCGTGTCCGCCATGCTGTTTTATTTGTCGGTTTTAGGAACTAAAAAAAAAAAAAAAAACCACCACCACCTCCCTTCACCCCTTTGCATGTCGGTCAATTTGTATTTTTAAGACATCCGCTTTTCTTTGTATTTATTTATTTATTTACAGTTTTCTGTCACCGTTTCCCTCACCAAAGTGTCCCGACTCCTCCCCTTCCTCCTCCCCCTCTCCTTGCGTTGTATAAATCCACGTATTGTGCTTTGCGCAGTCTTTGCAAAATAATATTTTTTTTTTCTTCCTTTTGTGTTTGTTACAATCGAGATGTCATTTTATCTGTTAATATAATATTTATAATCACTATGCTGGTATTTTATTTTTTATTTGTTTTTTTTTTTGTTTTTACAAGGAGTACTATAAAAAGGGGGGAGGGGGTTACAAATGAAAAAATTATTTAAAAGATAAAAAAATAGAAAACAGACACCATGTATTTTTCTTCTTTTTTTTTTTTTTTTATATGTTTCATGCTGTGTTGGTCGCTGTGTTAGAAAGGATTGTGGGAAGAGAATGTTTGACGTATTATTACGTGGGTTGAAGGGGGAAAAGATGAAGTCGCAGTTGCCAATACAGGTCACACAACTTGGTTTTCTTGATCACGATTAACAAGCATGATGTTTTGGCATAACAGATACAGTGTACATGGTAAACGTTTTGGTTTTGGCAATAAAATATTCTAATTTCCTTGACAGGAGTAGGGTGTTACTTTTCCTATTTGCACATCGTCTTCCTGAAGGTGTCAGCAGAGCGCATGCTCGGCCATCCTTGAGTAACTTTACACGTCTTCATAAAATACATTTCTGACATGTCACAGTATACAGCAAAAATATCATTTTTTTTAAGAAAAGCTCCGCTTTTTATTGTTAAAAATTCATCCTTGATCTCCATTCAGTTACTTTGGCTAGGCTGTGATGATGTCATCAGTCTGCTGCAGGCAAGAGGAAGCATTTCCTCAGTCTCCTTTCCCCTATTGATCAGACTGTAGCATTGTAACAAGTCACAAGGTGAGAGGCTGCAGCAGGTATTGATCTATAACAAATATTTGTGAATGCAATCAAGAGTTGCATATATGCCAGTATTTATCTTAAAGGATAAGTTCACCTTTGGGAACATGTTACATGTTTCACCCTAAAAACAGGTGGTACATGTAACATGTTCCCACTGCTTGTTCTCCCTGGGGCAGCATTACGGGGGGGGGGGGAGTCACCTGTACTAGCTGTCACTTTTTGAAAATGAGGCTGTGCGGGGCTCCGCAAAGCTCTGTGTATGAATGAACTACAAGTCCCGACATCCTTTACAGCTTTCGGCTTGTAGTTTTTAATGAACTACCACGGCGCTGCAAGTCTTCCTGTCAGAATGAATTGGCTTCCTGGTACATGGTATGAGCAAGCAGAACCTCTGGGGGAAACTAGGATGGAAAAGGACCTGGGGTTCCTAGTAGATGATAGTCTCAGCAAGCTGCTGCTAACAGAATATTGGCATGCTTTAAAAAGGGATTCATTCCAGAGATAAAGCGATAATTCTCCCGCTCTACAAGACTCTGGTCCGGCCTCACCTGCAGTATGCTGTCCAGTTCTGGGCACCAGTCCTCAGGAAGATTGTACTGGAAATGGAGTGAGTACAAAGAAGGACAACTAAGCTAATAAAAGGTCTGGAGGATATTAGTTATGAGGAAAGTTTGCGAACGCTGAACTTGAGAGCGGATATAATTTCAATATACCAATACCATACTGGTGACCTCACAATAGGGATAAAACTTTTTCACGGAAGGGAGTTTTAATAAGACTCATGGCCACTCATTAAAATGAGAAGAAAAGAGGTTTAACTTAAAACTGCGTAGAGGGTTCTTTATTGTAAGAGCGGCAAGGATGTGGAATTCCCATCCACAGGCGGTGGTCTCAGCGGGGGGGCATCGATAGTTTCAATAAACTATTAGATAAGCACCTGAACGACCGCAGCATACAGGGATATACAATGTAATACTGACATATAATCACACACACAGGATGGACTTGTGTCTTTTTTTTTCAACCTCACCCACTATGTAACTATGTAGGATACACTGACAGATCTGCAGGAGACCTTCATGGCATCAGTGATCTGCTGATTTTGGGTGAAATGCTTTACAGGCTCCCGTAACAAAAAATAATAAATGCACATTTCTTTACCTACAAAAAAAAAAATGTGCATTTATTTATTTAAAGCAAACTTATCCTTTAAGGTGTCCTCTGTGCTCAGGAAGGTAAGAGGATGACCCTGGGTCGGTGTTAATTTTCGTCAATGAAACATTTTAGTCAGTGGCATTTTTACAGTGACGAAAACTAAACAATAAGTACACCACATTTTTGTCCACTGGTGAAAACTAAGACGAAAATCAGATCAGTTTTCATTGAACGAAATTGTGATGAAAATGTGAGGCAGGGACGTTTACCCTCATGAACTAACTTTTGAAATTCACAGGGCGCTCAGTCTGCTTCCGCCCCCCAGCAAGCAAGTGTGCACCGTGACGACTGCCAAAGACCAGAGAGAGCAGCACTGTGTGTTACAGGCCAGCCAGGCCTCCCGAGTACCAACTCACAAGATGACCGCCAGGCACCCATAGCAGAGAGCAGAGCAGACTGAGTGTGTAGTACAATTACAGCAGGTCTGAGGACTCCCCTTAGACCACCTTCTGTCCAAAGCACTGTGTGTGCATTACACAGGCCCTCCTCTGACCACTGGCAGTGGCATCCAGGGCATTGCATTACAGGCCATCCCTCAGACCACCATCAAGCACTGTGCAACATTACAGGCCTCCTCAGACCAGTGACCACTCCTCCTCTGGCCGTCCAGAGTTGTTAAATTGGTATCTGTGGGTTTGTTAAAACTTTAATACCATAAATAAATTTTTTATTTTTTTACTCCAGAAGTATATAATGATTACAATTACATTATAATTGAACTAAACTCTTTTTATTGAAAAAGGTACATGACAATGACAGTTATCAAATGCACTCAACATAAGCGAACAAAAAAGTGTGGTGCATCTTACAGTGAAAAAATGTCAATGTCTTTACAAGTACACTGCATTTCTCAGCATATTAATCCCAATACACTTTATCGAAAACACCATAGAAACACAAAAGTACAATTCCTATTTCTCAAATCTTTTAGTGATTTAGTTACAGTAAAGGACAGAAGAACACCAAGCATCCCACACTTTTATACTTATTTGGACAACCCCTGTGTTCAAATATGAGTTTTTCATAGGGTAATACCTGATTCACTAACCAAAGTTGGCTTTACGGGCCATTAATGTCTCCAGTAGCATGGTCCTAATGTCTTGGCCATTGCTCCTCGTCGAGGACCCCCAGCAGACACACCAGTGGGGTACATGGAACAGGAATTGATAAGACTGCAGACAATATCTCTGTCAACTGTTGCCAGTATCTCAATATAACTGGACAGAGCCACATAAAATGCGTGAAATCCATATGCGGACAGATGCACCTAGTGCAGGCCGAGGTAGGTATATGGTGCATTGTGCACAGTCTGACTGGGGTCAGGTATGTTTGATGTAGCATATAAAGGTGGATTTATTTATTGATGGCTGCGGGAGATAGATGGGTGGAGCATGCCTCCTCCGAATCCTTATCAGACAAATCGGAGACAAGTTGTTGCCATTTGATGCACACCTCCAGTGGAGCCCCACTAGTCGTCGCAGAGAGTAAATGTAGATACAGAGTTGAGATAAGTCCCCTAGAGCCCTGAGATCGAAGCACTCCCATCAGTGGGTATTCAGAGAAGTCTGTGTCACAAATGCAAAATTTAGTATGTAGCACGTCGAAGTTGTAAATACCTATAAAAGGTAGATTGGGGCAATTCATATTTTCTTTGCAATCCCTCAAAAGAAGCCAATACATTTCCATCATAGATGTTGTCCAGAGAAACCATTCCCCTACGCTCCCAGAATCCACAAATTGCTTTAAATGGGTAGTATTTCGTTAGTACCCTGAAAATGTGTAATTTTCTTGGTCTCCCTCCACACCATACGGGCCAATGTCAATATTGGTATATGCCTTTCCCCCAGTGCGGCCATAGGTGCCTCCAGTGCCATCAACAGATGTTTGATTTTAAGGACAGGTGAGCTATGACTCAACCACTGCCGGTGTAGCCAGTCCCAACCAGTCTGTCAGATGGTGTAGCTGACGAGCCAAATAATAATATAAGTTAGGTAATGCCATGCCAGCATCAGCCTTAGGGCGCTGCAGAGTGTAGAATTTACGTTTTCGCCTATGGGTGCCCAAATAAAGGTGATGAGTAGCGTGTCCAGGGTTTTAAAAAAAATATTTAGGTACTAAGGTAGGCATGTGAGAAATCACGTACAGATACTTGGGCAGAAGGATGATCTGCCTGCCACAGATGGGAAGTTTAGCTCAGACAGTAAGTTTAGCTTTAATCGTGGTAAACAGAGGGTCCAGATTCGCTTGGGAAGCCTCTGAAGGAGACAGGGTAATAATGATTCCCAAATATTTAAACAAGGTCACTACCTTAAGAGGGCATGGAAGGGCCTGCGAGGAAAAGGGCATAAGGGCCGACTTCTGTCGGTTAATTTTAAGTAAGTAAAGTATCTCACAAAAGTGAGTACACCCCACACATTTTTGTAACTATTTTATTTTATCTTTTCAGGTGACAACACTGAAAAAAAATTACACTTTGCTACTATGTAAAGTAGTGAATGTACAGCTTGTATAACAGTGTAAATTTGCTGTCCCCTCAAAATAACTCAACACACAGCCATTAATGTCGAAACCGCTGGCAACAAAAGTGAGTACGCCCCTAAGTGAAAATTTCCAAATTGGGCACAATTAGCCATTTCCCCTCCCTGGTGTCGTGTGACCCGTTAGTGTTACAAGGTCTCAGTTGTGAATGGGGAGCAGGTGTGTTAAATTTGGTGTTATCACGCTCACACTCTCATACTGGTCACTGGAACTTCAACATGGCACCTCATGGCAAAGATCTCTAAGGATCTGAAAAAAAAGAATTGTTGCTCTACATCAAGATGTCCTAGGCCAGTGCTGGCGAACCTTGGCATCCCAGATGTTTTGGAACTACATTTCTCATGATGCTTACCTACACTGCAGAGTGCATGAGCATCATGGAAAATGTAGTTGCCAAGACCATACAGAGGTTTAAAAAGTCAGGTTCCACTCAGAACAGGTCTTGCCATGGTCGACCAAAGAAGTGGAGTGTACGTGCTCGGCGTCATATCCAGAGGTTGTCTTTGGAAAATAAACGTATGAGCACTGCCAGCAATGCTGCAGAGTTTGAAGGGGTCAGCCTGCCAGTTCTCAGACAATACGCCGCATACTGCATCAAATTGGTCTGCATGGCTGTCTTCCCAGTAGGAAGCCTCTTCTAAAGATGATGCACAAGAAAGTCTGCTTGTCTTCAGCAAACTGCAGGCTAAGGACAGGGATTATTGGAGCCATGTCCTGTGGTCTGATGAGACCAAGATAAAATTATTGGGTTCAGATGGTGTCAAGTGTGAGTGGCAGCAACGAGGTGAGGAGTACTAAGACAACTATTTCTTGCCTACAGTCAAGCAGGGTGGATGGAGTGTCATGGTCTGGGGCTGCATGAGCGCTGCTGGCACTGGGGAGCTGCAGTTCTTTGAGGGAAGCAAAATACCAACATGTACTGTGAGATACTGAAGCAGAGCATGATCCCCTTCCTTCGAAGACTGGGTGGCAAGGCAGTACTCCAACATAACGACCCCAAACACACCTCCAAGAGGACCACTAAAGAAGCTGAAGGTAAAGGTGATGAACTGACCAAGCATGGCTCCAGATCTAAACCCTATTTAGCCTCTGTGGGGCATCCTCAAACAGAAGGTAGAGGAGCGCAAGGTCTCTAACATCCACCAGCTCCGTTATGTCATCATGGAGGAGTGGAAGAGGACTCCAGGGGCAACCTGTGAATCTCTGGTGAACTCCATGCCCAAGAGGGTTAAGGCAGTGCTGGAAAATAATGGTAACCACACCAAATATTGACACTTTGGGCCCAATTTGGACATTTTGACTTAGGGGGCTACTCACTTTTGTTGGTTTTGTAGAGGTTTAGACATTAATGGCTGTGTGTTGAGTTATTTTGAGAGGACAGCAAATTCACACTTATACAAGCTGTACACTCACTACTTTACATTGTAGCAAAGTGTCATTTCTTTAGTGTTGTCACATGACATAATAAAATATTTACAAAAATGTGAGGGGTGTACTCACTTTTGTGAGATACTGTAAATCTCCAGCCAAACAGGCCTCCGTACCGTCAGGATGTGTTATTTTATTCACTACAGATCTACCTGATTGCTGTCGAGCCATATGGGCTAGTAATTGACTGGACTGGTTCCCACATTCAAAATATTTCTGCTGGGTATAGAATGATTTCCCTTTTGCAGCGGCAAACATATGGTCTGAATATAAACGAGACATAAACTCCCAGTGGATACGGTTAGTTAGTTGGGGCTGTCAAATAAGTCGCTTCAGCTGTTTGGTACTTTTTTTTGCTAGATCTTTGCTTGTCTTAATCATTTAATAAATGATATAGTGGACTTAAGAGCCCCTCTTAAATATGCCTTTGAGGCGTCCCAAAACATTAAACCATGTTCAGAGCCGTGGGCTTCCAGGAAAGCCGCTAGTTGATCTGGTATCCTGTCATTGGACTCAATCAGGGACAGCCAAAAGAGCTGAACCTGCCAAGGTCTGCGGATTGCAGTGGCCCCAGTATCAATGGACAGTGACAAAGGCGAATGGTCTGACACTCCCCTAGGCAGATGCGTGATAGAGGACAATTTGGTGAGAAACTTACCTAATGCCAAATCAATTCTTGAGAGACGGCCTCTGCTAGGGATGGACCATGAATATGCCCTGGTATTGGGATTGGAAACCCGCCATAAGTCACTCCAACCTAACTCAGAAACCAGGGAACCGAAAGCAGACAAAGTCCGGGACTGTGTGGCCAGTGGATCACCATGTCTATCCATGACCGGGTTCAAGAGCAGGTTGAAATCCCCTAAACATAAAACATAGGCTTCTGGATACATTGCAGCAAAAAACATTCTCTTTAACCACCTGTAGATTAGCAGGAAGGGGGTTGTAAATACCCATAATCACAAATGGGAGTGCATGTAGCTATGCCCAGATAAAGACATATCTCCCATGGGGGTCTGCCTGAACCTTCACACACTCCCATGAGACCGAAAGGTGCACCGATACGGATATCCTCCTAGAATAAGAGGAATGACAAGAATGACCCGTCCACTACAGCCAAGGCTTCTTGGGGTGATCAATGTGTTCAGGAGTCCAATGCGTCTCCTGAAGACAAATCAGGTGAGCATTGGATTTAAGTATCATGGTAAACACTTGGGAATGCTTGTGGGGGGGGGGGGTACCTTGACCAATCACATTCCATAACAAAAAGGTACTGAGACTAGCCATCAAACAATCGAAAATTGATGTTCAGCATATTAGGAAATAACAATGAGATAAAATGCATGACAGTAAATATATATATTTACTATATATGTGCCAATGAACAAAACGTCAATTGGCGTAACAATTGAAGCCAAAAGCCAAACCATAAATAACTGATGTAGTTAGTAACTGTTGACTGATTTTGTAGATAAGAAGTATCGATGGGGCATTACCTGCACATTGCAACAGCATATGTGAACTAATTCGTTGTAGAAGCCATTTTCTTAAGTTTTAACAAAAAAAGAAAAAAAAAAGGGGGGGGGGGTACATTCTACATGGCTATTGTTAGATCAAATAAACGTCAGATGGAACAATGTCAAATGCACATAATTCCCATATTACATGTGTATAATTATCAGAGTTCAGAGCCCCCCCCCCCCCATGGTTAGTAGGTAGACAACAGAAGCCATTTCGATAGAGTTCCAGGTTCAGCCAGAAGAGGGTAGCAACACACGAGGTATTACATTCAATTTTATTCAACTAAAATGTACTGGAGATTTTAGTCAACTAAAATACGATGACAAAAACTAAAATGGCATTTTAGTTGAAGACTATGACTAAAACTAAAACAGTTACAGATGACTAAGACTAAGATGGCATTTTACTCAAAAGACTAAAACTAAATCAAAATTTGATGACAAAATTAACATTGCCCTGGGTGATGCCTAAACAAAGATGACTCCATCCTTCTGGAGAGAAAAACAGATGAAGATGTTGTTAGGGGAACCCAATAAAATGGCTGAACAGATGACTTAATTGTAAGTGCATTTGACCTTTAACTAAAGGGGTCCACAACTTCTGGTGAGTGCGGTGTGCTAACTATGGGAGCAGAGGAAGAGCACAGTGGTGGCCCGACACTACTTCACAATATTTTTGGGGCTTTTATTTCACTGATCACAATTTTGGCAGCAAGGCAGGCCATAGTCGGTGCAATTTCTTTCCTGCAACCACGAGTTGCAAGAAAGAAATTTGCACAATTCCTCCATCAACACAGACAATGTTGACAGGGGAATCTCTCCTGCCGATCAATTGCTCCCGGTGGGAGGGAGAGAGCCGCCCTTCCGGGAGAAGACAGTAATTATTGCTAGCGTTTATAGCGGCCTCTTGCATCAAAAGCAAATCTGGCAGGCTGGTTGTACCCAAGGTGATCGGGCGTGCTCAGGTATTCCAGGAATTATATCCTTGGGATATTTTGATTGCATTGCCAGGGGAATAATTGATCTCTGAGAGGTAATAAATACCTGGAAAGGTTACATGTTTGTTGGCATGTATGCATTTAACATGAAATTGTATATCTGATGTTCGGTCCAGAGGGCAAAAATAACATGGACACGGCCTTTCTAGCAAGACCAACGGGTATTTTCTGTACTTGCTGAAAATGTTCTTAGCCTGAAAAAATGGCAGCTAATTGCCAGAATGTCCACATAAATGATATTCTCATTTACCAGTCCTTAGATGTGATTACATTACATTTTAGTTCTTGGGTTTAGATGTCCTTAAAAGCCTAACTCCATGTTTAATGCCCTTTAAATAGTTTGTTTGGACCAAGCTGTCCCAAACATACTATTTACTGCACTAACAGGTGCAATTGCTGGACAAGATGTATTAACTGTATGTAGCCCCAGCTCTGTGTTTTGGCAGAGGGAACCCTTCTGGCATGAAATAGAATTGGCCTGAGTGTTGCTCGGCCATTCACAGGAAGCTTTGTATTCTATGAAGGAATGCAAAAGCTTCCTCTGATTGGCTGAGGCAGAGATTGTGACATCATCTGCTCACCTCTGTCACTCATAACCCCACTATTATGGAGATCAGAAGCATTGTAGAATCTTTAATCCAGATGACCTAATCCTTCTGGGGTGCAGAAAGACTTTCCGCTGTGGATGGATCATATAAAGAGGGAGGACAATCTCTTAGTGTAGCAACATAAATTTATTGTATTAAAAAAAAAAAAAAAAAAAAAAAAAAAAAAAAAAAGTTGTGCTTATGACCCTCTGAAAAGCAATCAGTGGTGTAAGTGGCAAGAGGCTACTGCCATAGAAAGCTGAGGCCGCGGTGGGTACAAGATGACCAAAATATAATAAATGTAGCATAGTCTGATGACCCTCGGTTTCTTCTGAGGCACACACATGGTAGACAAGAGTTGAATCTAATAATTACCTTTGGGATGTGATAGGACAGAAGAGTCACAGAATGAATGTGAAACTGACAAATCTTCAGAAACTGAGAGATGCAATCGTGTTACATGGAGCAGAGTCTCATAAGAAAATTTTTGGAATGTAGAATCCAGGCTGGTAAGAATTAAAATTGTTTTGACAGCAAAGAAAGTCCTGACCCAGTATGAGTAGAGAGTTCCTAACAGACTGCTCAATAGGTGTATATTGATTGCCAGGTACCAGCCTGCAGATGCCTGGGAACAATGTCCAGTAGGGGGTCAGACTCAAGATGTTGAGTGCTCTGTAGTTATCAAGTCCATAGCGCCCCCCCCCCCCCCCACAGGAAATAAGGACTACTGACATTTTTACATTTCTATCCATCCAGTCCTGCAATTTACACAGCTCTTCTATACAACATCATCTGGTAGGACAGGAAACCCAATTTATTTCTCCTGCAGTTTAGTATCAATTACAGGTCTTGTCCCTTCCCCAGCCTGTGACCAAACGCTGAAAGGAGAAGCAGTACACATTTGCCTGAACCAGTCTGAGCTCTGCTGTACAGGAACTGCAGAAAGCCGATACCAAGTCATATTCAGGTACTAAAGCTGCTTTTGTATAAACAAATGAAATTAGATGGTGTGTTAATACAGAGCTGCGTTAATTTTAAGTTCTACTTTAAGTAAGCGTTAAGATAAGTTAAGCGTATTCTTTCAGAGTGCCATTCTCATTGAATAAGTTAGAAGTGTTGTTTTTTTTTTCTTTTTCGTTATTAGCTCCAAATTATTTTTGTCAAAAAAAAAAAAAAAAAAAAGCTAGCCTCTACTATGGCCACTGGCTGGGTGTCATTTATGTAAACATTTTACAAGGTATCTTTCAAACAATAGAACAAATACATCAAAGTAGGACTGTAACGTGTCCTACTGTACATTTTACAGTCAACGTCTCTAGTTAGCCACTAGATGGCAGCAAAGGCAATGAAATAGAAAACTGTCACTGGGAAAGCAGGGTAATCTTCATGAAGAAACAAAAGATGGATTGATAAATACCCAACGTGTTTAATCCCATACTGTCCAATATTAAAAAGTTGTGGGCGGAGTTCTTCTACCCATTGATGACCAGGGGTCGTTGATGCCAGGATGCCCACATTTTGAAGCATCAGTATGCACTGTTTACACAATAACTTGTAGGTTTAATTTATTCACCTAAACTAAAATCTTCTACATCCACAAGTCCTTTACAGCTTGTATTTAGATCATTGATTTAAATCTGAATTCAAGCCAGATATAAAAAAAAAAAAAAAAAAAAAAAAAAACAGAATTATAAACGCTTTATACTTTCAATGTATTATTATTTTTTAACACAGCCATGTGTAAGTAGCTCAATTTGACCGGCTATCAGCACCTTGCAGTCTCTGAACAGCAGAGCTTAAAGTGCTGGATAGGGCAGAATCTTTCAGGGTGGCGACTCCTGCGGGAAAGAGCCCCTCAGCCAGCAGCAAGGAGGGTGGGACTGTCACTGTCCTAAGTCCCCTTCGGGTGGCAGACAGGGTAAGGTCAGCAAGGCTTCAGAAACTGGTGTTTTTTTTCCCTGAAATCCAGGCAATTGCAACCGGTTTGCCTGCGGAATGCGCAGTGCCTTTGGACACCTTGTCGGCGGTCCTCAATTTGTTCGTTGCCAAGATGGAGGCGATGCATGGGCTCAAAGGCGCTAAAAAGCTGTGCGTGATACCCTGAAGATTCAGGAGCCAGCAGATCCTTCTGCTGATGTAGCGGCCCCTTTTGGGTCCCGTAAGCCAGCCCCTTCACCTAAGGTGTTCCCGTATCTGACCTATTTTGACAAGTTAATTTACAAGGAATGGGGTCGCCCACAACGGACCTTTTCGGTCCCCAAATACATGACGGTACGTTGCCCTTTTGAGGAGAGCCTTCGGTCGTGGACCCCCCCAGTATCCAGATTAAACAAAGTAACCATGATCCCGGTAGAGGGAACTGCATTTAAGGATCCCAAGGACAGGAAGGCCGAGGCAGTGGCTCGTTCCTTGTTTACGGTTATGGGGTCAGCCGTGCAACCAGTACTGGCATCCACACTTGTGTAGCAGACACTGAGTGGGCAAAGCTGTTGCACCGCGAATTGGGAGAACAACAGGCTTCTCCTGTCTGTGTGGAACTACCCTGTTTCCCCAAAAATAAGACCTAGCATGATTGTTGGTGATGGCTGCAATATAAGCCCTACCCCATTTCCCCTAAAATATGCCCTACCCTGAAAATAAGACCTACAAATACTTTAACTAGAGCTTATTTGGGGGGTATGGCTTATATTGCAGCCATCACCGACAGTCACACTAGGTCTTATTTTCGGGGAAACAGGGTAGCAGACTGTGACGGAACCGATCCCACACTCAGATTGAGTGCTTCCGTCTATATACCGCTTCCTAAGTCCTGGAACACAAGTCCAATGGATCTGGCTATAAGAACCCCCAAGAACTAGACGACACCAGTCTTAGGAGGACATCAGGAATCACCTTTATCTCACACAAAATATATATACAGCGGGGTGACTAAAACCTAACCTAATTAGCATGAGCTAATTATCTAAATCAACACTCAGATTAGTTGACTGAGGGATAAGACTTTTCGGCTCCTGCCGAATTCAATAAACATTACTATAAACAAACAAAGGGTTAATTAACACAAACAACAATGTTTGGAATGTCCTTACAAGCCAGACTAGACTCATTTACACAACAGACAGGTGTCTGGAGTTAATGACATTAGCATCTGACAGTGTGTGTCCCAACAGCATGAGAAAACACACATCATATATACAGCATTGAATCTGACTAGCACAGATTATAGTGGGGTTCTCATTCACCCTGTGCCCCTTAAAATCCAGGGCCCATAATCAATCGGCAAGAGGCTCGCACTCAGTCCTCTCAAAAAGCATGTGTCCCGGCTAGGTCTGTCACACATCTCCCCTTTCGGCAGGAGACTAACACAGGAGGAGACCCCAGACGGGTTGACTCCGAAGTTAGTCTGGGGATCCAGTCCTCTAATGCTGGTATCCACACAGTACCCCAAATAAAGTGTCCCAAACAAAGTACTAGTCACCCAGCCAACCTCTGCCTCTCATAGAACATACTCCCTGCTGGGGGGAAGTGTGGACCAGTCCTGCCCCCTGGAGTCCCTTTAGCCGCAGGAGAGAAGACAGGGTGGTTGGGGTCAGTCCGTCATGCTGTTGGGCATCTGGGCCTACTGTCCAGAATCCCTGGGGTATACAGGTGAAGAGTGAAGTCCCCTCCACCTTTACATGAAATCTGTCCTCTGTTGTGGGCAGAGGCCAGGAGCGCTCTGCTCCGTTGCCAGCAGTTCAGCTGGGCGTAGGAGCTTACGTATATCATCTGCTCCAGCTAACTGTTGGGGAGAGAGCCTGACTGCCCCAGCTCCCTGGAACTCCGCAGTTGTTGCCGGTGCTGGGCAGAGGTTGGTAGCACTCTGCCCGGTTGCTAGCACTTCTGCTGGTGTTCTGTTAGTAGAGACCACAGGCCCATCCACTAACACCAGATAAAGCTGCAGTTGTGAGGTGACGACTGCATTCTCTCCATGGATCCTGATCTGCAGCTCGTGATAGACTGCCACCTCCTCACCCTGGGCCTCCTGAATTGCGGCAGGTGTGGAGCAAAGGTCTTGGACCCTCTGTCCGGTTGCCAGCACTTCTGCTGGGGGTTTGCTAGGTGGTTCCTCTTCTACAGAAACATCTATTAAATCCCCAGTCTCTGGAATTGCTAAAAGTTCGGGACAGAGGTCTTGGGCCCTCTGTTCAGTTACCAGATCTTCAGCTGGAGAAGTTTTTTGTAACTCCATAGATGCTGTTGGCAGAAAATCACATGTCCCTGTCAGTGTTGTGGGAGAAAGGCCAACTACCTCTTCTCTCAAGAAAGCCAAAGCCACTGTTGGTGGTGGGCAGAAGTTAGCAGAACTCTGCCCTGTTGTCAGCACTTCAGGTTTGGGGACGACAATCTCTGGAGTTTCCACTGCCGATCCTCTGGCATGCTGTTGAACGTGTTCTAGCAGTTTCCTGTATGCCCTTTCCAGATGCTGTTCCTTCCTTAACAAATGGTCCAGATCAGGTTTAAGCTCCGAGACCCCTGCAAGACCGAGCATAGCCTCTCTATATTCTCGCAGGTCCTCAAGGGTAGGGTCCCCTTCATCGCCAAACACAAAATGATCTGTAAGGCTCTCCCACAGCAATCCAAGGCCTTCAAAGTCATATCCCTCCGGAGAGAATTCTGTCGTCTCCCCTAAATATCCCTGCTCTGCGTGCCATTGCAGAGCCCGATAATGTTTGTCCAGCTCTATCTCCTGCTGGACCAGCCTGTTCAAATCAGTCACCCATTGCTCCTGGGGCCGTGCTCCCAGGAATGCCATCCGCAATGCCCGTTGGTCACTGGCCCGTTGTTCTTGGGTTGGAAAGCACTTGCCCTGTTTTATACCAGCGAGCTGGAGGGCTCCAATCCAGAGCTCCAGGTATTCATCCTCAGACACAGTCCTGGTGTATGCTGAAAGGACCATCCGCAGAAGTCCCGGGAACTCTGATGCCAGGCAGGTCCATATTTCCGCTGGGGTGACCTAAGTCTGCTATCCTGATCTTTGATCCCAGTGGAGGTTTGTATGTCCCAGACTGCAGGAAGCAACCCACTGCTTGCCACCAATGTGATGGAACCGATCCCACACTCCGATTGAGTGCTTCCGTCTATATACCGCTTTCTAAGTCCTGGAACACAAGTCCAATGGATCTGGCTATAGAAACCCCCAAGAACTAGAGGACATCAGGAGCATGAGCTAATTATCTAAATCAACACTCAGATTAGTTGACTGAGGGATAAGACTTTTCGGCTCCTGCCGAATGTAATAAACATTACTATAAACAAAGGGTTAATTAGCACAAACAACAACGTTTGGAATGTCCTTGCAAGCCAGACTCATTTACACAAGAGACATGTGTCTGGAGTTAATGACATTAGCATCTGACAGTGTGTGTCCCAACAGCATGAGACAACACACATCATATATACATATATAAAGCATTGAGTCTGACTAGCACAGATTATAGTGGGGTTCTCATTCACCCTGTGCCCCTTAAAATCCAGGGCCCATAATCGTTCGGCAAGAGGCTGGCACTCAGTCCTCTCAAAAAGCCTGTGTCCCGGCTAGGCCTGTCACACAGCCCAACTAGTGAAAGACCTTAAGAACGTTTGTGATGCGGCCCTGGATACTCTTCTCCTGTTATCCAGGGCTTCAGTGTCAGTAGTGGTGCTGCGGCACCTGATTTGGTTAAAATGCTGGTCTGCCGACCAGGCCCTTGAAAGCCCTGACGGATTTTCCCTTCCTTGGCGACCGGCTCCTTGGAGGACATTATTAAAAATGCCACAGGTGGTAAAAGTACACTACTCCCACAGGCCAGGAAGGCGAAGGAGCCACACCGTAGGCAAGGGCCCCAATTTTCTGCTCACAAATGGCTTTTTCGTCCGCCTAGAGCTTCGGCAAAATGCTCCCAGCCTGACAAGATGACCACAGAAGGACAGAAACGTCCCTGGAATCGCAAGCCTAACAAGCCTGCAAACAAAAGTGCTACCGTATGAAGATTTGCCCCCACCCATGACTCGGGTGGGGGGTCCCCTACGGGAGTTTGCAGCCCGGTGGTCCTCTCTACTGTCCGACCAATGGGTCTGCGATCTGATTTCCTACGGCTATGAGATAGAGTTCCTCTCTTGGCTGCAAGACAGATTCTTCCCCTCCAGCATACCCATTCTCCCGGCTCGCCGGGAGGCCCTCTTGGGGGCAGTAAGGGACCTGCTGAATCGCGGGGTGATTGTACCTGTTCCGGAGTCAGAACGTTACCAGGGGTTCTACTCAAATCTGTTTGTAGTTCCCAAGAAGGAAGGGGTACGTCCAATCTTGGATCTAAAGCCCTCAACCACTTTGTGAAAGTGGAGAGGTTCAGAATGGAATCAGTTCGCTCAGTGTCGCTGCACTCCATCAAGGGGACTCCCTGGCGTCCTTAGACATCCAGGATACATACCTGCACGTACCCATATACGCGGGATCACGATTGCAGGATACCTAGATGATCTCCTCCTGAGAGCATCATTCGCCTCAGAGTTAGAAGAGGATTTGGCAATCACAATGCAGACCCTGCAAGAATTTGGGTGGCTGTTGAACCTAAAAAAGTCGGTGGTACTGCGTTTGGAGTACCTAGGCTTGCTGCTGGACTCCAGAGAAGCGAGAGTGTTTCTCCCTTCAGACAAGCTGCAGACTCTCAGAGCTGTGGTGAAACTGCTGATAAACCGCAAGTGGTCGTCGCTTCGCTTCTGCATGCGAGTCTTGGGTCTCATGGTGGCCTCCTTCGAGGCAGTACCATATGCCCAGTTCCACACCAGAGTTCTGCAGAAGGAGTTTTTGACAGATGCAGGTGAGCCAGTTGGTCAGAGATTCCCTGATCTGTTGGCTGAGGTCCCTGGTGCTTCAGTCCGGGAAGTCGTTCCTACCTCTGAAATGGACAATGATCACAATGGACGCCAGCCTAATCGGCTGGGGTAGATTGATGGGGGTTCAGTCGGCTCAGGGCCTCTGGTTGACGGAGGAATCCAAGTTGCCGATCAATCTGCTCGAACTAAGAGCGATCAGGCTATGTCTCTACACATGGTCGATGAGGCTGCAAGGGCGTCCAATCAGGATCCAGTCAGACAATGCCACTGCGGTGGCATACGTCACTCACCAAGGAGGAACAAGAAGCTCAGCTGCCGCATGCGAGGTCGCTCACATACTTCAGGGGGCAGAGCGACATGTACCGGCCCTGTCGGCCATTTACATCCCGGGAGTGGAGAACTGGCCGGCGGACAACTTAAGTCGCCAGATGCTGGACCCAGGAGAATGGGCGTTGCATCCGGAGGTATTCAGGCTACTGTGCCTGCGATGAGGCACACCAGACGTGGATCTTCTGGCCTCCCGTCTCAATCGGAAGGTTCCGAGGTTCGTACCCAGGACAAGAGATCCGTGGGCAGATGCGTCAGATGCGCTGGTGGCTCCATGGGATCAGTACCAGCTGATCTACGCCTTTCCTCCACTAAAACTGTTACCACGTCTGCTTCGCAGAGTGGGAGTCGAGGGGATCCCAGTAATTCTGGTTGCCCTAGATTGGCCTCAGTGTCCTTGGTATGCAGACCTAGTGCGCCTGGTGGCAGACACCCCATGGCGACTGCTGTTGCGAGAGGACCTTCTGTCTCAAGGTCCGATTCTCCATCCTGATTTACCATCGCTGGCTTTAACAGCATGGCTATTGAGAGCCAGGTGTTGAGGAACCGGGGTCTGTCGGACTCGGTGATCCCTGCTATGCTGATAGCACGGAAATCTTCTTCTGGGAAGATATATCATCGTACCTGGAAGGCCTACATCTCCATGTGTGAGGAGAAAGAAAAGGAGCGCGGATGCCATCCTATATCCAGGATACTGCTGTTTCTTCAGCAAGGGGTGGACCAGAAATTGGCGCTAAGCACCATTAACAGAAAAATATCAGCTTTGGCTGTCTTTTTTTCAATGACCTTTGGCGTCTCACTCACTAGTGAGTACTTTTGTTCAGGGGGTGTGACATGTAGTCCCTCTGGTGCATCCACCTTTACCCCCATGGGATCTGAACCTGGTGTTATCGGTGCTTTAAAAACCGCCATTTGAAAATATCAGGGAGATTCCCCTGTTGACTCTTTCCCAGAAAGTGGTCTTTCTAGTGGCCATTACATCGGCCAGGAGGGTTTCGGAATTGGCAGCTTTGTCCTGCACGTCACCCTATCTGGTGATCCACAAGGATAAGGTGGTGTTGTGTCCGCAACCGCTCTTTCTGCTGAAGGTGGTCTCGGCGTTTCACATCAATGAGGACATTGTGTTACCATCCTTGTGTCCTAAGCTGACACATCCTAAGGAAGTGGCCGGCCCTTCATGCTCTGGACTTGGTTTGGGCTCTAAAAGTGTATTTGTCTGCCACGGCTCCCTTTCGGAAGTCGGACTCACTGTTTGTTTCAGTGGCTGGTCAAAGAAAGGCATGGCGGTCTCGTCGGCCACCATTTCCAAGTGGATCAGACAGATTGTAGTACAAGCCTACGCCTTGAAGCGGCAGGTGCCCCCTTTCCGGTCACAGCCCATTCCACCAGGGCAATCAGAACATCTTGGGCCTTCCGACACCAAGCGTCTGTCACTCAAGTGTGTAAAGCGGCGACCTGGTCGTCTGTCCACACGTTTACCAAGTTCTACAAGGCAGACGTCAGTGCATCGGCTGATGCCTGTTTTGGCCGCAAAGTTTTGCAGACGGCTGTATAGTTGCAATTGTGTTTGCAATAATTCCCTTTTTCCTGTTTTTTATTTTATTTTTTGGGGGGTAAAAACACAGTACCTTTAAGTTAATGCACTGTTGCATTAATTTCCGCAGGTTTTTGGTGCGGTTGTGGGTATTACCTCTTGTTGAAGGCACCCTGGGTTTTGTGGTGTTTTTTTCCCACGCACTGTTTTTTGTGGGTAAAGTTCACTAGTTCCCACTTGTCATGGTGGATGAAGTTTCTATGATGTTTTCCCATCCCCTTATTTGGCACTGCTTGGGGATGTCCCAATGGCTAAGAGAGGAGCTGTGTCAGTCATGAATATAAGAGAAAATAGGATTTTTTTGTACTCATCGTAAAATACTTTTCTCTGTAACTCACCGACTGACACAGCACCCACCCCTCCTGTTTTCCTTTACGTTATACTGCTTGTTGACATACTGATCACTGCATGGCAGGCTGTGGGGTTGTTACCTAAGGGTCCGCCCCTTGGGCGGAACTGGAAAGTTCTGTGTTTTACATAACATGTAATGCCTAGTATTCTCCTAAAGGTGGCGTAACAACCCAATGGCTAAAGAGAAGAGCTGTGTAGGCCAGTGAATTACAGAGAAAAGGATTTTACGGCAAGTACAAAAAAAAATCCTATTTTTCAAGTCTTGTTGCAGATTCTCGATTGGATTTAGGTCTGCACTTTGACTGGGCCATTCTAACACATGAATATGTTTTGATCCCATTCCATCGTAGCTCTGGCTGTATGTTTAGGGTCATTGTGGAAGGTGAACCTCCACCCCAGTCTCAAGTCTTTTGCAGACTAACAGGTTTTCTTCTAAGAGAGATTTGGCTCCATCCATCTTCCCATCAACTCTGACCAGCTTCCCTGTCCCTGCTGAAGAAAAGCATCCCCCACAACATGATGCTGCCACCACCATGTTTCACAGTGGGGATGGTGTGTTCAGGGTTAGTTTTCTGTCACACCAAAGTAAAATTAAAATTTGGTTTCATCTGACCAGAGCACATTCTTCCACATTTGCTGTGTGCCCCACATGGCTTCTCACAAACTGCAATAGGGACTTATGGCTTTATTTCAACAATGGCTTTCTTCTCGCCACGCTTACATAAAGGCCAGATTTTTGGAGTGCGAGACTAATAGTTGTGCTGTGGACAGATTCTCCCACCTGAGCTGTGGATCTCTGCAGCTCCTCCAGAGTTCCCATGGGCCTCTTGGCTTCTTCTATGATTAATGCTCTCCTTGCCCAGCCTGTCAATTTATGTGGAAGGCCTGGTCTTGGTAGGATTGCAGTTGTGCCATACTCTTTCCATTTTCAGATGTTGGATTGGACAGTATGTTGTGAGATGTTCAAAGCTTGGGGATATTTTTTTTTTTTTCCTTTTTTTTTTTTTTTAAATAACCTAACCCTGCTTTAGGCTCGGTTCACACAGGGGGCGACACGACCTGCCGCAACCTCAGCAGCGACTTGCAAACGACTTCTGTATAGAAGTCAATGCAAGTCGCCCGAGGTCGCCCAAAAGTAATACAGGAACCTTTTTTCTAAGTCGGAGCGACTCGAGTCGCTCCTCTTAGAACGGTTCTGTAGTACAGAACGGGGGCAACTTGTCAGGTCGCGGCGCGGCAAGTCGTGTCGCCCCCTGTGTGAACCGAGCCTTAAACTTCTCCACAACTTTATCCCTGACCTGTCTGGTGTGTTTCTTGGCCTTCCTGATGCTGTAAATTACACACAGATGTACTCCACTTACTAACTAGGTGACTTCTGAAGGCAATTGGTGCTACTAGATTTTAGTTAGGGATATCAGAGGAGTAAAGGGGGCTGAATATAAATGCTCACCCCTGTTCACATTTGTAAAAAAAAAAAAAAAGAAATTGAAAATCATTTTTCTTCCCCTTCACAATTATGTGACACTTTGTGTTGATCCATCGCATTCAATACATTTACATTTTGGGTTGCAACGTGACAAAATGTTGAAAATTTCAAGGGTTATGAATACTTTATCAAGGCACAGTATATACCTCAGTACTGATTGTACCTCATACCCCATGATGCCTCAAACCTTGTTATACCTCACTATACCAGTAAGATATACAGTCTGCACAGTGTTAACATCTCTCCTTCTCATTTGTTACCATATACTGACACAAAATAATAATAAACCCATACCATTGTCCAGACCCAATCCAGAGGAGCCACCAGTCTCCAACTGTTCCTTTGTACTACAACAAAATGGCCTGCAACCTCCTGTTTCCATGGTTATACTGAGGGATTCCCCTGGGCCTGTATATTATGGGCTTCACTGCTAAATATGGGGGAAGTCACTACTGTTATTGATAGGAGAGAGGATTTGCCTCAATACGGACTTTATACCTCAAAGTACCTCACACCTTTTTATACCTCACCCCTCATTTCTTATTGTACTGCATATGGCACCTCACATACTGCACTACACCTTATCAGACATCCCAACCTGCAAAAACTCATTTCAGGGAAGTGACGTTTCACATCGGTGCTGACTGGGCATATACATCAGGACACAGAGCAGGGCATGAGGCACACATAAGTACATGGGGCACAGATCAGGGCATGAGGCATACAGGAGGGCACAAAGGGGCACTCATCAGGACATGGGGCACACAGCAAGGCATGAGGCACACATCTGGGCACAGGCATCATGGGGCATACATCAGGACACAGCAACACATGGGGGCAGTGGGCACACAGCGGGACACTATGCACACAGCAGGGTATGGGGCACATTAAGGTTAAAGGTGTGATACAGCCAATTCAGAATGTCAAACTTGATGCAATGTACAAAACCTCACTGCCATAGTGCAGCCCTCTTGAAGTGTCAGGAGCTCTGCTTGAGACCCTCTATAATTTTCAAGCTGACCACCACTGCCCTAGAGGGAGCTAAAGCTAGCTTAAGTGATTCTACTAAAAAGTGTTTGTTAACCCAAAAAACAAACATAGGATTTTTGTGCTCTCAGTGAAATCTTTTTCTCTGAAGTTCATTGACACAGCAGATCTTGACCTTAGGGTTATAATTGCCCCTTTAGGAGAGAACTAGGCAGAAAGTGTTAAAAACCAGCAACAATTGCACAGTACCGCCCAGGGGGTGGTCCTACTGGCTATAACGCCTCACACTGCATCCAGCAGCTCAGTTCATCGAAAGCAGTACAAACCTAAATAGGAGGGGTGGGTGCCGTGTGCGTCAATGAACTTCAGAGAAAAGGATTTTACGGCGAGTACAAAAATCCTATTTTCTTTATCGTTCATTGACAAACACAGCAGCTCATCTTGACCTTAGAGACGTCCCCAAGCAGTGTCAAAGAAACGAGGGGTGGGAACAGCAAAAAATAACTTCAACCCATAACAGAGCTCCTCAATGGAGGAGTTGCAATCTTAAACTGCAAAACCTTGCGGCTGAAGCAAGCATCCGAAGATGCGCTCACATCAACCTTGTAAAAGTGTGAACGGATGCACAGGTCGCCGCCTTACACACCTGAGAAACAGATGCTTGATGTCAGAAAACCCAAGAGGCACCAATTGCCCTGGTAGAATGGGCCGTGACAAGAAAGAGGCATGCCCGTCCCCTTATGGCATAAGCATGAACTACAATCTGTCTGATCCACGAGAGATGGTGGCCAATGAGACAGCCAGTCCCTTCTTCGGACCAGCCACCGATACAAACAGCAATTCTGACCTCCAAAAAAGAGCCGTAGCAGACAGATACAGCCACAGGGCCCGACCCACGTCCAAGCAATGCAAAGCCACCTCTTTAGGGTGTGACAGCCGAGGACATTGTGCTTCCTTCCTTATTTAGAAGGAAGGCCGAAACAACCTTTGGCAGAAACGAAGGCTGTAGACGCAGCACTGCCTTATCCTTATGGCGGATCAAGTAGGGAGACTTGCAAGACAAGGCCACCAACTCAGAAACCCTTCTGGCAAATGTAATGGCCACTAGAAAGACTACTCAGTGTCAATAAGGGTTTCTAATGGTTTTCAAAGGACAGTTTCTGGAGCACCAGATTCAAATCCCACGGAGGTAGCAGTGGTCAAACCGGAGGGGCCACATGTCAGACCCCCTGAACAAATGTACTCACCAATGAATGAGTCTCCAAGGGGTGTTGAAAAAAATAAAAAAAAAGCCAGCCAAAGCTGATGATATCTGCCCCTTAAATGGTGCTTAATGCAAGTTTCTGATCCACGCCTCGCTGCAAAAACCGCAGGATCCTGCAAACTGAATATGTAACGTGGACGCCACCCCATCTCCTCAGATGGAGATGTAGCCTTCCACGTACGATGCTAAATCTTCTGAGAAGATGACTTGTGTCCTCGACACCTGGCTTTCAACAGCCGTGACGGTAAAGCAGGATGAAGTATTGGACCTTACGACAGAAGGTGCTCTCGCATCGACAGTCGCTAAGGAACATCTGCCACCATTCGTACCATGTCGGCGTACCACGGACACCGAGGCCAATCTGGGGCAATCGGAATTACCTGAATCCCCTCGGCCTCCACTCTGCAAAGCAGACGTGCTAGAAGTTTGAGTGGGAAGAAAGAAAGAAAGACTCACCTCCGAGGAGTCCAGAAGCAGGCCCAGGTACTCCAGGCATCGAGTCGATACCAACACCGACTTCTGTAGGTTCAGTACCCAACAAAACTCCCGAAGAGTTTGCATGGTGATTGCAACATCCTCCCTTAATTCTGAGGTGGAAGCTTCCCTCAGGAGGAGGTCGTCCAGGTAACCCATGATTGCGATCCCTCACTGCCTTAGCAAAGCCAAAATTGGGGCTAGCACCTTGGTGAAGGCCCTCGGTGCCGACGCCAGGCCAAAAGGGAGAGCTACAAATTGGTAGTGCTCGTCCCCGACCACAAATCGCAGAAACTTTCTGATGCTTGATGCATATGGGGACATGCAAGTATGCCACCTTGATGTCCAGGGATGCCTGAGAGAACTGATTCCATCCTAAACCTTTGTTCCTTCACAAAAGCTGTTGAGGGCCTTGAGGTCCAGGACCAGACAAACCCAGTCCTTTTGGGCTACAAACAGATTGGAGTAGAATCCCTGAAATCTTTCCGGCGTCGGTACAGGTACTATCACCCCATGCAGCAGCAGGTTCTGTACTGCCCCAAGCAGGGCCTCCCCGACGAGCCGGAAGAAAATGAAGGTTGGAGGGGAAAAAAAAAAAATTATATATATATATATATATATATATATATATATATATATATATATATATATATATATATATATATATATATATATATATATATATATATAAAAAATAATCTGTTTGGCTAACAAAACTATCTTGTACCCTGTGGAAATCCGTTCGCATACCCACTTGTCGGAAAGTAGGGAGGTCCACTGGGCTGCAAACTCCCAAAGCTTCATGCGGTAACAGATTTGCTTGTCTTGCAAAACCAGGGATGCTTTTGTCCCTCAGCAGGCACCTTGTCGGACTGGGGACGCTTACCTGCCGACCCGGGCGGACGAAAAATCCGCTTCTGAGCGGAAAAGGAGGGCCCTTGCCTACGGCGTGGCTCCTTCACTTTTCGACTGTGGGAGCAACGTACTCTTACCCCCAGTAACATCCTTAATAATGTCATTGAGTGAGGCTCCAAATAGCCCCTCTCCCTGGAAGGGCAAGTCCGCCAGTGCTTTCTTAGATACCTGGTCTGCAGACCAGCGTTTCAGCCAAATCAAGTGACGTAGCACTACTGCTGATACCGAAGCTCTAGAGAGAAAGGGGGCCGTATCTAAGGCCGCATCACAGACATACTTAAGGCATACCACAGCCCTGGTGACGCAAACACTGGCCGCAATGTTGACCCCACCACCGTAAACATGGACCAGGCAACCGCCTTGGTCCTTCTGTCGGCAGGGTCATTGAAAGCAGTAATCCCTTTCACCGTAATCATGGTTAACTTATTTAACCTGGATACCGGGGGGTCCACAATCGGAAGAGATGTCCATTTCTTCAGGAGACTCTCCTCAGAGGGGTAACGCACCGCCATGCGTTTCAGGGCTGAAAAGGCCCGCTGCGGTTTTCCCCACTCCTTATAAAAACTTATCAAAATAAGTTGGGTAAGGAAACACCTTAGCCGTGCAGGCCGGCTTGTGGGACCCGAAAACTGGAGTTAGTACTTACCGGTAACTCCTTTTCCGGTGGTCTTCCAGGACAGCCCTTGAGAGATGGAGCTCCTCCCATCGACACAGAAAACACATTGCCACAGTTCAAAAGGCGGTCCCTCAGGTCCCTGGTCAGTCATTCACCAAGAACCGAAGGATGGAACTGAAAAACATATAAACCATAACAGGTAATAACATTAGTACATCGCTATAAACAAATAAAGGGTGGGATCGTGCTGTCCTGGAAGACCACCGGAAAAGGAGTTACCGGTAAATACTAACTCCAGTTTTCCCAAGTGTTCTTCCAGGACAGCCCTTGAGAGGATCCCCAAGTACTTACCAGATTAGGGGGGGGGGGAACCACGGCCTGGAGGACTTTCCTCCCAAAGGCCTGATCCTGACTAGACATTAGGTCTAGTCGGTAATGCCTTGTAAAGGTGGAAAAGCTTGACCATGTGGCTGCTTTACATACCTGCTCCGGGTGGCACCAGCTCTTTCTGCCCAGGATGCAGACAACGCTCTTGTTGAGTGAGCTTTAACACCCTCAGGAGGATCTCTATTCAAGGCCTTATACCTCTCTGCTATAGCTAGCCTAATCCATCTAGCTATGGTTACTTTTGAAGCTTTTTGCCCCCTACGCTGCCCGGAAAAAAGGACAAAAAGGGAGTCAGATTCTGAAAGGATTTGTCACTTTAAGATATTCTAGAATACACCTCCTCACATCCAATAAATGAAAACGTTGTTCTTTCTCATTTGCTGCATTTTGACAAAATGAGGGTAGGACAATATCTTGGGACCTATGAAAGCTAGAAGCTACTTTTGGTAAGAACCCAGGGTCTGTTTTTAGTATGACTGTCTTCTAGGATCTGTAGAAAAGGTTCCCTGATGGAAAGGGCTTGGATTTCACTGACCCTATGGGCTGAAGTGATTGCCACCAGGAGTACTGTCTTAAATGTAATAAGCCTTAGGGAGGCCTCTGAGATAGGCTCAAAGGGTGACCCCAAGAAAGCTTTTAGTACAACTGCTAAATCCCAGGATGGGACTTTGCTGACTCTAACCGGCTTAAGTCTAGCGATTGCCTTACAGAATCTAGCGACAAAAGGATTTTCCTGTAAGCGTTCATCTAGGTACACACTTAAGGCAGCTATCTGAACCTTAATAGTACTTAGGGTTAATCCTTTGTTTACACCTTCCTGTAAAAACTGTAGATTAGCCGTATTTATGTCACGGCTATTCAGCCAGCTATTCAATTTTTTCCAGACTTTTTTGTAAATAGCCCTCGTGACTGGTTTGCGACTCTGTAGTAAGGTCGCAATTACCTCATCTGACAGGCCCTTACTCCTTAAGATTTCCTCCTCAGTAACCACGCTGAAAGCTTCAGTGTGGCCACCTGTGGATGATAAAGAGGTCCCTGCGACAGGAGGGCCTGTCTGCAGGGAAGCCTTAGAGGCGGACAGTCTGTTAATTGTAGCAACGTTGTGAACCATGGTCTCCTGGGCCAGAATGGAGCTACTAGAATCAAACAGGTTTTTTCCGTGAGGAATCTTGCTAGGACCCTCGGAATGAGATGAAGAGGGGGAAATGCATACGCCAGACAAAGTCCATGGAGTTTGCAAGGCATCTACAGCCAGGGGCTGATCTCCTGGGTTTAGCGAGCAAAAATTGGGAACCTTTGCATTCTCTTTGCTCGCAAAAAGATCTACTTCTGGTTTTCCCCAGTGAGTTATGAGATTGAATGCCTCCGGGTGTAAGGACCACTCTTGGTTCGAAACTTTTTGTAGACTCAAGAAGTCCGCCGTGCTGTTCAGCTCCCCTTTCAGGTGAACTGCAGAAATGGATTCCAGATTGGCTTCTGCCCACTGAAAAATGCGTCTGGCTACCAACATCAAACGAGGACTTCTGGTACCTCCTTGTTTGTTTATGTATGCTACAGCCGTCATATTGTCTGAACGGACTTGTAGATGGTGACCCTGTATTGTGGGGTGAAAGGCTAAAACAGCTCTTAGGATCGCTGTTAGCTCCTTCCAATTGGAAGAGAAACATTTCTCTTCCGGGGTCCACTTGTCCTGGACCCAGCTTGAGCCGAGATGGGCTCCCCAGCCCCAGCTGCTCGCATCCGTTGTCAGTGTTGAAGTGATAGGAAGGACCCAATGAACCCCTTTGTTTAGGTTCTCTCTGTCCTTCCACCACCAGAGGGAGCGTTTTATCTTTGAGGGGATCGATACCTCCTCCTCCAGATCTCTGCCCTTTAATTGTTCCAACAGAAATCCCTGAAGGTCTCTTTGGTGGAACCTGGCCCATTGTACGGCTGGAATGGCTGCCGTCATAAGACCTAAGACCGACATTACTTCCCTCACTGTAAATTTGGGGCTGCATTGAAGAAAAGATGTTCTCTGCCACAGATTCAAAATCTTTTCTTCCGGCAGTATAATTTTCTGATCTACAGACTTGATCCAGTAACCCAAATACAGGATCTCCTGTGTTGGGGTTGTCTTGGATTTCTCCTGACTGACTATCCACCCTAATCGACTCAGGCAGAGTTGAGTCAACTCCAGATCCTGAGAAAGACGACTCTCCGAGTGTGCTGTTAGGAGCAGGTCATCTAGATAGGGAATAATTGAGACTGATTGAAGCCTCAGTGGAACTAAAGCCTCTCCGAGAACCTTGGAAAAGATTCTCGGGGAGGATGACAGACCAAAGGGGAGCGCTCTGCACTGAAAGTGGTAAACTTTTGTGTCTATCTGCACTGCCATCTGAAGGAATTTCTGGCATTCCTCCCTTATTGGAATATGCAGATAAGCATCCCTTAGATCCAGGGTGGCCATAAATATCTCTTTCTGGAGAAGATTCTTTATGGAATAAATGGACTCCATCCGAAATCGGATGGAGCGATTCAGTGGTCGGAGGTTCATAATTAGTCATAACCTCCCTGACGGCTTTTTTACCACAAAAATGTGCGAGTAAAAACCGTCTCCTTGTTCCTGAATAGGGACTGGTGTCAATACCTCTTGATCCACCATTTCCCCTATCAGTAAAGGTAAGGCCCTGGCCTTTTCTGAGCGACTTGGGAGCTTTGTTACCAAAAACTTTGAGGAACGGCTGCTGTGGATCTCCAGCGCATGACCCCTTATTATATTTAAGACAAACTCGTTCGAGGTTGTCTCTTCCCATTGTGGAAGAAATTTGCTTAATCTTCCTCCCACAGGAACCCTGACGTCACTGGGGTTTGGGATCCTGATTGGGGCGGCTAAACAGTATGCCCCCTTTCCCTTTATGTCCCGACCAATGTTTTTTGGAGGTTGAACTCTTCTCTGATTTAGAGGGTTCCTTAAAGGGACGAAAAAATTTTCTTTGGAATCTGCCTCAGATTTAAGCAAGCTTGCAATTCATTGCTTGCATAGGGCTTTGTTAGAGCCAGAGGACAACCTATTCCCACAATTAGGGCACTTTTGCGGCCTGCCTTGTCTTCCTTTGGTAGCTCTTTAGCCTGAAAATAAGAAGACAAAGAATTTTTTAGCGTCAGCTCTATGTCCCTCCTTAGAATCACCCAACTGCATACATCCTTAACTGTGAGTTAACCACCACCGTGGGGCACTACAGAACCCAGCCTACAAACACCACCACTCCACCAGAGTAATAGCATGCCCAGCAGCCTACCTGGGATTGGCTGGTGCCTGTCTCCGCCGGAGTGTCCTGGGGAATAGCCTCCATGGTCCCCCTCTGCCGCTCCGGATCCCGCCGCTAGTCCGGTATTGCTGGACGCTGGTCGGGACTGTACAGGCACAGCGCTGGCTCTCCCTCTCCTCCTTGTACCCTAGAGACCCGGAAACCGGAAGTCTCGGCACACAGTGATGACGCAGTTCCGCCGGAAATGACGCTCGGCGTCTTCGACCCCACCGCAACAAGGAGCAGAGATGGAAGGTTCCACTCACCGCTCCTGGGGGAAACCGGCATCATTCTGCCCCTGGCCACCTCAGCACTGGAAGGAGGAGGGTAACGGGTCTGCTCCGGTTCAGCTGGACGGTACCCGAGCCACAAGAAAAAAGGTATGGACCCAACTGCAGCCAAAAAACAGGACCCGGTCCCTTATGGCTTACAGGTTCTCAGGCAGCCCCTGAGAGGGGCCTCCAGGTTCCTGGCAACATGTTCCTCCGACGGAGGAAACACAAATGACTGACCAGGGACCTGAGGGACCGCCTTTTGAACTGTGGCAATGTGTTTCCTGTGTCGATGGGAGGAGCTCCATCTCTCAAGGGCTGTCCTGGAAGAACACTTGGGAAAAGGCCCGACACCTCTGTAGATGCACCCACTGTAGCCTCCATTTTTAGGGTATCACGCACCACTGTGATAAGTGCTCCTACAAGCGCCTTTTTCTGCACTGACCCAGAGTCATTCTCACGGTCCTGGTCCACATCCTCCGATACATCAGAACAGGGGCCCCTGTCACCGCGGGACCCGAGTCGGAATCAGAGCTTTCCCCAGAGGACGGTGGGGGGGGGTCTTTCACTCCCCTTGCACCCGCACGCTACTTCCGCCCTGGCAACAAAGACCCTGGCTACTTCCACCCTGGCCATCTCCTGAAATATGACTGCAGTGTCTCTGGCTATCTCCTGTAGTAGGTTTACAATGTCTGACCATTTCCTATAATATGACTGCAGTCTCTGGTCATCTCCTATAATACATCTGCCACCTTGCTCTAGCCATCTCCTGTAGTATGTTTGCAGACTGACAGTGTTCTGTAATGTTACATATTCCAAATACTATGCGCAGCCCGTGTGCCGCCCCCCCATATCTGGTATGCTGACTATCACTGGTTTTGAACTTCTATCAAGATTTTCTTGCTGTGTGTGCCCTCTTTTTTTAATGAGAAAGGGAGGGAGGGGGGGGGGGGGGCTCCAACCCTATGCTATACAATACAAACATTTTTGGGGTTAAATTCTTTAAAATACTACTCCTACAATAGTATGAAGGCACACGCTGGTATTTACGAAAGGGACTGGCATTATGTGAACCTGTGTATGATCTCAACTAAACTAAATCCACATGGGGACCTCAGAGCATTGACAATGATTCAGAATTATCAGATAGAGAAAAAGCATTTAATGTATGAAGCCCTTTATCTATTCACCCCATCACAGGACCAGGCTGTCATCATAAGGTGACTTGTGCATACAATCATGATATGAAATAGAAATTACACAATTCACAGTTCATCCACGCAAAAAAAAAAAAAAAAAAAAATTCAACCTCTGCAACAGAGGGCTAAAAGGCAATATGCATTGCGATTAGGCTGACCATTCATGACAAATCAATTTCCACAGTACAAAAAGCATTTAATTCCACTTATTAATACCAAAGAAAAAAAATATATATAAAGATTACATTGAACTTCTAGGCAAAAAAAAAAAAAAAAAAGTCAGTCCATAATTCCCTATTGTACCCTCTTACTCTTCCGCATACACTCAATTATCTTCCATAATCCTATGTGGGGAACCCTTTCTATCCCAAGATTTCACACCTTCCTTTGTACAGCAGATTTACTAGGCCTCATCACCAAACTTTCCCAATGTCCTTAAAAAAACAAAATTGCAAAAAAACAAACAAAAAAAACAAAAAAACACAAAAAAAAAAAAAAAAAAAAAAAAAAAAAGCACAAAAGCTGGCATAGGCTCCTTAACCTCAACAGTCATTTTGGGGCCCAGGAGGAGCTGGTGATATATGAGGAGGTCTGCACAAAGTCAGCAGAGGACTTCCAGCTTGGGTTTCCAATGTAGTTATCAGTGAAAGAAGACTGAATTGTTACAAAGGGGACAAACTGTGGCCATAAGTCTCTAGCATCTCTTGTGTTCCTTGCCCTTCCAGTAATTGCTGTAGGTATCCTCAAACATCTTCTTGCAAGGGATTTGGGCTTGCAGCTTGGAGCAGATAAGGAATGAGCCACCCATCTTTCTGTGGAGGGAATAGGTCTCTTCGGGAGGGGGGATGAGACGGTGCTTTAACATGACAGGGATGAGGCGATGGATTCGTTCTGTGGTGCTCTGACACCCAAAGTTAAAGGGGACATCAGAGGCAAAGGCTTCTCCCAGAATCAGGACAGCTTCCAGGTGGGCGAGCTCCATAGCCTGTAACACAAAAATGGAAAGGGAGTTGTTGGTTACCCTCCTAAACACACAGGAGATCAACAAAATGTAAAGTTATTAATGCTGCATTCATTGCAATCCAAAAGGAGGGAGGAGAGCAGAGCTGCGGATTCTGCACTGACAGAAGTGCCTGGTACAGACCTGGAGCACAAACTGGGGCTCTTTGGTACTTCTTGGTAGTCAGGCCCCAGCACCAAGTGTTTGTGAATTTTAATTCATTACCCCTACCATGGGAGATGGTCTGAAACCGCAAAGGTCCAATCAGTAAATTTTCCTCCAGAGGTGGTCCGAATCTCATGGGAGACAATATGACTCAGATTCTTCACATTACAGCTTTTTGTACACATCTGTCCCCCCTCCCCCCTAGCCCTTATGGTAAAATGCAGGGTTCTACTGTTGTGGGCACCCATCAGGGTGAGGGTCCAGGAAGTGGCCATACAATGCTTATTGAAGTGTGTTGCACTGTGCAATGAAGTTGGAAGAAAAAAAGAAAATAGACAATGTCAACATTACATTTCACTCATTTTTATGCACGGCAGCTCAGTTGCACAGAAACAGACCGTACATTAAGTGTCTTCAGGTGAGCACCAGTCACTTGCAGAAAAATGCACACAATATGCATTTCATCGCACCGCCCTGCTTAGTACCTAGGGGCACTGTTTGGCAACCAAGGACAGTGTGTGTTGCATTGTGCACCGGGCACATAGAAAACTATTGTTATTTCTGTGTGCCCTTGCACAAACGTGTTTTTCTAGTGTAGAAAAACAGATCTCTGCACAAGTGTGAACAAACCCTTACATCAGTGTCCATAGTCCCTCCCTTTACATCACAGCCCCTCCATGCCTACATCACTGCCCCTCCTCCACATCACAGCCCTTCCTTCATTTTACAGACCCCCGTACCTTTTTTTCATTACAGCCCTTCCGCCATATTAAATTTACATTGCAGCACTCAATCTCTCTCCCCCCCCCACCCCCCTACACAACACGGGAGGCACGGCAGGTCTGGATAGAGAGCAGGACTTTCCATGTTCCAAAAGGCAGGTGAATGGTTTGCTTGGACAGCCCCATGGCCTAACAACCAATCCCCTGCTTCTTAATTTGAGAAGTCTTGCCGTCTATTTAGTCACACTTCCCCTCTTGTTCTCTTGAGAATGAGAGCAGCAGGTGAGGACACTCACGCATCTATCTGGATCACCATTTAGTGATGCCTGTCCTATAGGATATTTTCTGCAGCACTACACTATATATAACATACTGCCCTTCAGAAATGTCAGGGGCTGCACTTTAAGTCTTCTACATCTAATAAGTTGACTACCATTACTCTGGAGCCAGCATAAAATGTATTGTTGAAACTGCTTTATTACTTTGCAACTTTTTTCCTAATAAGGCTTTTATTCAAAAAGACAATTTTTTCCAGAATCCCTACCTTTGATTCATAACCTGAGAGAAATTTCATTTCAACAGACTTCTTTAATAACTTTTCTCGGTCTTTGTCCGCAGCTGCCCGGATTACCTGGAGAGTGAAAAGTCAAGGTATGAAGGGTCATGCGAGGAGACAAAAGATAAAGTGCTAAACAAGAATATCACTTGTCATCAGGCAGGCCTGGCCTGTCTCACCTCAATATAAAGATCTGTGAATTCTTCATCAAAGCCTCGTGTCGCCCCAAAGTCCAGCAGGGCCACCTACAGGATATATAATCAAGTGAGAAACTGAAAAACTTGAAATACAGTTGCATTTTTGCTAACAGCTTTAATTCATATGCCCAGGTATTATTGCTCTGAGGCCTTATACACACAGAAGACAAAGGGGGTTTGTGCAATCCCGAGGACTGCAGATTGCCCCTGGAGCTGGGCCGCAAACTGCGTATAAAATGCATTAGGCCCAGCAGCTCAAGAGACATTAGCACTAGGTACAGGGATTGCTTCACTTTGCCGGTGAAGCCTTGAAGAGAATGTTTGAACCGTTTAGACCACATCTGACACTCCCTTTTATTGAAATAATGTTTCAAACCCAGAAACAACCATCTACAGAACCTCCACACGCAATGTCTGTGTAGGAATCCCTAAAATGGAACTTCAAAACAAAAATGTGAACTACACTTCAGCCCAGTCATTTATGAGCCAAATTCCAGCTTCTCCAAACACAAAAATTGCCATGCAAAACGGCAAAAAATAAAATAAAATAAAAAAATAAATAAAAAACAAATAAAAAAGAGAGAAAAGACAAATAAAATAAATGGTTATTCTCATTTCTGCCATGGTCCTCCGCAGACTCAACTCTTTCTGATCCAATGCTGGTCCGATTCTGGGTTGAAGGGGGTCCAGAGTCATTCAGCCCACTTCCTGCTGGCCCAGGGCATCATTGACAAGGCCCATGGGATGAGTCAAACAACCCTGGGCGCACAGGAGAATGCTGCAAGCACCAGTCTTTACACCATCAAAAAGATCTGTGCCCCATGGAGGGCAAAGTGACAATATTCCTACAAAAGGTAGCTCTACCACCCCCCCAATTTGCTAACCTTACTGGTGCTTCTCCATAGCTCTCCAGCAATAAAACACAGCACGTATGGTTATGGAAGAACATGCGACTTGCTCCCTTATGAATGTTTGTGGGCTTAGCAGCCAATTGCTAGGCCCAAGCATGGTCACATGACTAATGGGAGGGGGTGGACATTGCTTCCCTGACCAAGCCAATTTCAGCATTAACTGCAGTTAAGGATAGTATAAGGGAGTCAGGAAATGCACTTTGTGGAAACCCTTTGACAGGGTGAAAGTAACAGGGTCTCTTTAGGACTCTCCCCATGCTGGAGAAAGAGGACCCATGATGATATACCAAGGGGAGGGTGCGCCAATTAAAAAAGCAAACCACATTTTAATTAAATTTGGCAAATTGTACTTCCGGATTTCTCCAGCACAGATTTCTTTTAGGTTTGGTATACATCGTTGAATAGTAAGATAATCTAAAAGATGGCAATAAAAACAAAAACAGACATTTTCAGGTGTGTATAGAAGGGTAGATTCCCAATCATCTTTTCATTGCTTCCTGTGTCCCGGCTGGAATTTTCTCTTAAGATGACAAAGTTTCACAAGGACAGGAAGTGAGGAGGGGGGGGGGGTCCATAGCAAGACCTCGGACTGTACAAAAACCCCGAAAGAGGCCGCCCCCCCCCCCCCACTCTATCAACCAAAACAAAGAAAAATACAATTTTTGAATGAATTGTACTTGAAGGGACCACAAATGCCAGAATTCTCTGCATAGGCTGAATATGAGAGGGTTTACCTTCTTAAGCTGTGGGTCATAGAAGAAATTGGACCAGTTGGGATCCGTCTGCATGAAGCGGAACTCAAACAACTCTCGTAGGCATAAACTCAAGATGTTTTCACAGATCTGTGAGCAGACAAAAAGGGAGGAAAGACAGTCAATTTTAGGAGAACTCACTTATTACCTTCATGAGAGAAGTAAACAGAAACCTTTCTAGAAGGCAAAGTCTACTCTTCTGCTACACAGAATATAAACAGTGGGCTAAGACTCCAAAATGAACACACACATACAATCTATGGGACATAAAACATTTATTTAAAATGATCTTTGGAATGACCAATAGACTTCTAGTCCTTGCTCAGAGCGCTCAGCTTCATCAGTGGTGGCTCACTGAAACATGTAGTTTTACCCCCGGAGTTCTGAAACCGCTGTGCATTACGGTTCTGCCCACAGGCTGCTATGTCACTGGCGTACCCTTGTGACTCTGAATGGGGACACTTGTTCACTGAAGAAACATCCGCCTGTGCCATGACCGGCAGCTCACGCTTGCATGCGTGATGTCATCGCAGCTCTGGCCAATCACAGCGCTGGAGCCCGCGAACCTGTAAGAAACTTTGGGGGAAAAGGTCAGCTGTCTCAGTGGTGTGGGGGCACCGCTGAGAGAGATTCGCTTGAAGCCGAGTATTCCATAATGAGCTAGTATGCGATGCATACTAGCTCATTATGCCTTTGTCTTACAGGGTTTTATTTTTTATTTTTATTTATTTTTTGAGATTACAACCTCTTTAATAGCACTTTAAATTTGGCCTGGGGATCTAACCATTAACGACCTCTGGTCACAAATGGGTAAAAAAAAAAACAAAAAAAAAAAAAACTGAAGAGATTGCAGAATATTTGCCTCTCCTGTAAGAAATTCTTGTAAACTAAACAGTTCTCTGCTATGACACAGAAACTTTGGCCTACTGTAAATAATTTATATATATATAATTTTTCTTCTTTTAACACAAAGGTGCTTTTGTTTTTTAAGCCCTGGCAGCATGACCCTAGGCGTGTAGCTACACCTAACAATTCTCTGGCTTGCTTAGGCCTCTTGCTAATCGTCATCTTGTTTACTGGCTGTAACTTTCCAGGACCCCTGCACCACATAGCAGGACTCAGGCAGAGTTATTTTGGAGAGGTTATGCCACCAATAGGCAGGACATGGCCGCCTTCCAGAGCACCAGCTGTAGAGAGGCTCTATCACACACCGCACACGTTCCCTGCACACAGGCAGAACAAGCTCGCCAAGGTCATTGAAGGGGACAGCTGTGTGTTGTCAACAAACAGTGAAGACGAGAACTTTTTAGACACCGAGAACTTGTTTGCACCTTGGCGGCCATTTGGTCATTGGGAGGAGGGAAAAAAAGAAAAAAAAACCACCAGACAACTATTAACAGGATATTTGTTCCTGTACCACAATTACAAACTCTGCACTGCTGGCAACAACATGTCTGCAAAAAGTAATGTTCACAGGAGGACTGGGAAACGCAAATACTGAAACCAGTATGCACATGATCTGGTTTATTCTATAGAACTATTGGTTATACACATATTAAAAGGGTAGCATTACCGTACTGACTATACAGACAAAAAAAAAAAAAGGGTACATCACAATCGCTGTGCAGCACTTTTAAAAAGCAGAATTCTTGTCACTGTGGTCTGGCCTTTTGATGTAATCTGACCTCCTCTGGGTAGCCCTTTATTTTAGTTTTGGATAGTGATGAGGGGTCAGAGCCCGTCAGCTTATCGTCTATGTCTTTATTGTGGAGATTAACTGTCCAACTATCCTGGAGACCACTGATATCTGGAAATGTAGGGCAACGCTGGAACAGGAAATTTCCACCAATGGGGGGACTTCTAAGAGGAATCTCCATCACTCTGGGAGATCCTCTCTAACTTCCTGTTGCATCCCAGGTACAAGAAATTGAAGGAAAACAGTAAAAGAAAATCAAATATAAGAAGGGGACAGGAGTTTTACCCTGCCCTACTCTTTCAAAACCTTAAAAATAAAAAGCTATACATTAATTTTAGTTTACTTCTTTTTAAGTCTACAGAGCAGAATTCAAAAGCAGATCTAAAGTTCAACTGGATGACATTAAAATTGCTAAGGCACTGCGGGGGGAGATTTACCAAAACTGGTGAAGCTGTGTAAGGTAACCAATCGGCTTCTACTTTCAGCTTGTTCAATTAAGCCTTGACCCCGACTAGTTACGGTGCACAACTGCACCAGATTCTGTGTGCACCAGTTTTAGTAAATCTACCCCGTGTTTTAAACTGCCCTTTTTTGGCCATAAAATACAGTTTTTGCCACTGTATATCATTTTTTGCATCTTAGTGCTGTTAATCTCCTCTGGGCCTCTTTCAGTTACTTTCTGTCCACATGCACTCATTTTAGCATTGGCAACATATCATTGCTCTGGGCCGCATTCCTGATAGGGACAACAGTGTGTGCATGATGTGTGTCAGCAAAACTGACTGTAATCTCCAGATGGCCAGCATCATTCAATTCGCTTAGAGCCCAGACTGCCATGGATCTGCACACAGTTTGTGACTGGGCAGTGAAGAAGCAGCACAATGAAGAGTATATAAAATATTACATATTTAAATAGACATTAAATACATAAAATCGTGTATTAATGATAACAGAGCTTCATTAAAGGGTAAGTTCACCTTACTGAACTTACACAAGAACCCCCCCCCCCCCCCCATGAGATCCCACGTAGCCCATCCTGTCAGTGGGGAGGAAGTAGAGAGAATGGTGAGGGAATTTCTAAGCCCCAGACTGCAGAGGTGGCGATAACAGGGCTCAGAATGGGAGATTGCTGTGTTGAAGGTCAGCGGGAGGGGGTCCTGTGCAAGTTCACCTTACAGCTTTTTCTGTAAAGGTGAACTTACACTTTAACCACTTCCTGCCCGGTCTATAGAAACATGACAGCTGGGCAGTGGTTCCATTATCCCGACTGGATGTCACATGACATCTTTCAGGAGAACAGCCAGCGCTCATGCCCGTAGGGGGCACTGCGTGTCACTCTGACACACCGCAAGACTGATCTCGCTAAAGAGTCTGATGGAGCCTCTTTACCACATGATTAGCTGTGTCCAATCACGGTGTAAACAGGAAGAGCCATTTATTGGCTTTTCCTCACTCACGCCTGACAAACACGAGTAGAGCCGAACCGATTGGCTGCTCTAGGGAGGTCATCAGGACCACCAGGGAGTCCCATCACTGATTACCACCAGGTATGCCAATCTGTTCTCAAAAATGAGGCCAATCTATGCCAAATAAAGGGGTTGCCAATCTGTGCTCATCCGTAATGCCTGCCAGTGCCTCCTTTATAGTGATGCCCATCAGTGCCACCTCATTGATGCCCATCAGTGCAGCCTCATCAGGGCCCATCAGTGAAGGAGAAAATTTACTTTACAAAATTTTATAACAAAAATGAAGACATTTTTTTATTTTATTTAACAAACAATAAAAACCCCAGAGGTGATCAAATACCACCAAAAAAAAAGAGCTCTATTTGTGGGAACAAAAAAGATAAAAAAAATGAGCTTGGGTACCGTGTTGGATGACCGTGCAATTGTCATTTAAAAAGTGACAGCGCTGAAAGCTGAAAATTGTCTTGGGCAGGAAGTGCCCGGTATTGAAGTGGTTAAAGTACAACTAAAGGCTTCTGTACGACAAACCCAGTTAACGTGGTGCACAAGCTTGACAAAGAAAATGTCCTTCCCCCCGTTGAGCCAAATCATTCTCACATGCTCACCCTTGCAGCTCATAGTGGGAGGGTTTAAAAAAAAAAAAAAAAAAAAGTGGCAGTAGTGCCAATCCAGAAATCAGTGGGCAGGACTAGGTGCGGCCAGGTGCTGATTGAAAAACTAGGCTTGTCCTAACTCCGCATTGACAATGTTGATAGCCACGACCCCTGCAAAACCTCTCATTCCATTCTAGTGCAATAAGAATGACAACTCTGCTCCAAATTCAGAAGCAGTGCTGCATCATTGCCATACCATCACAGGAAGCTGCATCAGGACTTCCCTGGCAGGATCAACAGCTATTTGTGGGACTTTGTGAGGGGATTCAAGAAACCCAGTGCCGAAGCACTTATAATTAAGTGCGGTAACACACTTTTTTTGTATTATGGAGGCCATAATTTTACTAAAGTGTGTGCCTTTTACATCTGCCTGGAGTTCAGCTTTATATCGTTCAACACACTTGAGTCTCCTTCACCTGCAGCTTCCAAGGTGCCAGCTCACTGGTCCACAACAACCCACTCCCTACCTTTGATATAAACCAATTTAAAACCAGTCAGTCAATTTTTTTATCAGTAAAAACAATGCACACTTGATATATCCTGGAAACCTTTTCTTGGAGCGTCCTCAGATGGTGCATAAAAAGCACATTACCTCATTACGAGTTTCCTGGCTGAGGCCCTCGGCCTGGTCGAGAGGGAAACCGGACACCAGTTCAGTGGTGAGGACATGCTGGCTGCACAGCTCATCTACAACACCAGGCACATAAAAGAATGGATGGTCCTTCAGCAGCTCCCTGTGCCAGAAAAAAAAAACAAAAAAAAAAAAAAACACATCAGATCAGATATACACGCCTCATGCCAGACCAGGGGAAATTATAATTTACACAGCTCACTTCCTTCTTGGAAGGCTATATATGAAATGTTTTCCTATACACTGCTGAAACAATAGATCACAGGAGAGACCATGGATTTAAATTTTTAAAAACATGACTGTCAACATATAAGAGCTTAAAGAAGAGCGGATTGCCGCTACTCCCAAAGAGCCCAAGTGAACATAATGGCTGAGGCTGCACCTTATTTATTCACTTGGGCTGGTCAGGAGTAGCAGGGGATCTGCTCCTCTTTAGTAGCTCTCTGGATTGGCATCAGGGCAAACTTGCACCCCATGGCTCTGGGTCTCAGGGATATGCTTTCACCTCTAAATTTGAGCGGTGGCAAATGTAATACCACACACACACACACACACACACACACACACACACACACACACACACACACACGAGTGGTCGCTTAAGATTCAGTTTTGATCACATATCCAATGAAATACATCAACTTTAACATAGGCTGAAACATGCTTGATCTCAAATGCCATCACCACACACACACTTGGTACATATATGCAATACAAGCTCAGTGTATCTCTTTAAAATGCTAGTACAGAGAAAAAAATAAATAAATACCCAATGATTTCTCAGAAATGCACTTCGCTCACAATTTTCTTTTGTGGGCTGACAACATGCAGCATTTTTGTAGACTAAGGCGGCTACTGATGCCTCTTTTTTTGATCATCCAGTGGGCTAATAAAAAAAACTTATTTTCATCCACACAATCAAAGTGGATGGAAGAGTCCTCCCTGCTGTGCCTTAGTATTCTGGCAGTAGGACGACTCCTGTATAATACAATTTAGATTGTTTGGATGAGGTTTATTTGCATAGGTTTATAAAATTTGTATTCAAGCACTGCTCTATTTATGCTCTATATAAAACAGGGCAGAGGCCATGACAGGAGGATTTGACAGATCCTCCTTTCCCCTTCCACCACAAAGGCTCTCAGACTATGTAGAACTGAATTATTGTATGAACAGAAAAAATGCTCTCCTGCGCTAGTGTGGAGGGCCTTGGTAAGAGTGGTAGCATTTCTTGATGGTGTATTTGTAAAGTGATCAAGCATGCCCCGCTGCCTAGGCCAACTAGGGGCAGTCCGAAATGTGGTGTAAGGAAGGAAAAGGAAGGTGCGTGGCCTGATGCATGAATCGTTACAAAAAAAAAAAAAAAGTTTATTACAAAGAAATGCTATGTATTCCTAAACAATGTTATTACTTGGTAGATTGATATAAGGCGATACTTATACAGGGGATAGTCGAATGATTTGCTACCGCGTTTTGAGGATTTTCCTCTTTATCAGAGCCTTAAAAGAGCCAAATCTAGCCTGTGTTAAAATATGGATAACTAGACAGAGAAGGATGGGTGGGTAGTGTAGCACTAGATAAGTGATATAGCTTTGCGGGTGGATTCTCCTTTGCTGTAGGAATTTTTCTTACGCATCACAGCGCTCAGCACCGTGGGCGGGGGGGAGGGATGTATACAGATGAGATTGTCTGTTAGTGGTCTTGGAGACCCAATGGTTAATTCTGGTATTGCAGCCTATGATCTGTGACTGGACGTCCATGTCGTTACTGGGCTATTCTGGCGATCCACCCATGTTGTGGCTGTGCAGTGTCCACTGCTAAACTGCAGCCGTATTGCAATCAGTGGTGTTAACGCTCAGTGTGGGGCAGAGGTGAGCGGCTGGGCCCAGACCCAGATCAGAAAGTGCTCCCTCCCGCTCACCTCTGCCCCACCGAGGCACCCATATTATGGGCGTTAATGCCGTTGAGTACCACACGGCTCCAGTTTGGCAGCGGACACTGCACAGCCACAACATAGGTGGATCGCCCGGAATAGCCCAGTAATGACATGGACATCTAGTCACTGATCGCAGGCTGCAATACCAGAATCAACCATTGGGTCTCCAAGACCAACAGCAGACGATCTCATCTGTATACACCGCCCACAGTGCTGAGGTCGCTGTAATGCAGAAGGAAAATTCCTACAGAGAAGGAGAATCCGCCCGCAAAGCTATACCACTTATCTAGCGCTACACTACCCATCAAGCCTTCTCTATTTATACATATTTAACACAGGCCAAAATCTGTCTCTTTAAGGCTCTGATAAAGAGGAAAATCCTTGAAACGTGGTAGCCAATCATTCGACTATCCCTTGTATAGGTATCACCTTATATCAATCTACCAAGTGATAACATTGTTATTTATCCATATTTATGAATACATAACATTTCTTTGCAATAGACTCCTTTTTAAACGATTCATGCATCAAGCCACATGCCTTCCTTTTCCTTTCTTGCACAATTGATTACTTTTAGGATGACCTGACCCTTAACCAGACAGTGATAAACTGCACTTTGGCATATAGGACAGCACTCATATCATGTCCGTGAAAGACACGGCGTAAGGACCTACTTGAACTTTTTGGCACAGGCTGCCTCCCTCTTGTAATCACACTCCAGGGCCAACTCTCTGCTCAGGACTTCAATCAGATGATCAGGAAACAGGCCTATGAAAAACAAGATAGTCACTTTGCTACAAATGCAGTTGCAGATATCTACTATATTATACAGATGCTCTATGGTAGTCCATGGTAACCTACTGTATTATACATGTATAAACGATGGTGAACACTGTTGTATGTATTAGGCCTAATTCACACGTGTGAGAACTTTGTTTACCCACACGCAGCTGTGCATCCCAGTGCAGGCAGGTCTATGTCAATTGGGATGCACAACCCTGAATGCACAATGTCTGTGTTCGAGGCCATGCACCCGCACCCATATGGCTGTCAAATTGGGAGCAGTAGCTGTGTCCGTGCAGCCACTGCACTCCAGCGCACATGAATGGGACCTGCCTGCACAGAACACCTTTGCATCCTCATGTGGGCAATCACAGTCCTCACACAGGCATACACTGTAGTATGCCCATGTAGACGAGGCTTTAAAGAGACTGTCTTAAGAGAAAAAAAAAAACATAAAGCGGTTTCATATCTAACAGACCCCTAGAAAGGCACACAACTGCATACCTGAAAGTCTCTTGCTATGGCCAAATCTTGGGACATACTTAGAAACAATACATTGACGCTGCCGGGTACTGTCAGAGCTAGAGGATAACATTCCCACACATTCTTACGGGTCTATCACTATCATAGATAGTCTCATTGGTCAATAGGATGGTGCTGAGGAAAGAAAGGGCCAAAAACAGCTTTGGTACCAATAGAGGCACAGAACCAGCAACTCGGACTCTAGCCATGACAAAGGTTGGGGAGGCTTCTACAATATGCATTAACCAGTAATCAATATGTTATCAAAATAATTAGAAGATCCAGAGGTGGTGGAGATGCTAATCTCTCCTGTACAAGTCAACCTCTGCCCTACCCCCTACCTGCCCTTCAAGTCTCCCTGCTGTGGTAATGACGGATGGCATCACTGAACAATATGGAAGCACAACAGCACAGAATGGACAACCATTCTATTTTACAGGCAGTACAGTTACAAAACAACAATCATAACACTTGTCAGGTTTTTATTGCTGTCTGTGCCCCCATTAGGGAGATTCGCCCCATTTGTCCTGTTGTAATCACCAGAAAAGGAAGAAAAAAAATAAACCCCAAATAACTAAAATTTTGGGTTGGCCCCAAAACAGTAAGGCCTCATGCACACGCACATTATAAAAAACAGCAGTAGTATTAGCTGTAGGACGAGTTTTGCAGCCCTTTTGCTTTTTTTTTTTTAGCAAAACTATACCCTCACAAAAGCTTATGGCTTAAAAACGCAGAATAGCCATGTTTTTCAGTGTTTTTAAGCTTTTATCAGAGTTGGAGCATTTTAAAACAGCTGAAAACTCCCACTAAGTTTTTCTTGTCAAGTGCCCCCACAGCAAGCAGCTTGCTATGGGGGCACCCAAGCAGAGCCACAGCTCACTGTGTCCATTCAGACATGGAGCCGCAGCATGGCCTTGCCCCCTTTCTCCTTATTGGCTGGTTGACTGATTGACTGCAGTGAGAGCCAATAATGCCGTGCTGCTGTCTCAGCCAATGAGTAGGGGAGTCCCAGGCAGCCGAGACACTCCTGCAACATCGTTAGATCTAGATGGACCTCAGTATTTAGGGGGCTGCTGCACATAGGCTTTTTTTATCTTAAAGTGGATGTAAACCCGGCATTATTTTTTCTTTGAGGTCATAGAGTATAAGATTTCATATCATTTGAGCCTAGTCTTGCCACAAAGAGTTAATCCAGCTCTGAGCAATCCTCTTATTGTTCAGCGAGTTAAATCTTGACAAACAGAAAGACTTTGTAAAATCCTCCCCCTTGCTGTGAGTGACAGGTGATTTACATATCTCGTGCACTAGCCTAAGAGACATGCATTATTTTTTAATTCTCTCCCACTCCTTTCTTCTGCTGCTCTGCAAGGATTGGCTGTTCCACACCTCAGCATGATTTGGCATGCTGAAGTCATGTGGGGAATTTTCTGGGTTTTGACTGGATGTTAGTGATCATAGCAGAAGTTCAGTGTAAGAAATACACAGGAGAAAATGCATGTTGATAAGAGGACTGACAGCACAACTCCACCCACTGAGCCCTGGAAAACAGACCCACCCACAAAATCTGCAGTTTTTCGGGTCTCATATCAGACAGAGGGGAGACATTTGACAGATAAGTATACATGCAGGAGGCAAGTAAATCCTTATTGGTTGAGAGTGGGTTTACATCCACTTTAATGCATAGAAAGCATTAAGATAAAAGGCCACTTTAAGATGGGGTTGATGATGTAGCCAGGGGCAGAATTGTAGATTGCTTTGAATGTTATTCTTATATGTATTCCTTGGGTGAGTGGGAGCCGGTGGAGAGATTGGCAGGGGGGTGGCAGACATTGAGCAATTGGTAAGGTGGAGGAGTTTGGCAGCAGTATTCATTAGAGACTGTGTAAAGGAAAGGCCATGAGAAGCGTGCTATAATAGGTGAGCGATATTGGAGGGAGTGAATTTGTCTTTTGGTGGTGTCATTTTGAAAATGTTATGCAGATAAAAAAGGGGCAATATTTGATCAGTGGATTGGTAGAAAGGACAGGTCAGACACCAAGCACCATGGCATGAGCAGTGGGACTAGATGTGTCACTGATCCAGATAGAAAACTCAGGGGAATGGGGTGACACTGGGACAGAGTCCAGTATCAAAGCTCTGACATGGCACATGATAGACTAATACAGACCCTTTACCTTCAGGAAGTGCGTTGCTCATGTGGAGGACCGTCATTAGGTTGTTCACGTCACTGTGGATGCTCTGAGCCACTCCAGGATACTGAACAGGATTCAAGAAAAAGTTCATTACAGACAAACTCCAGAGGTTGACAGATATAAAACAACATTTACACATTAGGACAGACAGAAAAAACCGACAGTGAAAAGCCCACAGTAACCTGTTTTCACCTTGGTGGCCTAAATAAAATCTATTTGTTTTGTATAGAGCAGAGAAGGGTTAGAACCCCTTTCATATTTTTTATAGCTGTGACCCCCCTTTAAGGACATTAATCTGATTTCCCATTTGGTCAGCAAAGCAGGAAGTGAGGACAAATCCCCCTTGATGGGGACAATGAATGCCTATATATGCGAGAAATAAATATGGCTGAGCTCCTGTGCATATATAAGCACAGACTACACAAAGAAACAGATCACTTTTGAGAAGTGTCCTCCTATTTCCGGTTTCATCTTTAGGAAGTTTAAATTTCACCAGTGGAAGACAGGGACAGGGAGAGAGAGAGGGAGAGAGAGGGAGAGAGAGAGGGAGAGAGAGAGGGAGAGAGAGAGGGAGAGAGAGAGGGAGAGAGAGAGGGAGAGAGAGAGGGAGAGAGAGAGGGAGAGAGAGAGGGAGAGAGAGAGGGAGAGAGAGAGGGAGAGAGAGAGGGAGAGAGAGAGGGGGAGAGAGAGAGGGGGAGAGAGAGAGGGGGAGAGAGAGAGAGGGAGAGAGAGAGGGGGAGAGAGAGAGGGGAGAGAGAGAGAGAGAGAGAGAGAGAGAGAGAGAGAGAGAGAGAGAGAGAGAGAGAGAGAGAGAGAGAGAGAGAGAGAGGGAGAGGGAGAGGGAGAGGGAGAGGGAGAGGGAGAGGGAGAGGGAGAGGGAGAGGGAGAGGGAGAGGGAGAGGGAGAGGGAGAGGGAGAGGGAGAGGGAGAGGGAGAGGGGGGAGAGAGAGAGAGAGAGAGAGAGAGAGAGAGAGAGAGAGAGAAAAAAAAGCAGGGGTTTTAACCCTTCCCTTTTCCATATATACTTTAAAAGGCAAATTTTAGCATGCATTAAGGTGACAAAACATCCAACAGTGCCGCCACGCCCCCCCATCCCCCTCGTTTTACTTACCTGACCCCTCGAAAGTCCCGCGCTCGCCCCCGATGTCCTCTTTGCCGCTCACCCTGGCCGTTGATTGGCTAGAGTGGATGGATTGAAAGCAGCGCAGCCATTGGCTCGCGCTGCTGTCAATCACATCCAATGACACGGGGCCGAGCGATACAGCGGGCAGCTATGGCCGCCGGCTGTATCACGGGAGCGCACCTGCAAGCACTCCACATCATGCGAGGGAGCTCGCATGAAGTTGTGGAGTCCCTGCGGGAGGGAGCCGAGACAGCTGCCGAGGGACCCCAGAAGACCGGGTTCGGGGCCACTTTGTGCAAAACAAGCTGCACAGTGGAGGCAAGTATAGCATGTTTGTTATTTAAAAAAATAAAAATAAAATCCTTTAGTGACCCTTTAATGAGCTAGACTCGCTTTTTTGGCAACCAACCTGGATTTTCATGGCAACCTCTCTGCCATCCTTCAGACGAGCTAGGTGAACCTGTCCGATGGAAGCTGCAGCAAATGGCCGCTCTTCAAAAAACTCAAGCTTGTCTCTCCAGTTGGGTCCTAGATCAGCATTTAGGGTTTTCTGTTGAAGATTAAACATTTTACAGAGTTAATATTAAGGATTTTACCTTTTCATCCAGTAATACCTCATCAATTAAAATTATAATTTAAAGTAAATGATCTTTTAGGCAAACAGGCTACCTGATACCTGGGACTGTGTGAGCTCTGGCAACCAGATAATGGATAATAATCAACGAACAAAGCCAGGAGGCACTCACCAGAACTTGTTTGCTGGGCATAAAATCTGCGCTTTGACGAACCCTCTCAAATACTTTCTGCAGCTGCGGGTTGATAAAGGCATCATCTGTAGAAAGAATGAGAACGTACTTAGCTTCAGGAGACGCCATTCAAAGTCACTGCCACGTTACGGCAAAGATAAAACTATTTGTCCCAGTTTTAAAGGGTGCTAGTTATGGATGGTTGTCACAGATCATGAACAGAATTCAGCAGCTGCAGAGTCCCCTGAAGACATCCTGCGAGACAGAGTGCATCAAAGTGGCTCTAGGTTATGACGTCAATTCGCACACCGGCTTGAGCGGTGTGCTGCTATTCGGTTTGCCTTCATGTAAAGACCCTTTTTTGGCCTTTATTAAAGCAGTAGTAAACTACCTTTTCAATTTAGGGGGGGAAAAAAAGCGATGTCATGATGTGCTAGTATGCATTGCATACTAGTACATTTTAAACATACCTGAAAATGAAGCCTTCCAGTGCCGCGCAGTCAACACTGCAGACGATTCCATCTTCCCCCAGTCTTTTCGGGGTTTGTGGACTCCAGCTGTGTGACTGGCTGGATCTGCGATGAAGTCCCTCACTCACATGTGCGCCAGAGCTGTCGTTTACGGCACAGGACTCAGAAGGAATGGCATTGGTGGCCGTTCCTTCAGACCACATGCGCCGGTGATGTCACCGGCTGCATGTACAGTAAATATCCCCTAACCTGCGCACATTTGAGATATTTACAGTATCTATAGGAAAGCCTTATTATAGGCTTAACTATAGGTTAAAGTCAGATGGGAGTTTACTCCCACTTTAAACTGGTGATTTTAATGGTATCACACTATCCAGTTTATTTCCTCCTACATGCTTTGGATTGTCCATGCAATATTAGAGTTTGGGCGGGATCTTAGTGAAGGAGCTATAAAGGGCCAGGGAATATCTTTAGAGGTATAACTTTATCAGGCGCTCAGGATCTAGTGTTTGGGAAGTCATTTGAACTTACCTAGTAAGGAGCTGGTATTCAATCAGCTGGTGGAACATGGCTTGGACACATTATGTGGAGTGCTATCACAGTTTATTCAGATGATCTGTAGACTTTAATTGCACCATTTAAAACATGACTTAGTACTTGGTGGCAAAACCCTTGTTGGCCATCACAGAGGTCAGACGTTTCTTGTAGTTGGCCACCAGGTTTGCACACATCATCTCGGGGGGGGGATTTTGTCCCATTTCTCTTTGCAGATCCTCTCCGAGTCATTAAGGTTTTGAGGGCGACACTTGGTCTCGAACCTTCAGCTCCCTCCACATATTTTCTATGGGATTAAGGTCTGGAGACTGGCTAGGCTATGCCAGGACCTTAATGTGCTTCTTGAGTCACTCCTTTGTTGCCTTGACCGGGTCACTGTCATGCTGGAATACCCATCCACGACCCATTTTCAATGCCCTGGCTGAGGGCAGGAGGTTCTCGCCCAAGATTTGACAGTACATGGCTCCTGTCCATCGTCCCTTTGATGTGGCGAAGTGGTCCTGTCCCCTTAGCAGAAAAACACCCCCAAAACAATGTTTCTACCTCCATGTTTGACGGTGAGGGTGATGTTCTTAGGGTCATAGGCAGCATTCCTCCTAATCCAAAACATGGCGAACTGAGTTGATGCCAAAGAGCAAAATTTTGGTAACATCTGACAACACTTTCACCCAGTTCTTCTCTGAATCATTCAGATGTTATTAGAAAACTTCAAACAGGCCTGTACATGTGCTTTCTTGATCAGGGGGACTTTGCGAGCGCTGCAGGATTTCAGTCCTTCCTTTTCTTGGCGACTATGGTCCCAGCTCCCCTTGAGATCATTAACCAGATTTTCCTGTGTAGTTCTGGGCGATTCCCCACTGTTCCCATGATCATTGAAACTCCACGAGGTGAGATCTTGCATTGAGCCCCAAGACCGAGGAAGATTGACAGTTATTGTGTGTTTCTTCCATTTGTCAATAATCGCACGAACTGTTATCACCCTCTCATCAAGCTGCTTGGCGATGGTCTTGTAGCCCTTTCCAGCCTTGTGTAGGTCTACAAACTTGTCCCCGACATTTGACAACTCTTTGGTCTTAGCAATGCTGGAGATTGGAATCCGATTGATTGCTTCTGTGGACAGGTGTCTTTTATACAGGTAACAAGCTGAGATTAGGAGCATCCCCCCTTTAAGAGAGAGTGCTCCTAATCTTAGCTCATTACCTGTATAGAAGATACCTGGGAACCAGAAATCTTGATAGGGGGGATCAAATGCTCACTTCACTCATTAAAATGCAAAATCAATTTTATCAATTTAATAATTTTTTTTCTGGATCTTTGTTATTCTGTCTCACTGTAAAAATAAACCTACCAATATAATTATAGACAGATCCTTTCTTTGTCAGTGGGCAAATTTACAAAATCAGCAGGGGATCAAACACTTTTTTTCCCCCCTTACTGCATATATTAATCCTCTGATACATGTAAAGAGATTGTGCATCTGACATAATTAAGTTTTTATATGGTTTTGCACAATTCTTTTCAGCTGCACTTTGAAAATTTGGTGTGATTTTTCATGAATTTGTCTCTTGAGATAATTTTAAAAAGGGCCAATGCAACTCATTTTGTATTCAGTTTGTATTTGGTAATGTATTCTGGCAATTAAGTGTAGCTGGCCAAATTGTCTCGTCACGAAGCGCAGAGTATTTTGGTTATATCCTACAATATTTCATTTCCATTCAAAATCCAGGCCCCTTGAGTTTCCTTAACTCTCCCTTAAGTAACAACCATGTGGGACTGCTGATTATACATTGTTTACGGTCATAATTATGGACTGCCATATGCAGCACCACGATTGTAGAAATCCATTTTGGGAAAGGACACTCTCCAAAAAAAAAAATAAAAAAATAAAAATTAAACCTGGAGACAGACACGGGAAAGCACCTCTCCAGAGATCCCCTGCCATTTCTCCTTCTGGGGCCGCTACTGCAAAATACTTTTTTTTCCCCCCATGTATAGAGAAGCAGGTGATCCACTCCTCCCATGATTCAGTGCCATTGCCATGTCTGAGCTTGGTCACATAATGGCGGGGACAACATCGCTTTCTGAGCTCTGACACCAGCTGATCCCGGGTATTTGGGGCAGCATCTTTTCAGCATCTTAAATTTGGAAACAGTAATTGTGAATCAGGGCATACATTACCAAACAAACCAAATTCAGGCTCCCAACCATTTCTCAAATCAGATTCAACCTTCTGTAGACGTTGGATTGTGACTAGTCCCACAGGAAACATAAGAAAATCACAGCCTTCAGGAAGTACACCATCTGGGATCTAGCAAGGTGCTCCATGTCCTGTGGCTGCGGGTATTAGTGAGAACTAAGGTCACTTAAGTGAATGATCTCAGTTTAGAACAGCTGCAGGGTTTTCTGGACAGCAATAGTAGATCTCTCATTGGTTTCATTTGTTGTCTGGAATTGCCCTTTTATCTGAGCTGGAGAATAACACCGCTGACCTCTAGATGCAACTATCATATGTAAAAAAGGTAACAAATGCTCGGGAGGGAAATATCATCCTCTGTAAAAAGCTAACAAATGTTGGTAATTCCCATCTTTCACCAGCTGGGAAATGCCCTGGGTAATATTTAGCAATGTCCACATTTAGACAGAACAGCTGAAGCATTGGAGGTCACCATCATTCCACAATAGAATCCAGACTGTCACATTTAGAACAAGACACATCGACTCCCAGCAAGTTCAACTCCAGCAGACAACAAAAAAAAAAAAAACCCCAAGCGTTCGACATTCTGATAGGAAAGGAAGCAATGGCCTTCACCATGTGCTTGTCTGGGGTCATTGGAGGTCACCATGTCCCATAAAGCCATTATAAATATTCAGTGTCAACATTCTTTGAAGTCTTACCAGCAATATCATTAGAGGCACTAACAATTCTAGAAAGATAGAATGGTTCTTTCAACAGATCCTTTATTTTTCTTCTTTTAAGCTTACACCTTTAATAAACCTGCCAATCCTTTTCAATCATTTTATTACTGGTCGCTATTGTTTGCACAGCAGGCAGAATTTCCATTAAACTATTCCATCACTACTTGCATGCTTGTTGCCTGTGTACAACCGACTAATCCATACACTCCATAGAAGGTGGTGTGCTGTCGGAATAACTAAGCTGTGTGTTGTGAATGTACTTGAATTTGCAGGGGATTTACAATTATAGAATTTTGGGGCCATTTACAACACAGCAGTAAATCAGTCTCCAGAAAATCCATAGCTTCTGTTCCTCACTCTGCAGTCCACTTGCCATGACTTGTCTTGGAGACAGAGGCTGCATCTATGAATGATCTGTTTCCTTTGTGGCAGGAGGGGAGAGGGATACGCTGGAAAGCACTTGGAAACATGGGACAAAAGTACTCCATGTACTTTGTCCCATAAAGGGCAAAATAAAAATTATAATGATTGATCTTCTATAATGGGGCCACAACATGCCCAAAATCCGCTTACCTTCCCATAGCACATTCTTCACCCAAACCACCAAGTACTCAGTGTTCCTAGAGACATGACAACATTGATGCACAGCCAAAAAACACCCACCACAGATCATGACATTTAAAAGTTAATGTTTTAATGCCTTAGACCAGCGCTACTGCCAGCCCTTTAAAGAGGTTTAGAATGCAAGGAGGCGGGGCAGTGCTTACGGTCATGTGACCAGTGATTGGTGGTCACATGATCGGAAAGCTCCCGATAGCAAACTGCGAACAGGATCGGTTAGCTGGCGGTAACTGTGCCAGGAGTGTGCAGGGCGACCGCTCTTGGCACAACTCAATCTGAGCTATTGTACACAAATATGCAGCCACTTGGTGCCAAGGCCTGGCCACAGAGAGGATACATATTTGTGTGTACACAGCAGCAAGGAATTAAATTCACTTGCAGCCAGCATATGGCAACCTCTAAAGCATAAACAGCTGTGGTCATGAAACAGACCTGAATTAATGCAAAGATCAAATTAAGTTCTGCTGCTAAACCCACCAAGAGCACCCCCTCCCCCTCCTTTAGCCAAATCAGTTTGTGTCATTCAATTACACACACACACTGCCACAAGCAGGTAGTCAGTGCTGGGCTTTCTTATGACAGATAACAGTAAGAAAGCCCAGCACTGACTGTTGCTGCGTCACCAATTGGCTGTGACAACGTGTGTATACTAGTTTATTTGCTAAAAAAAACAAAACATGGGTTTGTTAGCTTGAAAACTGAAGGCAAACATGCTTTTCCCATGCAGAGCAATGAAATGAGTTTGCTTTTAAGCCTGCTTTCTAGCAGTACATACCTGCTCATCACATCCCTACTGCTCCATACAGCTGCAATCAAAGAGGACGATACACAGCACTTTCAGGTATGGTGGCGTATGCAACACCCCGTGTAATGGCACAGAGCCAGTCACTACTGTCCCAAAGATTACAAAACACTCCTGTTCTCAGTCATCTTAAAACATTTACTTGACTGAGGAAAAACAAGATACTGAATAGACATCAACAGGTCGACTTTTAAGGCATGGAAGCAAATAAGAAAGGGAGCAAAAATAGTTTATTAGAAAAAAATACAACGTCATAACAGTGTTGAAAACAATATAAAAATCATATAAAAATGATACAATTTGTACATTCAGCCCTTGTGCATCGCGTCTACACGTTTCGCCATAAAGGCTTCCTCAGGACACGGAAAAAGGTTCAAAGATATAGCAAGAGAGCAAAATATATATACACGTCTGAACCTTTTTCCGTGTCCTGAGGAAGCCTTTACAACAAAACGTGTAGGCTCGACACAAGGGATCAATGCACAAATTGTATAATTTTATATGATTTTTATATTGTTTTGAACACTTATGACATTTTATATTTTTTAATAAACTATTTTTGCTACTTTCTTATTTGCTTCCATGCCTTAAAAGTCCGACCTGTTGATATCTATTCAGTATCTTAGGTTTCCTCCCTTGATATATACGGATGTGGCACTGTGGGTGCTCCCTTTCCCCCCCCCCCCCATTTCTTTACTTGACTTAAGTGTACCTTTAATGCCCTTTGGCTCAGCCAATGCAACTATATAAAAATAAATAAAAGGACATCTTTCAATACACTGGCACAGAGTTTCCGGAGGAAGAAACTGCTTTGATAAAACCTTGTGCGTGTAAGGTCACTGTGCTCCATCACACAGGAATCCGGTGCACAGATACAAGAGAACACATAGCTGGCAGAACACACTGAGCGCCCCAGAGCACCGCGAGTCCCACAGAAAGGAGATTGTTAATAAGTATTCAGCCAGTGAGCCGAGTAGACCAGAAAAAGGCTGAATCGCCGCAGAGCACAATGGCTGACCCCCCGCCAGGATCTCGGGAAGAAAAGTAGATTTACTTTATAAAGCAGTGAAAAACATCATTATAGCGACATTCACACCATTAGGTGGTTACTAAACAGGCCCAAATCTGGGCAGATGCGTTAGATGGGTGTTGCCATTTAAGGCTTGTGCACACTAAGAAAAATCAGGCAAACGTTTTTATCCGAGGAATGATTGTAAGATTCCGGCCTTCTGAACTCCAAAATTTTCTCATACAGGAACAAAATGAACAATTTTTCTTTAATGTGTACTGGTTACATACGAAAGACTGCGCATGATCAGAAACAGACAAAAAAATAAATAATAAAAAGTCGGACAATTGTTTGCTTTTTTTCTTTATAGCTTGTACCCCCACTTCAGACTGGATTAACCATCTATATCTAAGGCAGCAGCAGATGTTCCCTTTAAGTTGCAGACAGATTTGAAAATGTTGACTGCATGCCTTTAGATAAGCTGGTCACATGACCTCTGTCAATACAGACCATTACGGTACCAAGTTATTGCTGGTTACTTGAAGTCTCCTATTCTGGGCAGTTGTTGGCATTGCCTGGTAAAAGCACATGTATCACCCTAAGTAAACAATGTGCAGAATGGTATCTGATTTTGGATGGGATGAAGCCATCCGACATTAAAAATAGCCAAACTGGCATGGTGGTTCACCAATAAGACCTGGGAAGCGTACTTTTTTTCTCATTTGAAACATTGCATTGTTTTGCCAGTATTTTTCTGACTTGTCTGCTATATAGTGCACCTTCAGTAACTTTACATGTCTCCATAAACCATTCCTTTCATTTCTCCGCTTGTTTGCGTCGTCCTGATTTTTGACAGGTATCTGTCCCCACTTCTGGACCTCCAGCTGATGTAAAACTACAAGTCCCATCATGCCTCTGCGTGTCTTGCTTGCGGCTGTCAGAGTCTTGCTATGCCTCATGGGACTTGTAGTTCTGCAAAAGCTGGAGGTCCGCTAATTGCATATCCCTGCTCCAGATACTTCTGGATAGAAAAGCAGATGGAAAGCATTGTCAGGGGAGAGTATTCTGACCTCTATGAAAGAACGGATACCTGAAAGTGTGGCACCTTGTACATACGGGCCAAACCCTGTTCTGCCAAACCAGCCAAGTTTTGGCCTGTGTGTCTTTTACAGAAAACAGTCTCACAACTGGTTTCAGTAAACCGTGTATGCTGGAAAACCAGCACCTGATCAGCTCTGGCAGCCAATGGATGCGAGCACGGATCAATGTGCTCTATATAATAATTAGGGAAAAAATACTGCGCTAAAGAAATCGCTCAACAATCAGTCTAAATATCTAAAGGCTGCGATTGACACAATGTGATACACACTTAAAAAATCTAAAACCTATAACAGAATAATATGTATACACTATAACTAGTCAAAAATAATATAAAAATATACTCTATAACTCATACAATAATCAAGTGTACAACAATTTTTTTTTATATATATATATATATATATATATATATATATATATATATATATATATATATATATATATATATATACACATACACACATACACACACACACATATACACATACACACACACGCAACAGTTCCTCATAAAGACATAGTAATGAGCATAAGTGGTAAAGTGCACAGAATTTCTGTGAACAATCAGAAATATTATGAATAAAGTGCTCAAAAATTATAAGAAAACCGTTCATCAAGATGTAATCATGGGCATAACAGTCCAATAATCATAAGTGTTTCTTCTCAAGAAATCCTATGCGGGTGCAAAAGAGAATTTCCTTCACCAACACCGTGCTGATAAATGGTAAAAATGCGCGCTTACCAAATCCCAGAATCAAAGGCATTTGATATCAGAAATCTTAGGGGTCATCACACAGGGACATCACCTCGTTTTCATGTGGTTGGACCATTCATAAAAGGCAAGCAAAGACTCCCATAGCGTAAAACCGTGAACCAAAATCTTTTATTCCATAATAAAAAACATACTCACAAACAAAGGTCAAATCAGTTAAGAAAAGCCGGCCGGCAAAGCGAACGCCCAAATGTCACGTGATTTGTGTCAAGCACATCAAGACCACCCTACGTACGTTTCGCCATATGTGGCATCGTCTTTAACGCTGATTTGACCTTTATGTTTGTGAGTATGTTTTTTATTATGGAATAAAAGATTTTGGTTTACGGTTTTACACTATGGGAGTCTTTGCTTGCCTTTTATGAATGGTCCAACCACATGAAAACTAGGTGATGTCCCTGTGTGATGACCCCTAAGATTTCTGATATCAAATGCCTTTGATTCTGGGATTTGGTAAGCGTGCATTTTTACCATTTATCAGCACGGTGTTGGTGAAATAAATTCTCTTTTGCACCCGCATAGGATTTCTTGAGAAGAAACACTTATGATTATTGGACTGTTATGCCCACGATTACATCTTGATGAAAAACTGTTTTCTTACATATAATTTTTGAGCACTTTATTCATAATATTTCTGATTGTTCACAAAAATTCTGTGCACTTTAGCACTTATGTTCATCACTATGTCTTTATGAGGAACTGTTGCTTATATATAATTTTTGAGCATATATATATATATATATATATATATATATATATATATATATATATATATATATATATATATATATATATATATATATATATATATATATATATATATATATATAATTTTTGTTGTACACTTGATTATTGTATGAGTTATAGAGTATATTTTTATTATTCCCTTAGTTGCGTTTTTATATTATAATTTTTGACTAGATAGTGTATACACATTAATCTGTTATAGGCTTTAGATATATAATTTTTTTTAATTGTGAGCGCGGTTGAAATCCCTGACTTATATGCTCTATATAATAGCACAGCGGGGGGACAATCGACACCAATATTGCTTGTGTTAGTACAACAATCTGGGCTGAACGAAAAAAAAAAAAAAAAAAATATCATCTCTCTCTCTCGCTCTCTCTATCTCTAGATTTGTAGCCAGCATTACACTGACAATACTTAACTTGCATTTACCGTATTTGCCGGCGTATAAGACGACTGGGCGTATAAGACGACTCCCTATTTTTCAAGTGAAAACATAGGTTTTGGGCAATACTCGCGGTATAAGACTACCCCCCTTCTGAGGCAACACCATTTTTAAAAAACATTAGAATGATTAAAAAATACAAAGCAAGAATGCCAACTACTCATCCGCCATGCTGTGTTATGTCATAAAGTAAATCAAACAATAATAACACAAACAGATCTATTGAATGCCACAACTCTGGAAAGTAGAATTTTTCACTAACCAAACCTATACCACTTTTGGGTTACATTCTATGGGAATTGTCCACCAAAATGCATTTAATAACCCCCCTGTCATATGTCCCAGATTTACCTGTCCCTCTTGGGTGCCTGGGACCTCAAAGGCAAACAGCAGGATGTATAGTAGTAGGAGATCAGTGAATGGATTTACCCAGGGAAGTATGGTGAGCGGTGTATTATTTTAATAAATACAACTCCTGCTTGGATTGGCAGAGGCTGTAGCATCATCAGCCCTTGTCTCTCTCTCTCTCTCTCGCTCTCTCAATAGAATACATCGCTCGCTGGGATTGGCTCAATGGCGTATACTGTTTGTTGCTGCAGCCACATACAGTATTAGCAGACATTTGGGGGCTGACATCCATCGGGCAGCATTGTATACCTGTATACCCGGCGTATAAGACGACCCCCGATTTTTGGGCATTTTTTTTAAGTGTAAAAGGTAGTCTTATACGCCAGCAAATACAGTAAATGAAAACATCTGATAAATACTGCAGCTGCTGACTTAATAAATGGGACACCTGTCCCAGGGTCCAGCGATGCGGGGTAACAAGGCCCCGCTCATCTTCCCCCTTCTCTCTGTGGCGCCAGTATTGTCACTGTGGGCACCCAGCTGTGGCTTTACAGTCGGGCACGCACTGTGCATGTGCGAGCCACAATGCAACTGGTCGGGCAATCATCTTGGACCTGTGACGTGTCCCAGATGATTTCCGCGGGGGGGAGAGATTATCTACCTTCCGGCACCACGGGGTGTACCAGGAGGAAGTGGGAGCTGGAACCTTCTTAAACAGGAAGAAAAAATAAAAAATAAAAAAAAGGGGGGGTGGGGGTTCTGCTACCCCCTGAAACAAATGACATGCCAAAGGTGTCACATTCCCTTTAAAGCTGAAGTTCCATTTTTGGGTGGAAATCCACTTTAAATGACTGCCTAGTCAAATATTGCATCTAATTCCAATCCTGACTATGTATTAGCCATGGCTGTAAAAATTTAACATGAAAGTCTTATCTTCTGCCAAACTCCACTGGTGACCTTTACCGATCTGCTCACAGCCTTTGATAAATTTAGACACAAAAGTCCGGCACAAATATTTCAAGGGGAACAAGCAAAGGTCTCAACCTTTCAAAAGATCCTCCCTGTAATGCCCTCATATCTAGTATTTATGGTAAAATGTCTAGAAAAATACAGTTTTGCTAAAGAAAAAAAAAAAAAAAAAAAAACACTTTGTTTTAAGGTTACTGGAATGGATCAGCTAAATTTTTTTAATGGGAATGTTTAACGTGAGGTTCCAGTTGTAATTACACTACTGCATCACCAGTACATCTCTGGACTCAAACCCTCTTATAATTAACTCGCTGAACATGAAATTCTCATACACATCTTTTTGGGCATTTATAATTAGTTTTACAGCCTGGAAAGCATTGCACCCACAATCGGCAGATCATTGGTGCCATGCAGGACTCCTGCAGACTTGTCAGTGTATGTGTCTGCCTGTACCTCGTGCAGACAGACAGATACACGCTGAAAGGAAAAAATAATGAACTACCAGAGCACTCAACAGCACCATGGTAGTTTACCGAGAACTACAAGCCGACAGCCACAAAGGCTTCTGGTACTTGTAGGTTCCCATTGACAGAACTCTGAATAAATGACGTGGCCGGGCGGAAGTTTTGTTTAAAACCCTGACAGCGAGCAGGGGGAGAAGATCCTTCACCTGCTGTCAGTAGAAACAGTGGAGCAGGCAGCGGCTGCATGAGTGGAAACAAGTTACATGCTCCACCCTAAAAACAGACTGCTCGGGTGACCCCATAGCAAGTGCCTTGCTATAGGGGCACTCGACAGGAGGGAGGGGTCAGGAGCACCAGCAGGGGACCAGAGGAGAGGAGGATTGGGGCTGATCTGTGCAAAACCACTACAAAGAGCAGGCAAGTAGAACATGTTTGTTATTAAAATGAAAAAAAAAAAAAAAAGGAAAATAAATCTGTCTTTAAAATCACTTTGAGAATAACAGTCAATATGGACCTGAAGGTGCAGTTTATTTTAATCAAGCGAATGTCTGGCACATATTTCATCAGCAAATCAGCTGATTGTAACAGTTCACCCTCAATTAAAGTAGTAAACTGCAGGGATTAAACCCCCCCCCCCCCCCAACACACACACCACGCCTGTAAGGCAATTGCATAGATGTGCTAGTATGCATCGCATACTAGCACATTATAAAAGACTTCCCTTAAAACAAAGCTCTCCAGCAGCGCACTATCACTGCTGAGATGTCTGACATCTTACCCTGGTCATTCTTCCGGGTTTGTGTGCTCCGGCTGTACGACTGGCCATAGCTGTGACGTCACTCATTCGGATCCGGCATGAAGCTCTGAAGGTTCGTCAAGGTATTCTGGACCTTCAGAGCACATGTGCCGGTGACGTCACTGGCTACATCTAGGGAGAATCTCTCCTAAATGGTGCACATTTAGGAGATATTCATTTTACCTACAGGTTAGCCTTATTATAGGCTTACCTGCAGTAAAATAAAAAAATAAATCACAAAGTGGGCTTTACTACCGCTTTAAGTCCACAGACATGACCTTACTCATAAGTCCTGATGAAAGGGACAATTTTGGGCTGTTGAAATGCTTTGACTTCCTTACATGAGCTTTCACCTGACCTTACACTGGAATAAAATTGTAACAACTTTAGGTGTGGCACTTCTATCCCAGATCTACTGTTTGGCCAGACACGAGACCCGATTTTCTTCAGCTGCAGTTAGGCAACACTTACAGGTCTTGGCCCTCTACCAGCCTGTGACTGGACAGTAAAGGGAGAGCATCAGACTGAGGATCTCATTTTTCTGCTCTCCTCTCCAACATGTTTACTGTTAGCACGAGCACTAAAGCACAACTGATTGGCCGTAGGTGCTCCTCCCTCTTCCCTCTTCCAGGCTGAGCTCTGCTGTCCAGGGATGGCTAGGAGGTGGATACCAAGTCACATTCAACTAAATTACACTACTTGCCTTTAGGCTGGGTTCACACTGCTGCGGGGGGAGATCCGGATGTGATTCGCACCGCAAATCACATCCGATCTCCGTAGCGATGCGAGTTCAGCCATACAGATAGTATGGCTGAATTCGCATCGCTCCCGCAGCAAACTCGCACAGGACCCTTTTTTTGGTCCGCAACAGAATCGGATCGCATGGGTGTTCACACCATGCGATCCGATTCCTGTGTGAGTCGGCAGATCGCACTGCGATATGCGGACGGATCTGGGGGTGTCATTAACATATCATTGACACTCCCAGCCGTCCGCATAGGGCAGTGTGAACTGCCGGCAGGAGTAATGCGATGCGGGAAAACGCCGCGGATTCGCGGCGTTCCCGCATCGCAGCGGTGTGAACCCGGCCTTAGACACATTTAATGAGGCCCCTTTCACACGGAGAGACCGTCTAGCCATTTTTCTTCCATCCGTCAACGGACGACAATGCATTCCTATGGGCAAACGGATGAGCATCCGTTAAACTCTACTTCCGATCTTACCGTTTTCTTTTTTAAGCCTACCTCGAGATCCGTGAAAATCGATATTTAGGCCGGGTTCACACCGCTGCGATGCGGGAACGCCGCGAATCCGCGGCGTTTTCCTGCATCGCACACCTCCCGCTGGCAGTTCACACTGCCCTATGCGGACGGCTGGGAGTGTCAATGTTATGTTAATGACACCCCCAGATCCGTCCGCATATCGCAGTGCGATCTGCCGACTCGCACAGGAATCGGATCGCATGGTGTGAACCCCCATGCGATCTGATTCTGTTGCGGACCCAAAAAAGGGTCCCGTGCGAGTTTGCTGCGGGAGCGCTGCGAATTCAGCCATACTATCTGTATGGCTGTACTCGCATTGCTACGGAGATCGGATGTGATTTGCTGTGCGAATCACATCCGGATCTCCCCCCGCAGCAGTGTGAACCCAGCCTAACACACAATGTCTGTCGACGTCAGATCAGTTAAGATCCGTTTAAGAAATTTCGCTTTTTTTTTTTTTTTAATCTGGGAACTCAACCTATGACCCAGGCAGTAGTTGGATAATAGGAAGTACATCCCCAAGCAGAACCATATGGCCAGAGATGTCTCCCAGGAGCAGCGCCTAATCACAATCTGCTTTTTCTTGCTCTCCTTTCTCCACATATAGGGAAATATGACAATGTCATGCTGTGCCAAAAATTGTTGGAATCCATCAAACAAAGCAGATGGCGCACACAAGGACAAAAGGGAAGGACACAGCAACGACAAGTCACTCACTGAAAACTGCAATGCAGCATGGGAGGAGCAATGCTTTCTGGGTAATATCAAAGCCACAGAAACTGCTGTAAACGGATCGAAACAGATGCAAAAACTGATGTAAACGGGTAAACAGATGTTAATGGAACAGAAGAAAAAAGGAGATTAACGGAATGGAAAAACGGAGGAAGCAACGGATAAGAACTGATACGTTTTTAACGTGGCTAAACTGACGGTGCCCATGTGAATGAGGCCTTGTAGAATGGAGTTTGGCTTTAAAATAAGCCTGTTAAAATAGAAAAATAGCAGAATTTGCTAAAAACACAAGATAGAAAGAAAAAGATGGCTTTGTAATGAGCTGTAAGGAAATATTAAATCTGAATTCAGGTTCTTGAATCAAAGCCAAACAGCAGGAAGGCGTTTTGAGTAATTGAAAGCAATTTCCTCTGGGGGTTTTAAAGTCTGTCTTGTGTCGCCTGTTGCACTGGGACCTATACTAAACTAAGCAGCATTGCAGACTGCGGGGACACAGCGGGGTACAACGTACTCTCAACAGAACATTCCACCTGGACTATAAACCACACTGCTATGCCTGGAACAGATTCTCCACTCTCAAATTAATTATGCTGATGGATATTTTTCCACCTATTAGTTGGCAGCCCTCCAGATATCGCCTGCTAGACCAAGTGATCACTTCTGATGTAAACTCAGGTAAACAGAAGGATGTTCCTTAGGAAGTACAGTTACAAATCATGGACAAGTCGAATGTAAGAACTGCCTATACATCTCCGATAGGACAGGCAGCAGATGTGAAACCTACTTTTAAAGCGGAACTAAAAACTGTATCTGAGCATCAAACTGAAAACACTATACAATTCATTTTTACTATTCAAAGCAAAAAAAAAAAAAAAAAAAAAAAAAAAAAAAAAAAAAAAAAAAAGCACTGTAGCAGCTGACTTTTAAATAAGGGCACTTGCCTGTCCAGCAAGGCCGCGATGTCGGCTCCCCGAAGCCAATTCGTCCATCAGATCGGATGCCAGCACCGCCATCCTAACTAAGGGAAACAGGCAATGGAGCCTTGCGGCTTCACTGCCCGTTTCCTACTGCGCATGTCTTGCGGCACTTTGTGAATGGCTCTGTCGTTTTCTGAGACACACGTCCCAGAAAACGGGGCAGCTCGCCAAAGAGGAGGAAGTGAAGGAAAAGCGCTGCGGAATAGAAGAGGCAGATTAGGAAGACTGCCTAGCAACCGGCATTTCTGGCAAGTAGAATATTTTTTTTCACTTTTTAGATATTTTTTGTAGAATGTTAATGTAATTTTTATTTTTAGGGTGGACCACCGCTTTAATTTTTTTTTTTTTTAATTCCAATTTACTAAGGCTAATATCACAAGGATTAAAAAATACTTCATAATGGCTGAGAGAGAGTTTAGAGCAGCCTTTCTCAACACAGAGGAACCCTTGAAATAGTTCTCCGGTCTCGGGGAACCCCTGCTAAAAAATTAGAAATCTACAACTCATGATACAATAGTGTGATGGTCAGGGGGAAGAATGGTCCTTACACTTGTGGTTATTGGGAAGAATTACCTTACAGATAACTAAAAAGATCAATGGCGTCAGTGGGAACTTATCTGAGAGGCAGAAATTGCTCAATGGTGAAGGAACCCCTAGCAACCTTTGGGGGAACCCTGGGTTAGAGCCACATTTAAAAGATTTTGATATCAGAAGTCATGGGATAATTTAAAAAAGTTTTTATTTGTTTTTTTCCCCCAAAAATATGGCATTCCTTATCACTGGTGTATCACCTATATAGGTGCCTACTGCATTTTTGGCAAGTTAAACAAAAAAAAAAAAAAAACACACACAACCACCACATACACACACTTTTCCTTTAAAATGCATTGAAAAGGCAGCAAGAAATTATCAATAACGCACCAGTGTTATGTTGATGCAGTTTTTGAGTCGCATGACCCATGAAAAACACCATAAGCATAGTCAAATTTTGGTAATAAGCGCATTTTCAGTACAATTATCAGCATCTTTTTCTCTAATTGGCAAAATGCCAATAACACCATTTTTGGACGCCATTTTTCTGTGCATCTCCAAAACCAAAAAAAATTTGTAAAAAAATAAAAGGTCATCTATGTCAAACTGTATGGCACACCTCTACACTTGCAAAACTAATACTGAACCTAGCTTAACATTTAAAGAACCATTTACAAACAAAACCTTTCAATCAAAACCTAATCACATTTCCAGAGGGTGAAATATCCCGTGTAGAAGCAAAGTACAGGTATAAAGGGGGATGAGAAGAACTGTGCAATCCCACCTACAATAAGACAAGCCCACCTACAAAAAAAAAATAAAAAAGACAATCCCATCTACAAAGAAGGTGTAAGAAACATTTGAACATGTTTCTGGTGTAGAAATGATTAGAAAAAAAGAACTTTAGTGTAAATGTTCCTTCCAGTAGGAGGTCATGGGTGGGCATCTCACCTTGAATACTGAGCATCTGACCCAGCTTCAGGGCAGCTCCACGGACCTTACACAGGGTCCTGACAATTCTCTCCGCATTGGCTTCGGATAAGAAAGGGCTGGAGTCCATTACAGCCTTTTTACCTGAAAGGAACAAAGATAACAATGAACATGACACTTGCGTCGAGATTGCACAGCACAATTAAATGAATTGGAAATAAACAGACATACAAAACATTTGGCTTGAAAAATTCAGGAACCCCTCTGCGCCTGATGAAAGTAATCTTCAGTGGTATCAAATAATTGCTAGAATTGGAATTTCTTTTATTTTTTATTATAAATATCCACAAAGTGAAGTTTTCCACTCAAAACCAGAAGTGTCCAGCACAGCATTTCCATGTGGTTCTGACAGTAACTGGGATGAAGGGAAACATTGTATTTTATGTTATATGGTTGTTTTAGGATCAAAAACTGCTTAGTGACATTTAAAGTTGAACTCCAGCTTTGCCTTCAGTCTTGCACAGTTGTACCGGCGTCTCTCCTGTACCACAAATTACTTGCTCCAATTTCACTGCACACTGCGTGCTTCAGAAAGTCACATAGCGCCAACCTAGTTTTTTGGCTGAAAAAGAGGTCCAGCATCATCTAGCCACTTCCTCCCCAGCCTGACTCCCTGGCCTGCCGCTTTCATTGTATTTCAGTTCTTTGAATCATGGGAGTTTCTGCTTCACATGTGAAGTTTACCTAGGGTGGTCTGCATGCAAATATATCTTGTCTAAGAATTCCCACCTTTTGGCATAACCTCCCACAGGAGCCAGCCCAATGCTTGTCACCAGGGCTGGGGGCTCTTGAGAGAAGTACTGGGGAAGGATGCTGGGATGTTTTCAGGAAGATATGTATAGCATCCTGCCGGCACCTCCCAACAACCCTGGTCTGCCTGCAATGCATAGGGAAGCGCAAAGACAAAGTCATGACATCACTGGATCTAAGACAAGGTATACCATTAAAAATAGGAAAGGTTTTCGTTAAAACATTTAAGAGCAAGTACGGGGTAGGAAGGAACCAAGTAAGACAAAATAAGCAAATTTAACATCTGCTTTAAAGAAGCCAAATCTAAAATAACCTTTATTTAGCTTCTCCTGGAAGAGCTTCATAGACCCCTTTCACACTGGGGTGTTTTTCATGCGTTTTTCAAGCGCTTTAGCGTTAAAAAAAGCGCCTGTAAAGCGCTTGAAAGAAGCCTCATCTGCAGTCCCAATGTGAAAGCCCAAGTGCTTTAAGAGCCCTTTCACAATGTCAGCGCCCGAAAAACGCTCGTAAAGCGCCGCTTAAGCTAGCAGCGCTTTACCAGCGTTTTTCGAGCGTTATTGAGGCGCTTTTAACCCCTGCTAGTGGCCAAATAAAGGGTTAAATGCGGCCACAAAACGCTGCTGCCAATAGCGTTTTACAGGCGCTTCCCATTGATTTCAATGGGAAGGGGCGCTTTAGGAGCGGTGTATTCACCGCTCCAAAAGCGCTGCAAAGAAGCTGCTTGCAGGACTTTTTTTGACGCCCTGCCAGCGCAGCGCCTCAGTGTGAAAGCACTCGGGCTTTTACATGGGGATTGCAGTTGCAGCTTCTTTCAGGCACTTTTTTTTTTAACGTTAGAGTGCCTGAAAAACGCCCCAGTGTGAAAGGGATCGCGGTGTGAAAGCACTCAGGCTTTTACATTGGGATTGCAGTTGCGGCTTCTTTCAGGCGCTTTTTTTAACGCTAAAGCTCATGAAAAACGCCCCAGTGTGAAAGGGGTCTTAGCTCTTTAGCCTAAAGGCAAATTGCTCATAACGTATCTCTTAGACAAAAGACACCAAGAACGTGTTGCCAGTTTCATTGTACATTAAAGGGAATTCTGCTGTGCTCCTTCCAGGTAAACTGTCCATGTGAAGTATCCATAGACTTTGCCTGTGGTAGGTGGTTTCTGGTGGCTTAATTGTGAAGGTCTTGTGAACTGTGGCAATAGGCGAGGCGTGCCAAAAGGGAATAAGTCTTGAGAACACCAGACAGAAATCAATTATTTGTATTCCAGTTCATAAAAATGGCCTAATGCATTTCAGGGAGATAAGCCCCCCTTCCTCTTCAAGGCTTTTGGTAGTGTTACAACTGAAAGCCCTGGGCATTGAGATAGGGTTTGTTTTTATTTTTTTGGGGTATTTCCAAATCTACAGTGGCAAAGGAAAAGAATATAAAAAAATAAAAAATAAATAAAAAATAAACCAACCTCAAAATCTGCCCCTTCCAGTTAATGCATCCTGAATGGTGATGATGCATTGGTGTTGTACCTATATACTATGTAGTCCGTACAGATGCAAGTTGTTCTTAGGAGAGTAGGTCTTTAGCATTAACAATTAGGATATCATGGATTTTAGTTCAGCTCAGTACAATGCCAGTTTAGCCATGCATGTATGGTAGCTTTGTGATCAACCTGGGTTTATAAATCTTTGTTTATTCCATAGTCATCTTAGAAAACGATTGTGAACAGCCATTCCACTTCTCCCATAGGTCAACAAGCTGGATTGTGAAGGGTGCACATTCCTGGCAAATATATTTTCCTCCAAAGCAGGGTGCAGCCAATGAAATGGAGTGAACCAATACAGAAAATGATGACAAATGTGCCCAAGAGAACATCAGAAGGTAAACTCTCTGGATGTTGGTCCCACGGCACTAAAACTAATCATACCCAAAAATCATACCATATCTCAACATGGGTGGGGAGGGGGGATGTGGGTGCTTTGGGGCAGGGGGGCTCTGCCCTCCTCACCCCAAAGCACCTTGCCCCCATGTTGATGGGGACAAGGGCCACTTCCCGACAACCCTGGCTGGTGGTTGTTGGGGTCTGTGGGCAGGGGCTTATAGGAATCTGAGGGCCCCCAGATCCAGTTCCCCCCATGTGAATGGGTATTGGGTACATACTACCCCTACCCTTTTCCCAAAAAGGCAGTGAAGTGTAAAAACCAAGAGCTGGTTTTTGACAATTCCTTTAAAAGCCTTAGTCTTCTCCACTGCCATCCTCTCCTGGTGACCTGCAATAAAAAAATAAAAAAATTTTTTGGATGCCCCATTGGTTAAGGATGTGGCGGCTGGCTTCCCAGGCCCCTCCTTAGCAACCAGCTATATACTGTGTGTTTAGTGGGGGGGGGTTTTAAAAATGAGTCAGCAGATCTTCCGCTAAAGGTTTTTCCTCAATTATGGGTTTATTTTATTCTTAAAATAGGGTTTTCGTCTGTCATTAAAAACAGAGCTTAGCGGAGACGGATGTCAGTGGATGATCGTTTGCAATCCCATAGAAATACAGGTATGTCCGTTATTTATCCATCAATGGATGGATGGATGGATGAAAAAGGGACATACAGAACGGCCCTGCGAAAAGGGGCCATAGGCTGCAAAAGTAGTCCCCATTTCAAAATCTACCCAAGCCCTAAAAACCAACACATACAAGCGACTATGCCCACGCTACCTAATCTGACCTAAAGCCTAAGGCTGGGCATAGATGGTTTGAATCTCAGCTAGTTCAGCCGGAACTGCATCCGTTTATGGGCAGGCTGAATGTACCAAGTTGATCAATCAACTTGGGTACAACCAGCCTGCCGGACATACTTTCTCAGCAGGAGGGATTCCCCTTTCAGCACTGCCTGTGCTGATGTGGGAATCATGTGAATTTCTTTAGGTAGGCCATAGACACCTATGGGTTGCAGTAAACAAAGATCAGCACTGCGAGTCTTGTTTGTCTCCCTTACCACAAGAGAAATCTGTAAGTTATGCAGCAACACTAGGCAAGGAGGAAAACCAATGTATGCAATATGCCAAAATGGTAGCCCTACAGCCCCAAATTGAAAAATTATACAAAAGTAGGACATTCTATAAAAAAAAAGTATTTTATAGAAGATGATCCATTATACAAATTATATATACACACATACATACACACATACACACAGTTTCCCTTTTAAACATGCAATTTGGAATGCAGCTTTTAATGAGACTACCTGCCAGGTTCTATAAACATTAAGGTTATTGAACGCTTTTATGCCAAATACTTCCCAGTCAAATACAGTACATCATAACAAGGTTACACAGTGATAAAGTGTAAGAAAACAAGCTTATCAGAGGCTGTAACAAAAAAAAAAAAAATTTAATACGTTTTCTGGCAAAGTCCAGTTTGCAATAAATGCTCAATAAACCAAAGATAGGATTTAGCACTCTGTAGCAAAGATGTTAATATCATTTGTGAATTAAGAAATAAAAACATAACATGGCACTGTTGAGGGTCATACTTGCCAAGATGCACACGTCGGGAATCAAATAAAAAAATAAAAATAAATACTCTTTAAAAATGTTTGACACTGATACTGATGATCTTTATTACATGATTGTTTCTTACAAAACCTCATCTCTGTTAAGGGAACAAAATCAATTTTTTTAAAGTCAGAAGTGAAATGATCACTGGAAATATAGGGCTTTCATCTCTAAAAAAAGACTAAGAAGTCATGAAGGGTGGTAAACCATATAATTTACACAAGTACATTACACCTCATGAGTTAAAGCTGAATTTTAAATGGCTTATATTTTATCTTCTCTGGTCCCCACACCCACACTGGATTTTGCTGACTTTTTTCCTGTACTTGCAGTATTTTTAAAGGCGAAAAACATAAGAGAATGTTCTTGAACTGTATATAGTTTCATATTTTGCCCAAATATATACTTTAAGTTGTCACATTTTTACAATCAAAACTACCAACGCTTTGTAAATCTATAAGCATATAATGTAGTTCTCATATCCAAAATGAAAATGTTGGAGTGCCATTATTTAGTAAAATGAGAACTAGGATATTGCGATGAGATATGGGGAAGTTACCACACTACCTTGGCTGCAGTTTAGGTCAACTCTTAGAACTCTGTCCGATTTACATTTATGCTCCCAGTACTATTCACCAGACGCAACGTGTACCTTCTGTGGGGACATAGACGAAGTCTCTACAAAGAAACTCCATTCCCAATGAAAAATGTACTTAAAAAAATTTCATGCATCACAGTTCAAGAGGGAATGGGGAGATTTTAATGACCAGTGTGAGATCCTGTAAAAAGTTTTATTATAAAAGTTCAGAGAATTAGAGATTATATAAGAGTGCAAAATCTGGTGCAGCCCTGCATAGAAACCAATCAGCTTCCTGGTTTTATTGTCAAAGCTTAAAGTGTTACTAAACCCAGGACCTTGCATTCCTCAAATCTGGTCTTCCACAGAACATGGATATGACCCTCTGTCTGGACAGTGCTCATTGGCCCTGTGCTGATCACATGCATTCTCCCAAAAAAGTAAAAAAACAAAAAAAAAACCCTAGCAATGCACACTAAACTGAGCATGTGCAGATCGTCCCCTAGCCTCTGTTCTATCAGCAGATAGATTGGGGACTGTGGAAGAAGACCAGAGAAGACAGGATCAAACAGCCTTTTTACACAATGTGGAGGATTAACCCCTTAGGTTGCACAGGGAGTATAACAATGCTTTTCTGCATATACAGACTGACTTTACTGTTGTGGGTTTAGAAACACTTTAATTGAACAAGCTGAAGTTAGAAGTTGATTGGCTATTATTCACAGGTGCACCAAATTCAGAGTGCTCCAGTTTTAGTAAATCAACCCCTATAATTACAAGAATAGCATTCCTAGAGAAAGAGCACTTTACTTTGGTACAGTTGTCCTTTAAGCCACGAGTTGTGAATTCACTTTGGTTACAGTGAATTCACAACTGGGTCATCTTCTCAAAAGTACTAAACCCCAAGACTCCGGACAGCCAAGCAACATGCAATTCCTAAAGGACAGGTCTAACCTTTCAAATGGCTCACTCCTATATTTCCAAATAGAAAAAGAGACTTGTAAGAAGTGTCAAACTCAAGCAAGTTTAGCAGCAAACTTGGTCCAGAACTGCCTCTTGCTTCTTCAGAATCACCATACAAGGTGCTCACAAGCACATCTCCACCCCTTCCACCCAGGTACCTGCTTTATACATTGCAGGTGATCTAATGCACACCTGCCCTTTGCCAAGTAGATTTTGGACCATAGTTCACCTCACATTCACAAAAGATCCTTGGCTTGCCCTTTTTATCTCAATACTCCCTTTCTAGCCAATCTCCAAAACAAACGATTCTCCTATGCACTGGGTGGATGCCAAACAACTATAGCAAAAGCATGGGGGCAATAAAATTACACACTCCTCCTTGGCTCAAATGAAAAAACGTACCTGCAGATCAGTTCAATTAAAAATTCACCAGCATACTCATAGACACGCATGATAAATTCCAGAGGGCACCTTTCTTTTGAGGAGCACTCAAGAGGTCCCCAGCATCAATGAAACATTCAACCCCTATTACTCCCAAATAATGGTTTTATATATAATTTTTATTGCATGCCATTTGATTAATGAACTGCACAATATAAAATGAACCTCAGTAAACATTTACAAGTGACCTCCGTTAAAAGAAAAAAAAATTATTATATATATATATATATATATATATATATATATATATATATATATATATATATATATATATATATATATATATATATATATAAACCACAGGTCAAACTTTCCTCCCTGTTGATAAAGTTTTGCACAAGTAGGCTCTGTGTTGCCCATGTCATTGCAGAAACATGATGGCTACCATTGTTGACCTCCTAAAAAATGCCCATTTGTCTTGCCATCATGTTAATCTAGTTACTTCATTATCCTCTGTCACTGGCCTGAAACAAGCACAGGAAATTGGAGAGAAAAATCTGCATGCCTCTTCAAGGTCAGTAGTTAATAAAAATTTAAAATCACTTGATTAGCATGACAGCCAGAAAGACTAAGTTAGAAATACCGTCACCGGTAAGTCTAAGAGCCTTTCAGGACAACCCCGGAGAGAGTGTAGCTCCACCTTGTCATTAGGAAACACATGCCCACTTTAAAAACACCTCCTCTTCCTCCATGGCTTCAGTTATTGTGGCCTTCCGACACTGGAAAACAAAGCACAGAAAGCACAACACCATGGTAGAACTTAATACATTTACTAAGCATAACCTAGGGAGGGAAGTAACGGTTGTCCTGAAAGGCTCTTAGAAATACCGTAACCGGTAAGTCTAACTTAGTCTTTCTCAAATCGCCTTTCAGGACAACCCCGGAGAGGATAACCGAGAAACTTACCCTAGGGCGGGACTACTGCCTGTAGATCTAACCGGTAGTGCCGGAGAAATGTCGAATAACTGGACCAAGTGGCAGCCTTGCAGATTTGTTCAGGCGTTGCACCGGCCCTTTCAGCCCATGAAACTGCCGTGGATCTAGTAGAGTGAGCAGCAATACCTGAGGGAGGTATTTCTCCTTTTGCTTTATAGGCTTCTGTTATAGCCAACTTAAGCCACCTACCCAGCGTACTTTTAGAAGCTTTCTCCCCCTTGCGTGATCCAGAAAATATCACAAAGGGCGTTTTGATTTTCTGAAATCTTTAGTCATTTTCAGAAACTGTAATCGACACCTTCTCACATCCAATGTGTGAAAAACTTCCTCTCCTGCATTCGCTGGGGTTGCAGAGAATGTAGGTAACACTATTTCCTGTGATCGATGAAAAGCTGAGGATACTTTCGGTAGGAATGCTGGATCCGTCCTCCGTACCACCCTGTCCTGATAAACTCTAAGGAAGGGTTCTGTAATAGCTAGAGCTTGGAGCTCGCTGACTCTCCTGGCCGAGGTGATGGCCACCAAAAAGATTGTTTTTAAAACCACCTTCTGTAAAGAAGCTTCTTGTAAGGGTTCAAACGGTGCTCCCGAGAGACCCTGTAAAACTGTAGACAAATCCCAACTGGGAAAGTCTTTAAGGGCTACTGGTCTACTTCAAGCAAGAAATTAAAGTTTCTTTAGATAAAGTCTTTTCAAAGAAAACTGATAAGGCAGCCACCTGAGTCTTCAGGGTACTGGCTGCGAGACCCTTCTCCATTCCCTCATGGAGAAACTCCAAGACGGACACCGTGCTCTTGACCTTGAGTTCTCTAGAACTACACCAGGAGTTGAACTTTTTCCAGACTTAAATGTAAATTGCCTGTGTAACTGCCTTCCTGCTAGACAGCAGGGTCTTTACTACTTTATCTGAGAGACCTTTGGCTTTTAATAATAGGTCCTCTTCAGAAACCAGGCGGTTAGCTGTAGAAGTTCCACCTCTGGATGATTTACTGTCCCCTGGGATAACAAATCTTTTCTGAATGGTAACCTCCATGGGGGCTTCGAGGCTAGGTTTCGAAGACCCGCGACCCAAGGCCTTTTTGGCCAAAAAGGAGTGACTAGTATTAAGTCTGTCCCTTCTTCCCTGAATTTCCTCAGCACTAGTGGAATTAGAGGAAAAGGGGGGAAAGGCGTAGCACAGCTGGTAGTGCCAGGGGTGAGCAAATGCATCCAACCCTATTGCTGCATCTCCTCGGTGAAGAGAAGAGAATCTGTCCACCTTTGAGTTCTGCTGGCTGGCAAAAAGGTCTACCTGTGGAACCCCCCAAGCCTGGGAGATCATCAGGAACACTTCCTGATTCAGGCTCCATTCTGCCTCTAGCAATTTGCGCCTGCTTAGGAGGTCCGCAAACAAATTCTGAGAGCCCTTCAGATGCACTGCCGATAGTGAGGCTGTGTTCTGCTCTGCCCAGGCTAACAACAGATTGGCCAACTCCATCAAGCTCCTGCTCCTGGTTCCCCCTTGCTTCATAATGTAGGTAACCGCTGTTGTGTTGTCTGACAACACCTGGACATGGTGACCTCTCAAATTCTGCTGAAAGGCCACCAAACCCAGAAAGATCGCCTTCAACTCCCTCCAGTTGGATGATCTTTGAGCTTCCTGCTTGGACCAGACCCCCTGAGAGGTCTGACCATCCAGGTGGGCCCCCCAGCCCAGGCACTTGCGTCTGTGGTAAGACGCTTGTCCACAGGAAAGGTCCACACCAGGCCCCTTGAGAGGTTTGCCTGGTCTCTCCACCACCAAAGAGCCCTTTTCGTCCTTGACGAAATTTTTAACTGCTTTTCCAAAGGATCCTGATGGGACCAGCTTGACAGAACCTCCCTCTGAAGGGGTCTGGAATGGAACCTGGCCCACTGAACGGCCGGGATTGCCGCCGTAAGCAGGCCCAGAACTGCCATAGCCGTCCTGACTGAGACTGCCTGGTTGCTCTGTATCCGCTGTACAGCTAGCTGCAACTTTTCCTGTTTTTCCAGCGGCAGGAAAACTTTCTGGAGAATCGAGTTTAACGTATACCCCAGAAACTTCATTTCCTGTGAAGGGGTCAGGTTCGACTTCTCTAGATTTAGAAGCCACCCCAGGCCCTCGAGGTTAGACTGGGCCCTCTGGAGATTGACTAGGACCTGCTCCCTGGAGTCCGCAAAAAACAAAAGGTCGTCCAGATAAGGGACGACTGGAATCCCCTTCAACTTCAGGGGCTCCAAAGCCTCTGCCATAATCTTCGTAAAGACCCTGGGAGAGGACGAGAGTCCGAATGGCAGAGCCCTTAATTGGAGGTGCCATACTGAACTCCCCACCTTCAATGCCAGGCGCAGGAACTGCTGCGATGCCTGATGAATGGGTATATGAAGGTAGGCATCCCTTAGATCCAGGGATGCCATGAAGCATTCTGGGGTCAATAACTGATGGAAAAAATTGTATCCATCCTGAAATGTTTGTACCGAATGAACCTGTTCAGAACTTTCAGATTCAGGATTAAACGGTACTTCCCTGAGGGTTTTTTCACCAGAAAAATATGTGAATAAAAACCCCTGCCCTGCTGGTTTACTGGGACTTGAATCAGAACCTATTGCTGTATCAGCTCCTGTAACAAAAGCTTCATTGCAGAGGCCTTCTCCTGATCCCTTGGCAATGTTGTCACATAAAACCTGCTCGGGGGTGGTTTTGAAAATTCCAACCTGTACCCCTGATCGACAATACTCTTCACGAACAGATTTGGAGACAGCCTGTCCCATTGTTCACGAAAAGCTGACAGTCTCCCCCCCACTGGGGAGATATTGTCACTTGCTCTTAGGGGACTGCTCTGGGGGAGATCTAAAGAGGACTACACCCTTGCCTTTGCCCTTCTGTGAACCCCATCTGCTCTTGCGATCCTGGTCTTTTTTATGGGACTGCTGAAAAGCACGAAAATTCTTTTTGGCAACCTGCTTTTTCTTAGCTGGAAAAGCCTTCTTTTTATCGGCTGTCCTATCCAGCACAGACTCTAAATCGGGTCCAAAGAGCAAGTCACCCGAGAAGGGCAGACCACACAGCGTGACCTTAGAAGCAGTGTCCCCAGACCATGTTTTCAGCCAAACTGCTCTCCTGGCTGAATTTACAAGAGCCGAAGACCTGCCGGCAAGTTAAACTGATTCTGCTGATGCATCCGCCATATATTTGACTGCATTCAGGATCAGTGGAAAGGACTCTAAAGCCGCGTACACACGGGCGGACTGTCTGGCCAACTAAGTCCGTCAGACAATCCGACGGACAGTCCGTCCTACTTTCGAATGAACGGACTTGACCACACACGATGAACAGACAGTCCGTTGAAAGCTTGCGTGATGACGTGTACAGCACGTACGACGGGACTAGAAATAGGACGTCCAATACACAGCAATGCAACCTTCCGCCGTGTAAATCCTTTCTGAGCATGCGCCATACTTAGTCCGTCCAACTAGCCTACTCACGAGCGGACTGTCCGCTGAAACCAAAGTTGGACGGACAATATTACGGAAATTCCGAAATACTTAGTCCGCCAGACTGCACGCTGAAAAAGTCCGCTGAAGCCCACACACGAGCGGACTGTCCGCTGAAATGTGTTTCGGCGGACTAAGTTGGACAGACAGTCCGCCCGTGTGTACGCGGCTTAAGAGATCCTTGCGGGGTGTCCCCGCCTCAATATGGCTCTTCAGCTTCTCTACCCAACATTCCAGATTCCTGGCCACTACCGTAGCTGCCATAGCTGGTTTTAGACTGACTGACGCAGCTTCCCAAGCCTTTTTAAGGATGGAGTCAGCTTTTTTTGTCCATTGGGTCTTTAAGGATCCCCATATCCTCAAAGGCTAGATTCGTTCGTCTGGATACCTGTGAGAAAGCTGCATCGACTCTGGGTTTTTTGTTCCAAACCTCTAAGTCTTTATCTTCGAAGGGAAACCTTCTCTTGAGAGCTTTAGAGAAGAAAGGGGCTTTTTCTGGGTCCTTCCACTCTTTTCTCACTGAATCTGAGAGAACCCTGTGGACTGGAAAAACTCTCCGTTTTGTTTCGTCCAACCCCTGGTACATTTTGTCATGAATTGACAGTTGTACTTTTTCTTCTTGAATTTCTAGAGTAGATTGCTTTAAGAATGTCATCTACTTCCTCTAGTGATAGCTTGTATTTAGAGCCCCTGCTATCGTCTTCCTCTTCCTCCTCCTCAGAATCCCTGAAGGAGATGAGAGTACTACCCCCTTCGTCTCCAGAATCCTCGGTCTCCACCTGTCTGGACGACGACGCCCTGGGGCTGGGCGGTAAGTTCTGAGGCTCGGTCTGTGCGGGAGGGTTTTGTATCAGGATGGACCTGACTGAACTCAAGGAGTTTGTCAGCTCTTTAACCGAAGAAAACAAATCCTTATATTGTTGGGATGTTTCCTCTTCCACCAATTCTCTGATACAATTTCTGCACATTGCCTTCTGCCACGAATCTGAGGGGGGGTCTTGCAAGAAGGACATTTTCTCTGACCTGGTCTAGCTTTTCCTAGTGATTTTTCCTGAAACGACATGCAGGCTTAACTCACTAAAAGCTCTCAACAACCAGTCGCTTAACACCAAGCCAGTGCAGAGACCCACCACCAAATAGACCACTAGTGAGACCCCAGAACTAGGCTGCAAAAGGTCAGAGCGAAGTCACCTCTGACCTGCAGCGACAGGCCCCCAAGAGGGGGGAACAGACAAAGACATAGCCCAACAGTGAAGCAGAGGGTGCCAGTGCACCTTACGTACCTGGGCTGGACCGGTGCTAGGGGCGCCTGTCTCCGCCATAGCTGGCTTACACTCCTCCATCGCTGAGTAAGGCAGCCATCACAAACAGCTCCGTCATTTTTTAAATTTTCCCGGCCGCCGCGTCATCAGGGCCGGCCGGAAGCACACGGTCACCTGACCCGCCCCATGATCCCTGCGTTCCAGGCGCTTGAACCACGGCGCCACGCCCCCTCAGAGCGCCCGCGCGTCACCGTAAAAGATGCTGTCGCCGCCCGGGACCCGGCGCCGAAAACGGAGCCACGCCGCTGACCTGCAGCGACCTCCGCCAGCGACAGAGCCCTCCCTGTGCTAAATCAGCGGACACCGGGCACCCGACGCCGGCACTCCGAGGGTCCTTACTCCCGTGAGACGGCGGGACCAGGAGCTCCAGGAGTCCTCCCCCACTGGAGATGCTGCTGGGGGTCAAAGAAAAAAACAACCTGTAGCTAAGGTAAGCCTTACTCCCCTGCAGAGAGTGTAGCTCTCCCTGGTTCAGGCACATGCTTCCTCCAAGGAGGAAACACAATAACTGAAGCCATGGAGGAAGAGGAGGTGTTTTTAAAGTGGGCATGTGTTTCCTAATGACAAGGTGGAGCTACACTCTCTCCGGGGTTGTCCTGAAAGGCGATTTGAGAAAATAGCATTTTCCGGCAGTCTGCAAAAGCAGCTCATCTCCAAGCATAGGTTTCCTTGGCAGAAATTGCCAGTGGCTGGAGTCACCAACTGATTTTGCATTCTGGAATATTTACAAAGAAAGGAAGATAAAAACGGTTTGACACTACAATAGTTGAAACAGGATAGATGATACATTCTGGGATAATACATTGGTCATTCAGATGTGTAATGCCAGTGTGTAATATACAGTATCTCACAAAAGTGAGTACACCCCTCACATTTTTGTAAATATTTTATTATATCTTTTCATGTGACAACACTGAAGAAATGACACTTTGCTACAATGTAATGTAGTGAGCGTACAACTTGTATAACAGTGTCAATTTGCTGCCCCCTCAAAATATCTCAGCCAGCCAATAATGTCTAAACCTCTGGCAATAAACGCGAGTACACCCTTAAGTGAAAATATTTAAATTGGGCCCAAAGTGTCAATATTGTGTGGCCGCCATTATTTTCCAGCACTGCCTTAACCCTCTTGAGCATGGAGTTCACAGGTTGCCACTGGAGTCCTCTTCCAACTCCTCCTTGACAACATCACGGAGCTGGTGGATGTTAGAGACCTTGCACTCCTCCGCCTTCCATTTGAGGATGCCCCACAGACACTAAATAGGGTTTAGGTCTGAAGACATGCTTGACTAGTCAATCACCTTTACCCTCAGCTTCTTTAGCAAGGCAGTGGTTGTCTTGGAGGTGTGTTTGGGGTCATGTTGGAATACTGCCCTGCGGCCCAGTCTCTGAAGGGAGGGGGATCATGCTCGGCTTCAGTATGTCACAGTACATGTGTGAATTCATGGTTCAGTCAATGAACTGTAGCTCCCAAGTGCTAGCAGCACTCATGCAGCCCCAGACCATGACATTCCCACCACCATGCTTGACTGTAGGAAAGACACACGCGTCTTTGTACTCCACACCTGGTTGCCACCACACACGCTTGACAACATCTGAACCAAGTATGTTTATCTTGGTCTCAGACCACAGGACATGAGTCCAGTAATCCATGTCCTTAGTCTTCAAACTGTTTGCAGGCTTTCTTGTGCATCGTCTTTAGAAGATGCTTCCTTCTGGGACGACAGCCATGTAGACCAATTTAATGCAGTGTGCCCCTACAACCTCTGCAGCAATGCTGGCAGAACTCATAAGTCTGTTACCTAAAGACAACCTCTGGATATGAGGCTGAGCATGTGCAGGCACCTTCTTTGGTTGACCATGGCAAGGTCGGTTCTGAGTGGAACCTGTCCTGTTAAACCGCTGTATGGTCTTGGCTACTGTGCTGCAGCCGAGTTTCAGGGTCTTGGCAATCTTATAGTCTAGGCCATCTTTATGTAGAGCAATAATTTGTCAGATCCTCAGGGAGTTCTTTGCCATGGGGTGTCATGTTAAACTTCCAGTGACCAGTATGAAAGAATGAGAGTGATAACACCAAATTTAACACACCTGAGACCTTGTAACACTAACAAGTTGCATGACACCAGGGAGGTAAAATGGCCAATTGGGCCCAATTTGTACATTTTCACTTAGGGGTGTACTCGCTTTTGTTGCTAGCAGTTTAGACATTAGTGGCTGTGTGTTGAGTTATTTTGAGGGAACAGCAAATTTACACTGTTATACAAGCTGTACACCCACTACTTTGTAGCAAACTAATTTCTTCAGTGTTGTCACATGAAAAGATAATAAAATATTTACAAAAATCTCAGGGGTGTACTCACTTTTGTGAGATACTGTATCTAGCCATAATCCACACAGAACTAGAATGAGTTTCATCAGGTAGAGCTGCCCTTTAAGTCTGTTCCTTGTTTCAATGGTGTATACGGAAGATACATATTCATTAATAGTGTTAACCTTCCTTATACAAAGAAACAATTTGTTAAAAGTAAATAAATGTCCAGGGAGTGCATTCAGAGTTCCATTAGGAAGGAGTGGCACAACACAAAATACCTGGCACCTACACTCCGCCAATAGGGATTGTGAAATGCAGTGCAAACACTATCATTTCCATTGTTACAATATTATGTTTTCAATACAAGCAAATATGTTTTCAAAAGATCAGAGCTGCTGTTTTACTTGCCCAAACCAAACATTTGCCGAGCCATGCATGCTGGGTGGGTAAGTAATGTGGTTTCATGAGAGCTCCCATCAGACTTGACATCGGGGCCAAGACCTCAGTCTTGAGAGGAGATGGCACAACCAATGCTTGGTCAGTTCTACTTGAAAATCATAACCCTCATCTGCTTCAGTGCAAACCAATGTCATGGCATTGGTCAGAGGGAGATGGAAAGCTTCTCTGGAACAGAAATGGAATAATAACAGGCACCCTGTAGAACACTGCCTACAACTGACACTACATAAAAACTTAATTATGGAAAGCTATACACTATTAGGCATGACGGTAAATAGATAAAACGTATGAAAGTCCCTGCACTATTTCCTGCAAATTTAATGCGAGTTCAGCCCTATAATAGTATGGCTAAACTCGCATCTCACAGACACCGCATGTTATGGGCACCTGCAGTGCGGGTGTGAATCGCATGTCTAAGAGGTTTCTAAACCTACAACAATGTCAAAGAGAATAATGTATATATATATATATATATATATATATATATATAAAGATATATATTCGCTCTCTCTGAGTGGAACCTGTCCTGTTAAACCGCTGTATGGTCTTGGCTACCGTGCTGCAGCTGAGTTTCAGGGTCTTGGCAATCTTATAGTCTAGGCCATCTTTATGTAGAGAGCTCAAGAGCGCGCGCTCTCTCTCTCTCATATAATATTATATATATATATATATAAAATCTCTCTCTCTATATACATACTTTGATGGCCACAAAGTTAAAGTAGCAGTGACATCATCACTGTAATGTACATAGCCTGTGCAGAGTAGAGCTGTGGGAGGGACCCAGCAGGCTCCACCCACTACAGGCTGCCTGCAGAAAACTACAGGAGGGGGAAGGAGACAAGACCAGTCACCCTGCACAAGGAGAGAGTGCAGCTGCGACCGGTCTTTTTTTTCCCCCCCTTCAATTGTATTTTTGCTGGAAATTTCCATAATAATATTACAAACATAAGAGAAAACATCAGAATATACAACATATCAGATACAGTAACATCATTAGAGTGACGTAAGGAAAAGAGATTATGATGATGTACATAGTGACCAGTCTTTAATACAGCTAGGTCCTAAGCAGAGGCAAAGTGCAGAAGTTGTTTCACGTTGGACTACTACACAGATCGGGAAGAAATACATGGACAACCAAGTAGAACTGCACAATTAAATCGCAGAAAATAGTCATCTCGATTCTCCACCTGCTGCAACTGCAACTCAAGATTTGTGCGATTTCGACCATTAATTAATTTGAATGTTTTGAGATGAAAAGTGTGCGACGCCGCGCACCAATCGATGTTGTCCCTGGGATGTTTCCCTGTTTTGGAGCAGAGGGGAAGCCGTCAGAGCCAGCATGCTGACGTCACTCAGCAAAGAAGAATATGATTGGTCGGGTAAGTAATGCTGCTTCTTCACAGAGGTCTCAGGGACAAGCGTGACTGCAGCACTGAGGAAATGTGAGCTGCTTTACTTTTTTATTTTATTTTTTATTTTTTTGTATCATCAAATGCTTAATCTCTCCGAATCAATCTCAAATTGAGAGCGACTGATTGAGAGTGTGTGAGTGATTAATTCAGATAGATTGATGGAGCGTCTCAAACAAGCTCAAAAAAAATAAATAAATAAATAAACACGCAATTCTAATTTTGGTCAGAATTGTGAAGCTCTAGAATTAAGGGACATTTTTAAAAAGCAGCGAGGGACTTTCATCAAGCGTCCATTGAAGATAAATCACTGTCAATTAAGTCAAAATTCACTGCTTTATAAACAGGTCTCCAAGATTCAAGTATAAATACACATGGAGTTTATATTTTGAGCAACTTGTTTTACCAGGATTGCAGCTTTTCATAAAGTAAATTATAAGCAGATTAAACTTTAACTCTTCCCTATGCTAAAATATTATTGTTAGTCTTTAAATAAACACATTGGTGTCCTGGGCTCCTGACAGTGTATAGTGACAAATGCGTTTTTTCAAAGCCCGATGTTTATGGGGATGTACGGACTGAACTAGCTACCAAGAACCCGTCTTGTCACTGAATGACAAGAGTTTTGATAGTCTAATCCACACAGAGCAGCAATCGGACATACAGACAGGTCTTAGCCTCTAAGCCTGATCTATTTGTGGATCCCTGGAGGTCAGCCGGTACAAGGCCATCAACTACTAACCAACAAAGCACAACTCACGGCCCGTCATATTCTACATGGCTGCAGGAGCATGCAAGTAAAACATGAAAAACCTTCTGTCACTTTCCAGAAAATAAATAAAAACAAAAAGAAAAAAGGTCAGAAAGAAAAAAGGTCACTTCCCTTAGAAGTTCCATTGGCAGAAAAATTTGACACGGTTTTATTAGGCCGGCAAACTGGCAATTATAAAATCTTGACTCTTATTGAGAAGAGCAAAAAAAAAAAAAAAAAAAAAAAAAAAAAAAAAAAAAAGCAGGCGGCTAGCTGCGATTTCAGTTTGTGAATGACTGTGGCTAGCTAGTGGTTGGCATTCAGTTTTTACATTACTTGGGTCCTGAGGGACGCTTTTTGCACGCTTCCTCCGAATATTCCAGTAGGCAGCTATGAACCATATACACTCACCTGCCACTTTGTTTGGTACACTTTGCTAGTACCGGGTTGGACCCCCTCTTTTGCCTTCAGCCTTAATTCTTCGTGGCATAGAGTCAAGAAGTTGTTGGAAATATTCCTCAGGGATTTTGGTCCATAGCGACATTAGAGCATCACGCAGTTGCTGCAGATTTGTTGGTTGCACATCCATGATGTGAATCTCCCATTTCATCATATCCCAAAGGTGCTCTATTGGCTTGAGATCTGGTGACTGTGGAGGCCACTGGAGTCCAGTGACCTCATTGTCCAGTGATGAGATAGTTTGATCTTTGTGACATGGTGCATTATCCTGCTGGAAGTAGTTATCAGAAGATGGGTACATTGTAGTCATAAAGGGATGGACATGATCAGCAACAATACTCAGGAAGGCTGTGGTATTTAAAAAAATGCTCAATTGGTACTAAGGAGCCCAAAGTGTGCCAAGAAAATATCCCCCACACCATTACACCACCAGCCTGAACCGTTGTTACAAGGTAGGTTGGATCCATGCTTTCATGACGTTTACACCAAATGCTGACCCTACCATCTGAATGTCGCAGCTGAAATCGAGACCCATCAGACCAGGCAATGTTTTTCCAATCTTCCATTTTCCAATTTTGGTGAGCCTGTGTGTATTTCCTGTTCTTAGCTGAAAGGAGTGGCACCCGATGTGCTCTTCTGCTGCTGTAGCCCATCTAAGGTTCAATGTGTAATGTGTTCAGAGATGGTATTCTGCACACCTTGGTTGTAACGTGTTTGAGTTACTGTTACCCTTCTATCATCTCGAGCCAGTCTGCCCATTCTCCTCTGACCTCAAAAAGGCATTTTCAGCCACACAGCTGCCCCTCGCTGGATATTTTCTCTTTTTCGGACCATTCTCTGTAAACCCTAGGATATTGTTGTGTGTGAAAATCCCAGTGGATCAGCAGTTTGTGAAATACTCAGATCAGCCCATCTGGTACCAACAACCATGACACGTTCAACGTCACTTAAATCCCTTTTCTTTCGTCAGGGTTGCCCTCTCTCCCCAATCATCTTTGTTTTAACACTTGAACCCCTTCTCCGTATGCTGAAGGAAAACCCAAACATAAAAAAGGGATAGATATCAAAAGATAAACCATATAAAATTGCCGCATACGCTGACGATATCATGCTTTTTTTTATCAGACCCTATTGTCACTATTCCAAACTTACTAAAAGACCTGGACACCTTTCAAATAATCTCTAATTTAAAAATACATTTCGAAAAATCGAAGGCTTTGAACATCACCCTGTCAGACCAGGCTGTAGCCCAATGCCGACAACTACCCCTTCTGTTGGGAACACCATGCCTTAACGTACCTGGGCATTAAAATCCCCAGTCACCTGTCCAAATTGTATGATCACAATTTTAGTCCAACACGTCTTAAACTGCAAGACCACCTTCTGAATTGGCATAGAGGCCCATTTTCGTGGTTTGGCAGAATAGCAATCCTAAAAATGAATGTCCTCCCACGATTGCTATACTTGCTGCAAACTATCCACACAGCAGACCCCAACTCATTTTTACAAGACCATGTGCAGAAAATTTCTATGGGCCCACCATCCTCCAAGACTGAGCTGGGCCAAACTTATACTACCCAAGAAACTTGGAGGCTTGGGACTAACGGATATTCACACATACTATCACGCCAATCTGCTTACCAGAATAGTGGACTGGCATATACACCAAAGAAATAAGGCATGGATTCAACTGGAGCAAGATATAGCTCCACTTCAATTGATCAACCTTCCTTGGATCTCTAAACAGGCAATCCCCACAACATGTCGGACACACCCCGATAGGTCCATCTATACGTGCAGTGTATCAAACAGGTCGAACTCTTCACCTTAACTTGTCATAGGGACCCATGACCCCCTTTGTCCTCGAACTCGGACTCCCCCCCCCCCCCCGACATAACAGGTCAGGGACCCAACCATCCATGGCCTGCATACAGAGCACACCATTTCTTTGAACAAGGGGCTATACTGTCATATCCCGACATGGTTGCTAAATTCCCTGAACTTCATTTACCATTTTTCAAATTTCTACAACTTAGACATTTTCTCACTTCTACTAAACCACTCTTGCAATGGCATAGAGAGTTCACTTCTTTTGAAACACTATGCAATAGTCCAGAACCTCAAAAACACCCAATTTCAACCATTGCCACAATGCTGAGCTCAGACGCTACGGCACATAAACACACAACACAGTTATGGGACAATGAACTGTCAACATCCATGACCACTGATTGGGCTAGGATATACGAACACACACATAAGGGATCTTTAAACGTATCGGCACAAGAAAACCGATATAAAATCTATTCTAGATGGTACCACACTCCAGATCAAGTACACAGATTATTCCCCGACGTCCCTCCGACTTGCTGGAGATGCAACACGGCCATGGGATCATTCTTACATATTTGGTGGGAATGTCCATTGATTCAGCCGTACTGGAAAGAAGTCCACGATAACATTGTAAAAATCACTACATACCACCCAGATTACTCTCCAGCCCAATACCTGCTGCACCACACGTCGATTCCGGAACGAAGCTATAGGAAATCACTCACCTTACATATGCTTAACGCTGCCACCCAATGCATCCCCAGACATTGGAGAACTACAAGATCACCAAATGTAAATGAATGGTACCGACAGATTGATAAAACTGAAGAAATGGAAAGACTTGTACATCAAGCTCATGACAGACACTCTAAGTTCACCCACACATGGGCATGCTGGATAAAATTCAGAACCTCCACAAAACATACCACCAACTCTGTACTCCCACTCTCAACTTAATATAACATTGTGATAGGTGACTTTTCCCATCCTTACTCTCTCTTTCACCATAAACGATACTTAGAAAAGATAGAAAAAGACGCGAGAGAGTCATCGCTATCTCCTCACATACTATTTCTATACTCAAGCTATTGCAGACAATCGCTCCCCCCACCCTCCCCTCATGTTGGATATCGCCTCAGCTCAGGGTTAGCAACGGAGCGCAGACTAACATATAATGATGATGGGCATCAGAGACAAATGTACTATAACCCGTCAAGTCTTCTCATGAGCCTTATTACTCAGCCGACAGTTTTCCTCCGTCCACAGATAGTTCCCATTAGGGGTGGATGGATACGAAAGAGGCTTGATGCGATACTGAATGGTTTATTTTACATATACCTCGGTTCCCTACCAGTATCCCATGATACCTCTGACTGGGGTTCTCCTCGGCATAGGTCATATGCCACTAGACTTTGCCAACCCCGATGCGAGGAATTCACAGCAGATCATAACACAAGCCCCAGTGATTCTCTAACCCCATTTGTGACCCGAGTGTTATCCCATCCTAGACGCCTGCTCGAAAACGGAAAATAGATAAACCTGGTACACCTCTGTTTTGCCCCAGAATTCGGGCATCAGTTATATATACGCTACCACACATCACAACTCGCAACAGAACTCCTTTGTTTATACGGTCATTTGTTGATGTATTGTACTGTACTTACATTCTGTTTGTTTGTATTGCAAAATCTTCAATAAACTTTTTTGGGGAAAAAAAAAAAAAAAAAACTTTTTTCTTCCCCATTATGATGCTCAGTTTGAACTTCAGCAAATAGTCTTCACCATGTTTAGATTCCTAAAAGCATTGAGTTTTTGTCATGTGATTGGATGCTTAGCAATTTGTGTTACTAAGCAATTGAACAGGTGTATCTAATAAAGTGGCTGATAAGTGTATAGGTTTTAGAGTTGGGGCAGTGGGCACCATTAAGAGCAGTGACTAATGCAATTGCATGTAATGCCAGATGAATACTGGAGAAAAAAAAAAAAATATATATATATATATATATATATAGAGATATATATATATATATATATATATGTATGTATGTATGTAATAAAAGGGAACGTTTTTGACACATCCACAGAGGCAATAAAATTGAGGAGGACATCATGCATGCCAGTCTTATGTGATATGTTATAAAATGTCCATGTGGCTATTTATATGTGGGTGAAACAATACAAAAAGTAAAAGATAGAATTGCCAGACCAGACATAAGTATTCTGTAAGGGATAAACTCACAAAATTACTATTAGCGAGAAATTATGTTGAGATGGTATACTGTATTGCAAGTGAAATATATGGCATTTGATGGAGTACCCCTAAACAAAAGGGGGTGGGGGTAATCATGAATTAAATTTAAAAAAATGGAAGTATATGTACAACAAATGTGACACTGCGCTGTCCAAACAGAGCAGCTAACACGCTAAATGTGGATATTTTAGCACAAACGTAATAAAAATTATATATAAAGTGTAGCGCTGTATAATACTATGTGAATCTGTACACACATTAAAATAATAAAGAAAAAGTACAACCACTTGCAATATTATAATACCACAGTGAAGTGCCCACCAATAGTACTGTGTATTAATACTTATTAGCATGCATTCTACAAAAGTTAACACTGTATGTGAAAAAGGGAAAAAAAAAATAACTGTGAAAATCTAAACATATAAGAGTGAAGTCCCAAATATAAAATGAAGATTTAAAGAGGCATTCCAAAAAGGATTCTCCAGAACCTTCACCCAAGTGCCGATACCACCACCTCAACAGGTTTAGGCTTACCGGATACTGTTGACCCAAATGAACTTATATTCAAAGGGTCATATGTGCTTATCACTCTGGTTATAAGGAACAGGCTCCCAGCTCACAAATCAGTCAGTCAGACCATAGAACTTGCCCTCCTCCGATTCCCAAATAAACTTGGACTTTATCACTTAAAAGAGATTATAGCGAGATTATAGCCAGCATAGCGTGATACCGTTTAAAATAAAATGTATTAAAAAATGGTAGCAAACTTACATATATGTAGTTGTTCAAGCGCTTATCGATAAAATAGGCAGTAGTAGAGGACGCTATGTTGGCCACATCTTTTTGTCTTATGTGGATTTTGGCTGGTGTCGGAGATCTCTTTTAAGTGATAAAGTCCAAGTTTATTTGGGAAACGGAGGAGGGCAAGTTCTATGGTCTGACTGATCGATTTGTGAGCTGGGAGCCTGTTCCTTATAACCAGAGTGATGAGCACGTATGACCCTTTGAATATAAGTTCATTTGGGTCAACAGTATCTGGTAAGCCTACATCTGTTGAGGTTGTGGTATCGGCATTTGGGTGAAGGTTCTGGAGAATCATTTTTGGAATGCCTCTTTAAATCTTCATTTTATATTTGGGACTTCACTCTTATATGGACTTTTTATGTTTTAGATTTTCAGTGGTTTTTTTTCTTTATTTTTCACATACAGTGTTCACTTTTGTAGAATGCATGCTAATAAGTATTAATACACAGTACTATTGGTGGGCACTTCACTGTGGTATTATAATATTGCAAGTGGTTATACTTTTTCTTTATTATTTTAATGTGTGTACAGATTCACATAGAATTATACAGCGCTACACTTTATAATTTTTTTTTTAAATGGAAGTACAATGGATAAATAGATTGGATACTTTACCACCTAGAGGTTTAAACTCGGATTTTGACTTGCATTTATTTCTATAGATCACTAAAATGAGATTGTATATAGATTATGATTTGAATGCATTATTTTTTATATGGACATTTGTTAATGGATTTGTATGTTTTAATACTAGGATAAATGGAACTTTTTCTATGCTATTGGAGCGCGATTACATCTCATTGAGCCATCTCTCTGGAATCTAGGATGAAAATAATGATAATTTGTATTGATCAATCAATGCCTACTGGATTTCTGGTATGAAATGTAACAATATCAAACGAAGTGAGAATAATGTCAGGATACATCTCGTTTCCCATCTGAAGAAGGGCGCAAGCTTTGTAGCCCAAAACTGTTATTTGGAACGGCATGAAAAGTATGTAATTACATGTGGAATTAATAAATTTTAAGTGCAGCAATCCCTGGACTTTGTTTATATATGGCCTTTGGGAAGGCTTGATCGCTGGCACTAGGACGTATACTGTGTGCTTGTTACAAATTACTTACCATTAGTACCAGTCTCTGATTTTGGACTTAGGTTCTTTTTCGCAAATTCAGCTATCGCTCCGATGCCCAGACCAACCGCCAATCCTGAACAAAAAGAAATGTGAACTTTAAAGATATAATCAAGCATGCACATGATCAATGCATAGAGTAACAGTCACAGCAGGACTGGATACTGGCATAAAAGAGACAGTACCCATTATCTTCAGTAGCCATAGATAATGTGACAGCCTCAAATTTAACCAGGATACCATCGTCCCAAATAGTATGTATAGAAAAACTGAGCATAAAGCTCAAAACATCAAGGAAAAAAAAAAAGACTCAAAAAGAGAATTTCCTAATAGTTAAGTGGGAACAATAGGGACTATTGCGGTATCATGTAATAATCAAAAAATAATCAATAAAATTCAATCATATTTTATTATAATAAAATATGATTGAATTTTATTGTTGATTATTTTTTGATTATTACATGATACCGCAATAGTCCCTATTGTTCCCACTTAACTATTAGGAAATTCTCTTTTTGAGTCTTTTTTTTCCTTGATGTTTTGAGCTTTATGCTCAGTTTTTCTATACATCTTCAGTAGCCAGAAAAGACAAAATCTGTGCCCTTCTTGGAGTTTCCCCTTGCTAGTGGACACTGGACAACCCTGACCGCTGCGTTAAACTTTTCCCAATTGTCATCATCCAATTCAATGAACACCTTTAAAAAGCCCACTTAAATTGCAGTTCATATCAGCCATAACAGTCCAGGTACATCAAAACAAAAAGGTGCGCAAGGTCTCACAGGCTGTGGTTGTCTAAACGCATGCTGCAGAGAAGGACTGAGAAAGTGGAAGCAGTGGTTTTTATGCAGTGATCCAAAAGATCCCTGCTTAGTCAGGGCTAGAGCTCTCCAATCAGCAGTGTGTGTGGTATTTGCTGACTGACTACACAGAAGGGATCTGCCCTGCAGCATGGTGGCAGGGGACCGGCTTTTCTACTCAGGCCGTGATTTAAACTCAAATTTCAAGTGGGCATTAAGGCAATTGTTTTAGGACAGAGTGCAGGCATGTGGGTAGGGTTCAGCCCATACATTAGCGCACCCAGTAGAACCAAATTAACAGCACACAGAATGGTTTTCTGGCTAGTATAAGCAATAGTAAGCACCTTGCATTATTCTACTCCTTTGTTGGTTATACACTTGGCAATTTTGAGACCGTTTTAAATTCTTTTAACCGGTTTCAGTCACAAGAGCAACAATTAAGATCACAAAAGCAAAGTTGAAAAGTTTATTTTCAAATTTTTTTCTGGAAGCACCTTTAGAGCAAATAGGTGGTAGAAAAAAAAAATTTGAAAACAAAGACTGTCACCAAAAAATTAAATGCTTACCAGATTCGCTCCTCACCAATCTGTGGCTCCTTCCACTGTCTATTTCTCATTATAGAGAGGTAGGGACTGTAGAATGAATTACAGCAAGAAAAGGGGGACCAGACATCCAACATTACCAGAAGTGGGTTAGATGTTGAAGAATCACCAGCAAGCATATCCCTTTAAAGAAGTAGGGCAAGGGGGCATGGCCTGGACATGGCCGAGTGAGGACGCTCTTGTCTCGAGCTCCCGTCCTCCTCCCGGCCAGCGGAGCCTACTATGCTCTGAATCAGAGATATTGATCGAGATATGCCAGCTAAGAAGAGGAGAACAGGGGGGGGGGGGGGGGGGGGAAGACCAGGGAGGTGAGACCACGAGACTCCGGAGGCTCCATAGAACATTTTCTGCGGCCATCCCAGCCCCCCCCCCCCCCCGCTGCATCTACAATGGCAGACCCACGTGGGGTGAGCAGGGCAGATCAGCGGAGCCAGCCGGCATCGCCAACGGCCTCAATAGAATCGGATTCTTTATCTGATATCCCCCCCTGCTTTTCAATCGGGAGCCCCGCAGGCGAGCTCCCTGGAGCCCGAGGGTATGGCCGAGATGAGGGCACTTCTCAGAGCTCTCCCCACAAAGGCGGATATAGAGTCCCTCATCGGCCGCCTTGAGACACAGCACCGCAAAGACATGCAGGAGGTGTGAGGGGAACTAGGCTCTGTGACTGCTAGGCTGGCGGCGGGGGAGACCTCTGCAGCGGACCTGGAGACCAGAGTCAGTGCGCTGGAGCACCTGCAAGATGCCCATATCGACGCCACGACGATGCTCCAACTGCACCAGGAAGAGATGGAGGACAGGAGCAGACGGAACAACCTCTGTCTGCGCGGCCTTCCAGAAGCGACCGGACCGGAGGATCTTGCGGCCTCTGCCACTGCTATCTTCCGCACACTCCCGAGTGATCCCCTGCCCCAGACCCTGGAATTCGATCGGATTCACCGAGCGCTAGGACTGAAGTCGCAGGACACCAGCAGACCGAGAGATGTCATTTGCCGCCTCCACCACTACTCGCATAAGGATTTGATTATCCGCAGAACGTGGGAGGTGGGAGAGACTGACTGACGGAGCGACGGTCAAGGTTCTACCTGATGTCTCTAGAGCCACTCTACAGCAGAGAGCCATGCTCCGCCCAATGCTGGAGGCAGCCCGCCGGAGGTGCGCTACCGACCGCTGGGGATATCCGCTGTCTGTTATATTCCGGAGGGATCAGCGGTCGTTTCATCTCCGGGCTCCAAGGGACCTGCCGGCTTTATTCACCTTCCTGGATACGGAGCCCCTCAGTGCAGAACTGGCTGATGTTCCTTCCACCGCTGGGAGGGCGCTCAGGCCCACACCCCTCGCAGGTGAACATTCAGCCGAGATTTCAGAGGCAGCGCCGAAGATCACAGGCGGCTACTCCAGAGGGGACACGTGAGTTGTGAGGGATTCTCCCTCTAGGTTGCGGACCAGACCCTCGCTACGGTTGTTAGCCATGACATCATAGTGCTTTGTCCCCCTTGAGCCCATTATATTTCACACAGATTGTTGAATCTACGCCGGCATGGATGCGTTGGAGTACTGACTATGTGCGACTGCTGGGAGGGGGGGGGGGGGGATGCAGTTGAGAGAAAACCCCCTTCAGGGCTAAAGTCTTCCAGGGGTGGGGGTGGGGCGGGCCAGCCTCGCCGCACCTCACCATCTCGTGATGGACGGCTACCCATATAAAGTTGCATCACCCGGCCAAACTCTCCTCCCTTCGCAATCAGATTAACGACCTCCTCGGCTATAAAGCTAAAGCCGCTTTACAAAAATGTAGGCTCATAGCCTACGAATCGGGAGATAAATGTGGGCGGGTTCTGGCGAGAGCAATTAGGGAGATCAAAAGGCAAACCTATATTCCTCATATTAGCACGAAGGTGAACAGGAAAGTTAGCTTGCCACACCATATAGCGAACACGTTCAAGTAGTATTATAAAACCCTATACAACTTACCGACCTCATCGGGAGTGCAACCCCGGATGGAGGCCTATCTGTCTGCTAGTCAGATGCCTACGTTATCCCCACACAGTATTGCCGAGCTGAAGACCCCGATAACCCCAGAAGAATTGGAATTGGCACTCAACTCGACCAAACCAGGGAAAGCCACTGGGCCCGATGGCTTTACCCTTCAATATTATAAAAAATACTATTCCCGTCCCTCTGCCCCTATATGGTCTCCTTTTTTAATGCTATTGGGAGCGAGGTAACCTTTTCCAACGATACCATGCGGGCGCATGTCACGGTCATTCCCAAAGAAGGCAAAGATCCGTTAGCTTGTAGCAGCTACAGGCAGATACCCCTGTTAAACACAGATCTTAAGTTATTCACCAAAATTCTAGCGACCCGATTAGCCCGCAATCTACAGAATCTGGTCCACTTAGATCAGGTGGGCTTCATCCCTATGAGGGAAGCTAGAGACAGCACGATTAAGATGCTGAGTTTAAATACATGTAGCTACCCAGAGGAAGACTCCCTCAATTTTCCAAAATACAGATGCAGAGAAAGCCTTCGACAGGGTTAACTGGGACTATATGTTCACGGTTCTCCATCATATTGGCTTGGGAGAAAAAAAAGGACTAGATGGATTGCCCAGATATACACTACCCCTACAGCTTAGGTCAAAGTGAATGGGATCCTGTCAGACCCCTTCCAGATCACGAATGGGACTAGACAGGGCTGCCCAATCTCCCCCCTGCTTTTTGCCCTCTCCCTGGAACCCTTCCTGTGTAAAATTAGGAACAATCAGAATATCCAGGGTCTAGTGGTTGGTGATACCCAATATAAGGTCTCTGCCTATGCAGATGACCTGCTTTTTTTTCTCTTTCGAACCTGGTAATCTCTCTCCCAAATCTTCTACGGGAATTTGATGAATAAGGGCAGATTTCCAACCTCAAAATTAATTACAACAAGTCGGAGACCATGGGCATCGAGATCCCACGAACCGTACTGCATGCACTCCAGTCTAGTTTCCACTTTAAGTGGACGTCTACGGCGTTGTCATATCTGGGCACTTCCGTCCCGGCAAATTTAAATTATACTTTTAAAATGAACTTCCCTTCGCCATTGACCCGAACTTGGACCTTACTGGAATCCTGGAATAAAGGCCTACATTCCTGGTTCGGCAGATGCAATCTTCTTAAGATGTGCATACTATCCAGATTTTTATACTTAATGCAGGCATTGCCAATCGTAATCCCCACATCGTATTTTAGACAGGTACACAGTTTGTTCACTAAATTTATCTGGGCTAATAAAAAAAACGAGACTATCCCGAACCCTGCTTTCCTCGCCCAAGTTTAATGGGGGGGGGGTCTAGCTGTCCCGGATGTGAGGAAATACTACCAAGCTGTACATCTTGGTAGGATTATAGATTGGTGCAGGCACCGAGATCTGAAGCTGTGGACACGTTTGGAGCAAGCACAAGCGCATTTACCTTTGCAGGGTGCGGTCTGGTGCTATGCACACCTCGCAAAGGGGGTAAAAAAAAAAAAAAAAAAAAAAAAAAAAAAACACCCTACGATAGGGATGACGCTGCGGATAGGCTCACAAACCTGTTCCACACAGTTAACTGTCCCTGCCCAACTCTCCACTGTACCCTATTATAGAAAACCCGCAATTCCCTCCAGGTTTGGATCCCCAAATTAAGAATGCCATGCTGAGCATAAATTGTACACAGGCACGACACTTCAGGACTAATGGTTCTTGGCCTTGCGTAGTGACACTGAGGGATACCTCTGGCCCCTTCAAACTGTCTTTCTGGACCGCAGTCCAACTCAGACCCTTCCTTACCTCTTTGCCCTCCCTGCAAGGGTTCGACGAACCCCTGACTACCTTTGAAGGATACTGCTCTGAAAGTGGTGTACTCCCGAGAACGCTGTCCACCATGTATAACCTTCTTGTCGCCCCTCGAGATGACACGCACCTGACCTTCCTGAGAAAATGGGAGAGGGAATTAAATTGTACGCTTACTTCGAACCAGACTCAGCGTATCATAACATCTGCCCTTAAATCCTCTATCTGTACGAAAGTGCAGGAAACCAATTACAAGCTCCTAACACAGTGGTATCTCACTCCCCAAGCTTTACATACCTACTACCCGAACACTTCAGCACTTTGCTGGAGATGTCGGATGGAAGAGGGCACATTGTATGTATTGGGAGGGAGGAGGAGGAGGGAGGGAGGGAGGAGGAGGAGGGAGGGAGGGAGGGAGGGAGGGAGGGAGGGAGGGAGGACAGAATGAATTGCCCCATTTTCAGCCGATAGTAGGCTGAAGTCCGCTGACGTCACTCAGCCAGCCCAGGCTCTTGATTGATCCAGACTTAAATGTCGGGTAGATATAGCAACTAGCCCAGCTGCTCAGTGAGCTGTTGGGAGACTGAGCCAGCCTAACAAACCCCATGCACAGCCCGGCAGAGGGGCAGAGCGCAGGTGACTGACAGTCATAGGCTCACTGAAGATCAAGTACAAAGATCAGCGGTGTTTGCTCAGTTCTAGGTCCTCGAGTGAGACAGATGCATCATCAGACCGATGCTGGATCTACCCATGCAAGTATAAAATGTTTATCCCCCCCAATTGTCATACTTCCCTTTTAAAGTGAAAATGCACTTAAAAGTTTTGGTAATATCCCCTCTCCACTCAAACACAATAGGTGCTTTTTTTTTTTCTGAGAATGGGTACCTTTTTTCTAACAGATACCTGCTCCCACTTTTGAAATTGTTACCTAGGCAAGAACTCCTTTAGCTTAGCCCACTACCCACCTCCTGGAACATGTCACATCCCAGGAGGCAGCGGGACTAGTCTGAAAGCACAGCGCAATCTTCCACATGAGCAGGAGTAAGCCAGCTGTAAAACCACAGGAAGACACATCTGGCACCCACATCCAAAATAGTGGTGCCAGGAATCCAAAGCCCAGTGTAGGATCAGCTACAGTAAAGACAGCGCTGGACTCCTAGGCTGGCAAGTGTGTTAAAAGTCAACAGCTACAGTATTTGTAGCTGCCATCTTAATATTTTTGAAACAGGACTGAAGTTCCCCTTTAAAGACAGTGAAGATCAGCAACGTAAGAAGCATTGCAGATAACAATTAATGTTTCTCTTTACAGGCAGGCCTCCTTTTATTAATTCATACATTAGAATCATGGTCACTTTAAAGTTCCCGATGACTTGTTCACATTAAGGGGAAAACTTCTCAACCATTGAAACCAACATTCCAGATATAAAACAAACCAAAACAGAAACAATGTTATCTTCTATATCTCCCTACAATTAAAGGGTATTGTTGTGTGCTCTCAACCATTTAGTCTCAATCATAACAAAAGCTACGCGTTTCTACATACTGCAATGTGAAAAGCCTCCATTGTTCAGCACATTCTGAAGGCCGATAAGACATTGTTAAAATTGACCTTTACTGACCAGAGAGAAAAGAATCCTCTGTATTCCACATCACTCTGTTTAGTCTCAACACAGCAGAATAAAAACAGATTTGGCTGTCCTACATTGATTTATGGCATTTTACTCTGCTGTGCTTTACAGGAACTGGTGATAGATTAAATAAAAAAAAAAAAAAAAAAAAAAAAAAATGGAGAAGGAGAAGAGAGAAAAGAGATCCTTTATTAGAAACGTTAAATATTTACCAGATCGGTAGCCAAGTGGGGAATTATGCCACGTACACACGTATCAGACTGACTATCTGGCGGACTGTTCGCCGGACTTTCCGAACGAGCTACCTGCCCACACATGGTACTTTTGCGGCGGACTAGGTACGGCGGAGTAAGTCCGCCAGACTATCCGCGGTACTTTTGAAACGAAAGGACACACACACACACACACACACACGAAAGTCCGCTCATTTTGAGTGCGGCTCCAGGTAGCCGGGACCAGCGAAGTAAGAGTCGCTGGCCCCGTCACCTGGTATGGACTTAAAAGGGGAATTCCTACGCCGAAAAACTGGCGTGGGGTCCCCCCCAGGTCCATATCAGACCCTTATCCGAGCACGGGGGTGGGGATGAGCGAGCGCCCCCCCCCTCCTGAGCCGTACCAGGCTGCGTGCCTTCAACAGAGGGGTTGCCTTGGGGAAGGGGGGGCGTGCGGCCTCCCACCCCAAAGCACCTTGTCCCCATGTTGATGAGGACAAGGGCCTCTTCCTGACAACCCTGGCCGTTGGTTGTCGGGGTCTGCGGGCAGGGGGCTTATCGGAATCCGTGAGCCCCCTTTAATAAGGGGGCCCCCAGATTCTGGCCCCCACACCCTATGTGAATGAGTATGGGGTACAATGTACCCCTACCCATTCACCTGTGAAAAAAAAAAAAAAAAAAAAAAAAAAAAAAAAAAACACACACACACACACACACACACACACACACACACACACACACACACACACACACACACACACACACACACACACACACACACACACACACACACACACACACACACACACACACACACACACACACACACACACACACACAGGTTAAAATAGTTATTGCACAGCTCCTTCTTGCCGGACTCCTCCGCTATCTTCTGCTAGCTCTTACTAGCGGAGGAGCCTGGCTTTCTTCTTCGTTGCCACCCTCTTCTTCCGACTTCAGGGGTCTTGTCCCCCTCTTCGGTTCTTCTTGCCAGGCCACCGCGCCTTCTTCTAGCTCTTTTACAAGCGGTGGCCCAGTCTTCTGTCACAGTCCCAGAGGATGCTGGGACTGTGACATCATAATGGGCGGGGACATCATCCGGTGATGTCCCTATATAAATCACCGCACGCCACGTGTCCTGTCATAGTGACCGGAGACAGCGATGAGGCAACATCTCCAGAAGAGAAAAGACGAGAAGAACAGAAGACGGCGGCGACAGAAGACCGGGCAACCTCTTGTAAAAGAGCTAGAAGAAGGCGCGGTGGCCCGGCAAGAACAACCGAAGAGGGGGACAAGACCCCCGAAGTCGGAAGAAGAGGGCGGTGGCAAAGAAGAAAGCCAGGCTCCTCCGCTAGTAAAGGAGATAGCAGAAGATAGGAGTCCGAAGACGGAAGAAGACCCCCGGAGCTGTGCAATAAACGATTTTAACCCTTGTGTGTTGTGTTTTTTTTAAACAGGTGAATGGGTAGGGGTTCATTGTACCCCATACTCGCATAGGGTGGGGGGCCGGGATCCGGGGGCCCCCTTATTAAAGGGGACTCCCGGATTCCGATAAGCCCCCCCGCCCGCAGACAACTAACGGCCAGGGTTGTCGGGAAGAGGCCCTTGTCCTCATCAACATGGGGACAAGGTGCTTTGGGATTGGGGGACCGCGCGGCCCCCCCCTTACCCAATGCACCCCCCCCCATGTAGAGGGCACGCGGCCTGGTACGGCTCAGAGGGGGGGGGGGGCGCTCACTCATCCTCACCCACTTTCCTGGCCGGCCGGGTAGTGTGCTCGGATAAGGGTCTGATATGGACCTGGGGGACCCCCACGCCGTTTTCTCGGCGTAGGAATTCCCCTTTAAGTCCATACCAGGTGACGGGGCCAGCGACGCTTACTTCGCTGGTCCCGGCTACCTGGAGCCGCACTCAAAATGAGCGGACTTTTCTCCGGGCGGGAAAAGTCTGTTCATTTCAAAAGTACGGCGGACTGGCACACACAGGGCCGTACTGTCCGCCGAAATGCGAGTCCGGTGGACAGATGGATGTGCAAAACTCCAATCTTAGTTTTGCTGGACTTTTGGGTAAAAAAAAAAGTTGACTTGAGTCCGCCGGACTTTTCCACCGGATTGTTTGATCGTGTGTACGCTGCATTACAATTTTTTGTCATCACAGCACTTGAAATCCATTAATACTGCCTCTAACCTTAGAACTCAAAGTTCATATCCCAGTATGGACCAGCAGCTGGAGAGATATACTGCTGTAACCAGAGCATTACACCCACAATCCATTAAATACTGTTGCAATGTTTTGTAGGCCTGAATGCAACCAAGTTGTAAATGCATAGCCTTCAATGTGAGTGCATTCATTTTTATTTTTTGTAAAAAGCGGACTATTCTTTAATCAAGGATATCACACTTTTGCAAAGAACTATACAGCAGTGCCAAACTGGGAGAGTGTGGGAGGCTAGGGGCCAATTGAGTGCACTGCATGCAAGAGGAGGGAGCAAAGAGCAGATTCCCTCACAAGTCTGTTGCTGCTCCTTCACTGCCCAATCAAATCCATTGGCAGGTAAGAGCTCCCCTACTTGTGTTTCTGTACATATCTGCTTGGAGTTCAGCTTGTCTGCAGGTCTTGGGGAGGCAGGCCAGAAGTGTTTAACAGTTCAAATGACTACCTTTCATTAGAGATTAGCTCGGGCCTGTTCTGAAACCTAGTCCCAACCCACCTGCCTGATCCAGCCAGGAAGACTACATTGCACACTGCTAAATCACAGGCAGCGAGACATTTCCCGGCCCACAGCTGCACAGACCGGGAAACGTGTCGATGCCTGCGATTAGCAGTGTGCAATGTCGCCTTCCTGGCAGGATTGGGCAGGTGGGTTGGGAGTAGGATCCCGAACACGCTCGAGCCCATCTCTACCTGTATCTGCCAAAAATAGGTCCTGCACTGTTCCAGGTTCTGGGATAAGTGACCTAAAGCCAGGAAGTCTCATTTGACCTGATAAAAACACTTTACAGGTTACTGCCTTCAACAAAAGATGCAGTTATGCTAGAGACACTTACTGTACCCCATCATTGGTAAAGCGACACTTCCATTTATTAAAAAGGTGTCCAGAATTTATTTTAGCATGTACAGGCTGCATTTACCTCCAAAGTTGGCCAATCTGCCAATCCGTGTTACCGGAACTTTCCTCTCTCGGGCTCGTTCACTCAGCTAAAAAAAAAAAAAAAAAAAAAAAAAAGGGGGGGGGGAATATATTATTAACAATTGTGTCCAAATATAAGAAAATACAGATCATTTGTTATCTTCATATTTTACATAAATCGGAGCTCCAAGCATACACCTAAAAACACAGTGGAGATGCCTATGCAACTTCACTAAATCATCAATCTTTTCTGCCATTTTCAGGGTTTACACAAAAACTGATAAATACCCACTACTGCGACTTCACAGGTCTCCTGAGAGCTCAACAGAATGTAAATAAGCATTGTCCCATTGCTTTAGTCCTTCAACTTGTGACTTACTACAGACTTTACAATGTTGCAGTCTGATCACTAGGGAAAAGGAGCGCAAGGAAATGATTACTTCTGCCTGCAGTGACAATCTCAGCCTGGCATGATCCAGACTCAGATGATTGAGGAAAGAAGGGTGGGGTGGGGTGGGGGGGGTTTAGAGCTTTGCAACAACAATCTCACTGCAACAATTTAGCAGAGATGTAGAGGAGATTGAAGCAATTGAGTGCACCACATGCCAGTGGAGAGAACAGATTCCCTCAAGTCTGCTCCTTCACTGTCCAATCAAATCCATTGGCAGGTAAGGGCTCTCTCATACGCTTCCTTATGCATTGTCACTTTAGAAGCAAGTGATGAGTCCATCAAGGTTTCCACAAACATCCTGCTTTTCAAACTCAACTCCTGGTTGGCTTTGAAATATAGAATCTGAGAAAAAAAAAAAAAACCACACACACACACACGACAGTTTAGGCCTATGAGCCAGCTATTTGAGGTGTGCTGGCCACAGGTAAGAAAGGTGCAGATGAAGACACTATTGGAAAAGATTTTGTTCAGCAGTGGTTCGCTCAGTTAGAGGGACAATGGAAGGAGCTGAAGCCCCAGCCAGGGGTCAGAGGTTTGCCATCACTGGACTAGAGGAAGGGTCTACAAACATTTCAGTACAAGGGCCTACATTTAACATTCACAGGCTTAAAATAAATCAGTTTTATAAATGAATGTATTCATTTAAATATTGTTTGGAGCTTTTTTAAATGCATGTTATGATTCAAAACAGGGGGGAAAAAAAACTGAGCAAATTTCAAATAAATTTGAGCCACCAATAAAGGGCAAAGAAAAGAAATTCAGTCTGCAGCTTTCCCCGCATATCAGCTATTGGCCAGATCAACTCTTTTAGCCAGTAGCATGCGGAACGCAGACCATAGTTTAGATTCCTCAGGACAAGAGGAATCTTTGAAGTACCAGCAGTTTGTTGCCAATGCTTAAGGGGAAGCTTGGATCAAGAAGACGACATATTACCAGTGGGAACTATGGTCATACTAGGAACACAGGCTTCATTGTACAAAATAAAAGAATTCAGTCACCTGTTCTAATAGAGAACAGCTCCTCATTATCTAGAGCAGGCATGTCCAAAGTCCGGCCCGCGGTCCTGTTTTGAACGGCCCGCCTGGTAATCTAAACATTATATATCTTTTGTGGCCCCCGACAATCTCCCAGCGCCGGGGCCACAAAAGATATATAGTCCGGCTGCATTGGAGATAGGAGGCTGTACGAGCGCCGTGCACACAGGAGTATTTCCTGTTTACACGGCAGCCTCTGTAATAGGAAGTCCCATCTCCTCCATTGGACGACTGTTCTGTCCATCAAAGGAGGCGGGACTTTCTCTTAAAGAGGCCGCTGTGTAAACAGGAGATTCTCCTGTTCTTTGGCGCTCGTCCAGCCCCCTCCATGTCACCTCCAAGGCTGCACTGATGGCAATGGTGAGTGAAATCCTGGCCAATGGTGGGGGCTGCATTCCTGGCCAATGGTGGGGGCTGCATTCCTGGCCAATGGTGGGCGCGCAGATGGGCACTGACCCTTATTTTGCTTCACAGTTTTTTTATTTAAAATTTTAAGGTTTTTTCCTGAAACTTCCCTCTTATTCGCCAATAAATACGGTATATCCAAATAACACACCCGAGCTTATCTCTTCAACACACACAGCCACAAAGGCAAGAGAATTCTTGTTGGGCCCTGTATTAGTGCTCGGACGAACACACTTAGACCGAATTTTAATGGTTCAAAGAATGTCAGGCAAAATGGTCGGCCCTCGTGCATGTTCACTTCATCAAATCTGGCCCTCTTTGAAAAAAGTTTGGACACCCCTGATCTAGAGAATATCAGTGACACAATGCAAGGCCCTAAATGATTGGAAAGGTTTTTTTAGGGCTGTGAAAATTAAAGATTAATTCCTCGATTAATCGTTAATTTTTTTGATCGATCAAAATTCTTTTGACCGGTACTCACCTCTCCGCCGACTTCCCGGGTTTTCAGGGAGTTCCGCCAGAGATCCGGTGACATCACCGGACTCCTCCCCCCCTTCCCCAAGTGCCTCCATCTGCTAACTAAGGGAAGGGGGGGGAGGAGTCCGGTGAAGTTGAAGTTTCTGATTGAACGTAACGTGTACGGGGGAGGAGCTACGCATGACGCCACCCGCTGCTGCCCTACGGAACTAACATGATTGTCAGCTTTACATGCTGTGTTTTTTCATCTTTATGCGAGTAGTTTGTGTTTGAACACAAAAATGTAATATTATACATAAGCGGTGAGCACTTAGATCTTTTCTTTCCACCCATGACCTGAGATTGTGAGAGAAGTTTATGGTTCGTGTTAACCCTTTTGATACCCGCATGCATGACCACCTGTTTGCACAGGGGTCCATGCCATAAGGTGAGAGTGATTAGTTAGACCAGAGGTGGAGGGATTGTCACGCTACGGTGGGAAAAAAATAAATAAAAATTACTTACGTCAGTGCTACAGTTTGAATTTAAAATGTTTGTGTGAACTGTGAAGTTAAGTCATGGATTGTGGAAACTAACTAGTGTCGGGTGATTGTATATAGTGTATACCACATTCACCACTGACATATGCAGAGTTGTAATGCAAGGAGATCAGCTAAAAGTAGTTGGATCTGTATGTGCGTTATAATTAATCGAAATTAGTCGATTAATCGTTCACAAAAATTTTAATCAGTAACAGCCCTAGTTTTTTTATGTTAATGCATTCGATCAATTAAGATAAAAAGCCTTGTGTGCTGCAGCCCTCCAATACTTGCATAAGGTACATATAGATCAGGGGTGCCCAACCGGTGGCCCGCGGCACGCCACGTCTTACTCTAAGATGGCGGGTCAGCAAGCCCAGATTGCGGGGTTCCAGGCATCAGCGCAAAGAATGGAGCCGCCGCTAGAGAAGTAGAGCTGATGCTTCCTGTATAGCACTGGCTCCTTCACAGACAGAGCGATACCAAATGTACTCCTCCTGTGACAGGAAGCATTGGCCCTACTCTCTACTGCAGCCGCATGCTTCTGTCCCACTAATGCACAGGAACCAGCGATCTCGGACATCAGCCAGCAGTACCCGCCAGCATACCTGCCAAAAGGTACCAGAACCTGTCCACAGTATCCAATAGCAGTACTAGCCCTGGAGGACAGCCAGCAGCAGCCACCAGTTATAACCACCTGGGGGACAGCAGCAACCAGCTGCAGGAATCCTGAGGAAGAAGTGAAGATCAAGGTCATTCGAGATGCAGGTAAACCGCTGGGCATCAGTGAGAAAGCAGCCTTAGGCCCCTTTCACACGATCGGTAGGATCGGGTTTGCCTGTCTATTTTTCAGACAGACCCAAATCAGACCCTCCATTCACATCTATAGAGTGGCAGATGTAAACTGACTGAGGTCTGCTTACACCCACTGATCTGCCTGTCTGGGCAGATCAGAGGGCCCTTAAGGTAGAGCGGGCTGCATCTGTGTCTGCTCTACATATGCAGAGTGGGCACACCTGCTATACGCTCATTGTGTCCCGTGACCCGTTACCAAGTCGCTAAAGTGGCCCTCCCTCCTCAAAAGTTTGGGAACCCCTGATCTAGATCCAGTGACATTGTAGGAATGTCTTGGCTGCCCGAGACTCCCCTCATTGGCTGAGACAGTAGTGGGGCACCATTGGCTCCCACTGCTGTCGAAGTCAGTCAGCCAATGAGAATAGAAAGGCGTCTAAATGCATCTATATGGACTATGTGACACGGCTCGGGTGCCCCCATAGCAGGCTGTTTGCTAAGAGGGCATGCAACAGGAGGGGAGGGGCCAGAAGCACCAAAGAGGGACCAGAGAAGAAGAGGATAAGGGCTGCTCTTTGCAAATCCACTGCACAGCACAGGCAAGTACAACTTTTTTTTTTTTTTTTTTTTTTTTATTATTAAAAATAACAAACAAGACTTTATAATCACTTTTGGAGTAAAGTGGCTTAGCCTGAGATGGGTAAAGCCAAACTTGGTGGAAACTCTGCCTTCAGGCAGTTAAACTGGATTTGGTGGATTCCTAGACGGGCAAGATGGACAATAGCCTGAAGACAGATAACCATACCCTAGGCAAAGTCCCCAGATTGGAACTAGACAATGGCTTTTACTGAAAAAGTGTGAAGCTTTGGAAACCTTAGACTGTTTCACAATATTGTGACAGGTCTGAAAATGTATTCAGATAGACAGACTTGTAAAATTTACTGATAGATCTACTTTAAAGTGGTACTAAACACATGCTGTTCAATTTAAATTCACCTTCTATTTCTGTTTGTGGATGATGGCACTAATTATTTTAACCACCCTAACGAGTAGGCCATTTTTTGTGATACGGCAGTGCGTTAATTTAACTAACAATTGTGCAGTCAAGCGACAATATGCACAAATAAAATGTATGTCATTTTTCTCCCCCACAAATAGGGCTTTATTTTGGTGGCATTTGATCACCTCTGCGTTTTTTTTGTTTTGTTTTTTCTCCTATAAAAACAGAAAAGTGACAATTTTGAAAAAAAATATTAAATAAAAAATGTGGTAATCTTTTTATTTGTCGATCGGCAGCCTAAAAGCTTAAGGTTTTCTTGTCCCAGCGATACATCAGATCCCTGTAGGGACAGAGAATGAGCTTTCCAGGGTCTCGGGGATCCTGTTGCTCTCATTGGTGTCCATTTATCGAGTGTCAGAATTGGCATTACTCCCTTACAGCAAACAAGTCTGGGAAAGTCACACGTGAAGTCAAGAGCACAAATGAAGCAGAGTTGGGTAACATACAAGCTTATCCTATGTGAAAAGGTACATTGGGACATGTAAATAAACATTACCTCATATCACTGTTGTCACTTTAGTTTTTAGTTTTTTTATAGATGTACAAACTGTCCAGCTCCATTTACAGACCAGGTGGAGACACCATAAGTTTAATCTGTCATTTCAATTGTATCAAAATCCAAGAACAAAAATGTAATATAATATATATATTGTAGTATACCACTTCCTATATATTGTGACCATACAAGTTTATTTTTTCAACTCCCCCCCCCGCCCCCACCTTTATTTTCACCTGGTGATCCTGCCAGCCTATCTTAAGTGTGCTACCATACGCTCAATGCACAGTGTTCTATGGATCTATAGGGGTGAATTTGTCACCCTAGTCTGCTTGCTCTTGATTTGATTACAGAACACCTCTCCTTTAACTTGGATCAATAGCAAACAGGGGGAGGTGTTCTGTAGTCCAAGGTGAACAGAACAG